>NC_052669.1:14918269-15268269 GCF_016802725.1 Solenopsis invicta | reverse complement strand
TAGTGAGTATGTCGGCTAGTCAGGTCGACGAGTCTCACATACCCCGCGTTCCTGTCCCCACAGGACCGGGGACCCATAAAGGCGTTTCCCAACTATAAAAAAAAAGGTTGACTCCCCCAGCTCCGTCAGGGTGAGGGGGCAGAGCGTAATGCTCCTCCCCCCATAAGAGCAAGCGTAGGAACTTGCGCCGTACGGCGCGATTAGACTCGGGAAATTCGGCGGGGGCCGAATTCCCGAGTCTATACCCCCCCAACAACAACAGGGAAAGAGGCGGGGGAGGGACGGTGTCCCCTTCCCCTCGACCTGAGGCAGTCGGCCTCGCAGCCCTGTCGGAGGCCCTACCATAAGGGGTCTCTGGCGAGCTGAGGCGGCGGCCCTCGGCCGACCGGGTCCGGGGGGGCTCCGGAAATATGCTGCACGCGTTCCCGGAGTTCCCCCGTAAGGACCAGAGCAGGACACCCGGAGGGGTTTTAATGGGTAGGCCCCCGTCGACACATAGGCTGTGTTCCGATATAACTGCCAGTACTGGCAGTGGTGAAAAATCCGTTCCGTTATAGGTACGCAGCGCACTGCGACAGCATCTAGTAACATCAATGACGTCATGAATGGTAGCCATATTGCCACTGTGACTACTGCAGCTTCCAAGGTGAGGTAGCTACAGTGCAATATGGCTACTATGCTGTTCCGAAATACGATGCTATAGCAATGCTGGCAGTAATGCAGTAATATTGGAACAGTTGTGACAGTGTACTGTCATGACGTCACATTTATTGCACTGCCAGTAAAAACGGAACACAGCCATAGTCGGCGGGGGGAGAGTCCCATATAACCACCAGGCCTCCCCCGGGGCCTGGGGTATGCGGTAACGCATTTCCCCTCCGTTACCAAAAAAAAAGGATGTTACATCTCAATGAGAATAGATACCAATAATAAGGACCAAAACGGGATAACCTCGGTGGCCCAAACAAAAGGAATAGAAGAAGAGATGACAAACCTAAGAAAGGGAAATACGTTCGAGGATAGAAAGATACGCATACGAGAGGAGATATCGCTTTGTTTATTGAGTCCATGCAATTGATTTTTGATGTGTAACATCTCGGATATAGATCTTTTAACATAAGATGGCTCTTTGTCTAAAATTTCCACGTTCTCCCAATCAAATTCATAGTTTTCCCCAATGCGATGTAACGAAATAATTGAAGGAAAACTGGCTTTCCTAATATCTTATGTTCAACTTGTTTTTAATTGGCGTTTCGTCTGTCCCACGTAAGAAGAATCGCAGTCCTTACAATTAATTTTATAGACCACGTCATTACAAGAAAGACGTTCTATATGGTTTTTGCCAGTAATTATAAATTTATTCAATTTAGAAAAGATCGTGAATGCAACACTGCAGTCAAACTTACATGAGAAAGACGAAAATTTCTCTGATACCGACTCGATGTAAGGGATCGTAAAAAATCTTCTCACGCATTTATCCTCAACGCAGGTGTCATCTTTGGGCGGATCCTGATAGCGCACGGTGCGATAGTCCACATCCCGATAGCACACGTCAAATTTAAAATATTTCCCGATAACCCACATCTCTTTAGCACACGTTCCGATAACGCACGAAGTAAAACACGCTCTTGCCCGATCACACACGTCTCGATAGCACACGTCAAATTTAAATAATTCCCGATAACCCACGTATCTTTAGCACACGTGCCGATAACCCACGAAGAAAAACGCACGTCTCGATGGCCCAAGTCTCTATTACACATGTCTCGATAGCCCACGTCTCTATAGCGCACGTCTCGATAGCCCACGTCTCTATAGCGCACGTCTCGATAGCCCACGTCTCTATAGCGCACGTCTCGATAACTTAAGTCTCTATAGTGCACGTCTCGATAGCCCACGTCTCTATAGCGCACGTCTCGATAGCCCACGTCTTTATAGCGCACGTCTCGATATCCCACGTCTCTATAGCGCACGTCTCTATAGCGCACGTCTCGATAACCCACGTCTCTTTAGCACACGTCCCAATAAACCATGAAGTAAAAAATACGCTAAAGAGATGTGGGCTATCAAGACGTAGGCTATCAAGACGTGCACTATCGAGACGTGCGCTATAGAGACGTGGGCTATCGAGACGTGCGCTATAGAGACGTGGGCTATCGAGACGTGCGCTATAAAGACGTGAGCTATCGAGTCGTGCGCTATAGAGACGTGGGCTATCGAAACATGCGCTATAAAGACGTGAGTTATCGAGACGTGCGTTATCGTCCGTTTTTCTTTGTGGGTTATCGGCACGTGTGCTAAAGTGGGTTATCGGAAATTATTTTAAATTTGACATGTGCTATCGAGACGTGTGTGATCGGGCAGGTGCGTGTTTTATTTTATGCGTTATCGAGACGTGTGCTAAAGAGACGTGGGTTATCGAGAATTATTTTAAATTTGACGTGTGCTATCGGGACGTGGGCTATCGCACCGTGCGCTATCGGATCCCATCCGGTGGACATCATTGAAGACCTTGCACTGCAGGCGAGGAAATCCAGGAAACCTGAGAAGATGGCATCAACGTTTCGGACATCTCAACTTCGCGAACTTAAAAAGCTTAAAGACAAGTAATATGGTCGCAAGTTTGAACCTAGATGCAAAAAATACAAGCGAAGAGTGCGTGGTTTGCGCGAAAAGTAAAATTCAACAACTTCCGTATAAAAGTTTCGAACATAAAGAAAGACAAAAACTCGGGCTCTTACACTTGGACATTTGCGATCTGATAAATACGGAATCACTCAATGGAACCAAATATTTCGCGATGTTTATAGACAATTTCTCGCGTTACACAGAAACGGCAATGCTTCGACAACAATCGAACGTATTGACAGCATTCAAAAATTTCAAAATACGTGTAAAGGAGAAAACCGGGTGTGCAATTAAAAAGTTAAAAACAGACAACGCAAAAGAATATACTTCAAGAGGATTCAAAAAATTTCTTGAAGACGAAGGTATCGCGAGACAACTTTCGGTTGAATACACACCCCAACAAAACGGAATAGCCAAACGTGCGAACCGTACATTAGTCGACATGGCACGGTGTCTCATGCTTCAAGCAAACCTGCCACAGTCACTATGGGCAGAAGCAATCAACGCGTCTACCTTCCTAAGAAATAGATACCCAACAAAATCGTTCATCAATAAAACTCCATACGAGGCATGGCACAAAGAAAAACCATACGTCGGATTTCTACGAATAATAGGAAGCAAGGCAATCGCATTAAATGAAGAAAAGAAATAAAGAAATTCAATCCAAAAGACCTTGAGTATGTCTTCGTGGGTTACTCACACGAATCAAAATCCTATCGCTTATGGCGTCGAGGCACAAAAACAGTGATCAAAGCAAAAGACATCAAATTTTTCGGGACGCTCGACGATGAAACTGCAAATAATAATTTTTTGAATTTTAATCAAAATATTGAATTTTAATCAAAATATACAAAAAAAAAATCAAGTGACATCGAAGCGGATGAAGACGGACAAATCACTGAAGACGACAACACAAAAATACAAGAAAAACAGGATACAAACAGGAACATTGCTAAACGTGGTCCGGGTAGACCAAGAATCATGCAAAGCGAAAATGTTGGAAGGCCGAAGAAGATATATACAACCAAGAGCTTACCATCGAACAAAAATACGGAAGAAAGAAAGGATCCAACATCAGTAAGCAAAGCACTTGAACGAGAAGAAGCCAATTTATGATCTAGAAGCAATGGAAAAAGAATTCAAAACATTAAAAAGAAATGGAACATGGTCGTTGGTCCGTCGACCGAAAAATAAAAAGATTCTCACAAACACAATGGATCTTCAAGATAAAAAAAAGTTCACAAAGACAAATCGAAAAATACAAAGCTCGATTGGTAGCATGAGGTCACTCAAAAAGCAAGAATAGATTACAACGAGATATTTGCGCCAGTCGCACGCTACGAAATAATTCGAACTCTTCTTGCAGCAGCAGTAGAATGTACATACATCAAATGGATGTAGTATCTGCATACGTACAAGGAAATGTATCCGAAGAAATCTTCATGGAGCAGCCGGAATATTTTGAAGATACTTCCAAAAAAGTATGCAAATTACATAGACCACTTTACGGACAACAATCAGGACAAGAATGGTACAGAAAACTGGATGAATTCGTGACGCAATAAGGCGGATATCGGAATGAAATGGATCCATGCGTATACGTATTCAGTAAAACTGAAAAACGCATCATAATGGTAATATACGTAGATGCCCTTATTCTAGTATCAAAATACTTAATCAAATTAAACTTAGTAAAACAAAAATTAAAGTCGGAATTTTAAATCATAGATCACTAACATTTTGAAAATTAATATTGAAAAAGAGAGAGAAACTGGTCGTATCAAGCTGTCACAAAAAAAATACGTGAACAATCTAATGGAAAAATTCAATATGAATTCAGCAAAAACAGCATCTACACCAATCGACTCTAATATAAAAATTACAAAGGACCTAAGACCGAAAGACGACGAAGAAAGAGAGCAAATGAAAAATCAACCATATCGGGAACTCATCGGAGGATTGATCTATCAGACAAACGCAACTAGACCAGACATTATCCACGCAGCAAATACATTGAGCAGATTTTGTTCCGATCCCGGAGAAAGCCATTGGATTTTGGCAAAACGAGTACTCAAAGGAACGACGACATACGGTATAACGGTGTATTATTGTTTTTTTTTTTCAGTTTTTGGCATTGTATTAGATTTATATCAATAGAGAAGATGTTAGAATAGATCGATACCAAATCATACACACAATGCCATCTCTCGTCTTATATATATATTGTAAGTACACATTCAAATGTCTGAAGACATTCAACCTGTTTACGAGTTAGTCTGCCTCAGTCTATCTCTCGTATAAGACTACGCAGTCATTCCTTTGTAATTCACAAATATAAATTACTTTATAGTTTCGCTAACCAAAAACGTGTGAAATTAATCAATCCGATCCTGCTGACAAATAACAAAACTATAAAAATGTTTTATAATATTACATGAATATTAAAGTAACACATTAACAAGAATATGTAAATAAACATGTAACAGTAACAGAATATTTCTGTGATATTAAAAAGTATTAAATAATATTTTTTAAACATTTATACTAATATTATTTTAATTTTTAATAATCTTCATATAATATTCTAGGAATAATAATTCTATGAATGTTCATTCTTTTGCAACGCAAAATGTAAAGAAAATAACAGCCAAATTTAGAAGCAAATTAATTGATCTTGTAAATTACATAAATGTTAAAAATTTATTCTTCTGCGAAATATTAATCTTGGGAAATTAGCAATTCGCGAAGAGTGGCATGCTCTCTCATGCCTGGTGACCAGTTCCGTACGCAAATAATTATTCGAGAAAGGTAACTGTCGCGTTCTCGGACTACGCTGCGAGCGAAGACTTGTGTCAGATGCAAAGAAGTGCCATCACATAGTATAAATATTTAAAAAATATTATATAATATTTTACAGTATTACAGAAATATTCTGTTAATATCACATGTTCATTTACATATTCTTGTTAATATGTTTCTTTAATATTCATGTAATATAAAAATATTCTTACAGTTTTGAGATTTAAAGTAATTAATGTTCCTTTATACAGTTATAATATTAATAATAAATAGTACATTTAAACTCGTTTTTTTGTGTGGTACAAAATTTTACGTACTATATTTGGTACGTAAATATAATTTTATTTTGAGAAAGTACATATTTACATTAATATTTCAAAAATACTATTTAACATAATCTTAATTTAAATAATTTTACATTATAGTACATTATAGTACATTAATTAGAATATTATTTAATGTTCGCAAATCAAGCTTTGCTAGCTCGAATTCGGCGGAACAAACGGCTGATTCCGTTCTGCGAGAACGCAGAATGAGCGTGCGAGAAAGAGGCACTTATGAGCAGTGCAGTTAGAAAAAGAGGAAAACGACTGACTGACTGCAGGCAGGAGAGTGAGTGAGAGCGTTCGGGCAAAGGCGAGGAAACCGCAACGAAAAAGAGAGCAAGCGTGAGGATGAGTGTATATAGAATGAGAAGGTGCGAGAGAAAACAAGAAGCAGCGGTTTGAGAAGATGGAGCGCAATCGACAATGAGGAGTCGACACGGGAGAAATAGAGTGAGAGGTCGTAAATAAATTCACTGAGTCTTTGCACAACAATTAATAGTCTCACTTTATTAAAATGTCAATGATAGTTCAAAACACGCGACAATGTCTGGAGCGTGAACACCGCTCAAATCGATAAAACGTACTCGCGAACGCCACACGGAACGAGATCCCCGATCATCGGCGACGATGCAAAACGTTTGGCGCTCTCAGTAATACGCAGCGTAATCGTTTGTTCACACTGTTTGTTCACAAGAAACGTTGTAACAATTTATGCACAACACGAGTTCGCGTTATCGAGTCCGTTCTCCCGTGACACTTAAAGTTCAGCGCAATCGTTCGCTGACTACCTCGCGGACGCGATCTCGTTCAAACTTCTCTCGAGCTTCGGCCCGGGAATCGGCAGGAATTCGGCTTGCTCCCGAATTTTCCTATCCGAGAAAGGGCAACCAATGTTCTAGATAGTTCGGTCGGAAACCGCTTCACGCCTTTTCTGCGTGCAAATATAGAGTTTCAACACACCTGTAAATATGTTATTGAAATCGGTTTACGTGGGAAACTCATGCGAACAAAACTGATTTCAAACGATTCAATATTCACAATATAAATACGGAGAACGAAACGGAAATAACGCTAAATTTGAAATACTTATTTAATTTTGAATAGGCGCAAACGATTTGCCAAACAGAATTGCAAAGAAGAAAAAATACAAAAATATAATAGCGTAAATCTAATTTGACTTTAATTTGCTACGATTCTTAACATTTAACATTAAATAATATTGCTCGCCTACATATACGCACAAAAGTTTTTCTATGCTGTTAAAAGATTTCGTTTTGATAAGAATGACGGAGGATATTCACGATTCAGAACGGGGGATCATCGTTACACGCCTCTTACGCAGCCATCGTTGTTAAAAAACAACAATTCTCCACGCTTGCAAACACAATCACGCGGTTGAATTTGGCAGCGGGCGAGACTAAATCCGTTATTTTTATTAATTTATAACTCGTTCACTATTGCAAATATCGCAAAATGGTATAAGACTTTTTTAATCCTTTTCATCACCTCTACGTCCCCCATAGCGGAAAAATACGCATTTCTTGGGACATCCTGTATATATTTTTCCGCTTTAAATTTTATTTCATCTGCCTAAACTTCCCTTTCAAATCAATTTACTTGGGTTAATTTCAGAATTCTAATCTTATCAAATATGAAATATTCTGGTAAAATTTTTTTCAATAATTTTATGACTTATTTTCAAGGTTGTAAAAAGAAATTCTACCAAGATGGGTTCTTGTATTCTTAATTTCCTTAGACCTTTCATAAGAGCCTTTCTTTCGTTTATTAATATTGGTTAAGCCCAGAAAATATAATTATACGTCTTGTTGTGGAAATTGCAGGCCCCCGAATCAGCAATTCTAATTTTATTTTTCAGTTTGTTGGTAAATGTATACCCAGAAATAATTCTTAATATTATGCCCTGAGTTTCTTTGTTACATTTGAATTTATAGATATCTCTAAAGCTAAAGTTGTTATAGAATTCTGTAAAATATCTGCCGGGGCTTATAAGATTTACATAATTAATATCTATTGTTTTGTATTCCTCTCTAATTTCATCAAGGCAGTCTTTAAAAGAGACTTTATTATTTAATATAGTACCTGATATTGCACCTAGTTTGACTAGCCTCTTCATTTCCCTTTAAACCTGAGGGACACCATGTAAATCTTATGTCTATTCTACCTTTAGAAATATGTCCTATTATTAAATTATACAAATTTTTCACCGAGTGACTCAACAACTTAGTATGTAAATTGTATACTCCTTTTTCGCAAGATTCCAGTGCTTTCATGCCACTCTCAGAATTAGTAAATATATTGATATATCTCCATCTTGATTTTACGGCAAGATCTACACTTTCTTTTATTGCAATTATTTCCGCTAAAAAAAGAAGTTAATAGGTTTAATTTAACCCTTAAACACACCGATCCTGTAAAATACAGAAACACATTTTTGGGTCTGGGAGACTTTTTCAACTTTGAGAAGCTATAATTTTGATTACAATCAATATTTTTTTACGACTTTTTTTTTTAAACAAAAGTTCAAAATCTCAGAAATGTGACTGCATAATCGGCATTGCCGACAAATAATTTATTGTGAAGTTATAAAAGCAAAACCATTAAGCAAAAATAAGAAATTGGTCAAAAATCCACTTTTCCTTCAAAAAATCATATCTTCGCAACAACAAACGTTTAAGGATTTTCAAATACGGCGTTTTAAAGCTAAAGAGTCACACTTTCAAAATAAAATTTGGCAAAGTCATTTCTTTTAAAAAGTATAATTATGTAACATGGAGAATATGAGATATTTTTGAGCATCTAAAAATCCACTTAAAAAAAAAAAATCATATCCTTGCAACAAAAAACTTTAAAGAACTTTACAATACCGCGTTTTAAAGCTAAAGATTCATACTTTCAAAAAAAAATTATATTATTGTCATTTCTATTAAAAAATGTACTTATGTAACAAGGCGAATATGAAGAATTTTTGATTAAATCGTGTCTAAAACTGAAAATTGATGTGTTTCATGATATATTTCGGAAAAACTCTTTTTTCTACAACATTTTACAGTTTTCCAACTTTAGACAGAATATATGCGAGTAACATCTGCAAATCGACCTGTTCGAACGAATTTTATCCAGTTTTTTTATGTAAAATACAAAAAAATTTCACTTACACACTATATGGGTCGCATTGACCCTAACAAAACTTTGCTGCCGTGCCGTTCAAATTCTAGTTGACCAAAAAAGTTGATCAACTATATCAATTGAAAGAGGAGATTTCAAACTTTTTTTACGTCTTGGTCCGAACCTCCTATCTCATTTCATCTTCACATAGCAAGCGTTCAAAACTTCATATGGGGTCTCTCTGACCCACTTTCGTGTTTAAGGGTTAAACATATACTATAATTTTTTGGATGGAATATATACTGCACACCCCATTGCATTTTCCGTTTCGGCATCAGTGTCTTCCAAATTCCTATCTTCATGGCTCTTTTTAGTTTTTGAACCGTTGGTATAAACTTCTAATTTCATTTTCATCTAGCTTATTAAAAGAGATTTTGCTTTCGAAAGTTTTATTTATACTATTACCAGCTGCCTTGGGACGGATCCGATAGCGCACGGTGCGATAGTCCACCTCAAATTTAAAATAATTCTCGATAACCCACGTCTCTTTAGCACACGTCTCGATAACCCATGTCGCTTTAGCGCACGTCTCGATAGCCCACGAAGTAAAACGCGCACCTGTCCGATAACGCACGTTCCAAAATAGATTTAATTACGCATTCAGCCTAATAAGCTTTATTTCATGTCCATATTCATGTACAGTTAGGAGCTAAAAAGTTGCAACACTTCTTTTTGATGGTTTTAGGAATGTAGACTCGATTAATTAAATCAAGAAACACAACCTGTCAAACTGCATATGAATGATTAAGAGTAAAATATTAGATGCAGCAATATAAATAAACAATAAAAATTAGCTGTCTGATAATCACAGCATATTTATATTGATTCATGTAATGTTAATGTATATTTCACGCTCATGCAGTTTGACACATGTGAGGTTATGAGGTTATGTCCTATGATTGAATTAATGAAAATAATACTGAAACCATATAAAATGAATGTGAGAGTAACTGGAATATCTGCTTCATGTTTTGTAATCAGTTACATTAATGATGCACGTGTTTTAAAAAATGCTGAAAGTGAAATATCATATATTTTACACATATGAATACACGCAACAAATATTCCAATTGTTATGCATGAAGTATATATACATGAATATAGTCATGAAATAAAGTTAATTAGGCCAAATGGGCGTAATTGAATTTGACTTAGGACGTGTGTTATCGGGAAGGAGCATTTTTTACTTCATGGGTTATTGGGAGGTGCGCTAAAGAGACGTGGGCTATCGAGACGTGCGCTAAAGAGACTTAAGCTATCAAGACGTGAGCTAAAGAGATGTGGGCTATCGAGACGGATCGAGACGTGCGCTATTGGGAAATTCGATGGGGGCGTGGTTTTCACATCCCGCCATCTAGCGCCAACGATCAAAGCCACTCCGAGTAGGTAACCTAACCCAACAGGTCCTTTCATTAGTTTGTTGTCATAAGCAGTCATACCAGGTCATACGTGAAGAAATAAAAATGAAAATATCCATAGGAGAAATTTGTATTTTTGGTAGTTCGACACCAACTAGTAAAAATTTTATTGGTGGTGAAAAATTAATTAACGCTGGTCATGTTGTTTTTTGTGGAAAAATGCCAGATAACAATAACGACATTTTTGAGATTACTGCATTTTGTCTCCAAACCTCGGACTTAAAAGGTGCTCCTCATGAAATAAAAGGAAACATAAATAAGGAAGGAAAAGTCATTTCAATGAAATGTTCCTGTAAAGCTGGCTTGGGAAGTGCATGTAAACACATTTTAGCAGTTTTGTTCTACTGTAGCAGGTGAAATCATTTATTACTCTCATTGACATATAAAAATTATTATGTAAAGCTCGGAAAATAATATCAGCGTACAAATTTTCTATACAAATCATATTTATTTATTTCAATACAATAATATATGTTAATATTATGATAATATTATTTACTAATATTATTGTATTGTATTAATTGTAGGTTTGATTTGGAAGATTTAATTATCGTCTCTTGTACGGATAAAAAATGCATGTGGAATGAACCGAATGGAACAGAAATCATCGTTAGAAAAATATGATCCTTGGCCTTTACAACAACACGATTGTTTTTCAATAAAAAAGATGAAGAACCTTGAGAAGCAAAGTAAAGAAAAGAAAGATTGTAAAAAAAATAAAGCTAAAGAAAATTTTTGTTTATTGGAGGAACGGGAGTCACTAATCAGAGACATTATGGTGCAAAATCATCCGTCCTCAGCGCTATCAAAACACATGTAATTTTGATAAACACTTTATACTCATGCTATTTTTGGTTAGCGGTAGTTAACTCATCAATGACTATTATATACATATATATTATCAAGGCATTGGAATCTTGTACATTTTTATACATTAAATATTCATATGTTTATACTTTACATTTTTTACATTTTTTTATTAACGCTAATTAATACATCAATTAATTTATATACATAAAATCATATTAAAGAAACTATTACCTAACTCAATAACAACGACAATAATTAATTAAAGGAAATTAACGTTCAAATCTTTTTATCTGAAATTATTTTCCTTCCTATTTGGTATGTGTTTGTTTTATTGTAGATTTGGAAGACACGAACTCCTTCAAGATTTCAATAAAAATATTGTAGCAAACAATTCTGAACAAATTGAAACCATTTTTGATAATCAGAAGTCTTCTGAGTTTCTTTCAAATTTAAATAAAGTTGCTGTTAAGCCGCTTCAAAAGTGCTGTGAAAAATTATTTAATCACATGCAAAGGGATGTGTATGCTATTTGCACTGAGAGCAGAGAACTTTATTCAGCATGGCTAAACGAAAGACAATTTCGAATAACTTCAAGTAATGCATATACTTTATTTACGTATGGAAAAAACAAAAATCCTGATTGCAAAAAGAAATCATTAGATTATTTTTATGGAAAACAATTTAGTAATTGTTTATACTAAACACGGTTTGGAATATGAACCAATAGCACGGAAGGTTTATGAAGATTTAATTTCATCGAAAGTAGTAGAGTGCGGTCTTATTGTTTCCAAAGAAAATCAGTGGCTTGCATGTTCACCTGATGGAATATTATTTTTAAATAATAAACCATTTAAATTGATTGAAATAAAATGCCCTTACGAAGGTAGAAAAAGAAGAATGAGTGAAGTGATCAATACTATTAAATGGCTCGAAAGAAAAAATGATCAATTGACTTTAAAACAGCGTCATGCATATTATGCACAAATTCAAATAAGCATGGCAATTTTGAATTTGCAGTCAACTGATTTTTTAATTTATACTCCATTTGACAATAATTTAATAACATTATCAATTAGCTTTGATGAGGAATACGCCAAAGATATATTGTGGTCATTAAAAAAGATTTATTTCGATAAGATGATACACTTCATATGTGAAAAGAAAAGAGAAGAAGATTAGACAGATTTCAATTTTTCTATTTTCTTTTTATAAAAATGTTATAAAGTTTATAAGAAAAAGTTTATGAAAATGTTATAATTTCAAAATACATATATAATATAAAGTGTATAAAATATTTTATATAATAATTACTACCAAAGGTTAAGATACTATATTTTTATTTTGCTTTGTGTTGTGAACAAAATTTATCATCTTTAATTATTGGAGCACTCAAATTTACAACAGCACAAATAATATTAAAAATTTCATCAGCTTTACTTATAAGACACGCAGGCATTGTAGATCCTAAGACTTGGAAAGTTTTTAACCTTTGATTGCTTCTTTCAATATGCACTCGTGCTGTGGCAATATTACGGGTTAATATTGCATCTGTTTTTGAAAATTGTTTTTTATCTTTTAGAAAAGGAGGTCTAATAAGTTTTATATCATTTAATTTACAAATATCGTCAATTGGAAATCCTTTATCTCTCATGATTGCGTCTTTTTTATTTAATTTCTGTATGATTTTACTTTGCTCGAATATTGCCTTGTCAAAAGCACGTCCTCCATAACATTTGCTCACAAATAAAATTAAACCAGCTGGTGTTACACCAGTCATAAATTTAATTGTGTAATTACTTTTGTAACGCGAAAAAGTTGCAATCTGACAACATAAATCCTTTGGCTTTTGAATTTTAATTTCAGTACAATCAACTACGACTCGAACATCTTCAAACCCCATAAAACATAGCGAAATATTCTTTAAAATATTGTCTTTGTTTGGCCACAAAATAGCTGGCTTTAAACAAATATATAAAATGTCAAGCATTTGAAATATTTTTTCTTTGCAAGTGTTTGGTTTGCATTTAAATAAAATTGATAGCAAAGCATAAGACATATTTTGTTTCAATTTCATAAAAGTCATTATTATTGTTTCTCGTATATCCGTTTTTGTATTTGCAGTAGGTGTTTCCTTGTATGTAGTTTTTACAAGAGTTTCAATTGTATTGAGCAAACTAAAACTATAAATGCCAGTTAATGTACTTAATTCAGTATCAGAAATAATAATACTTGAAAATTTTACAAAAATATTATCACTTTGAACTTGTATTCCTATATCCTTATTTGTTAAGGAAGTTTTGACATTTTCTTCCACAACTTCTGCAAGACATCCATGTTCATCAATTATTCTAATTGCAGGCAATGCTTTTTCAATTACATTTTGATCAGTTGTTTTATCAGAAACAGTAGTTTGCATTACAATTTCTTTTTCAGGTACATCACAAATATTTTCTACTGATAATTGTTTTACACAAGATCTTTTATGCCATCTTTCTTCTCTGCATTTTGCTTGAATTTTTCTTTGCGGACTAATTTTTCTCGTTGATCCAATTGGTAAATTAAGCGATGGAATGCTTGTTTTCTTTAAATGACGTATATGATTTTTACCTTCTAAAAAATGTGACAGAACTTAGTATTTTTTATAATTTAAAGAATTAAGGAATAACGTTACAAAAATAAATAATAATTATAATAATCAATAATAATAAATCAAACTCGGACTAACAAAATTTAAAACAAACATAGGTTAGCAAGCTTATGTCAAGGGAGAGGGGATTTTGATGCTTCTTAATATTAAACTATTAAAAATATTCTACCTATATGCAATAACTGTGTTTCAAGTCCGACAAAAATGCAGATTGCAGTTCGCATAAGCTAGAAAATTTAAAAATTATTATTCAGCACTAGAATCGCTGCCACTGATATAGGCCTGCTAACCTATATTTATTTTTAATTATAATGATATTTACGTGATGGTATGAAGTCTTCTTTTGTAAAATGAAGAGAGCACACTCTCATAGAAGCAGAAACCTTTTTTCCCATTTTTAATACTTTAATCCACGCTGTTCGACGATCAATTGCTTCCTCTGTATTAAACTTATTTATGAATTTAACGAGATTTTTGCCTTCTTCAAGAAAATGAAAAAATCTAACAGTGTCATTTCTGCGAGCTTGACTAGTGCAACCAAAGACACAACAAAAAAATATTGCTTTTATTTTTTCGCGGTAAAAACTCCATAACTTATTCTATATTGCAATTTGTATTTAAATTCGGCTGATTGCTATATAAACACGACAGAGCTACCTACTAGTGCTAATTCGGATTTCTCCCGCTAGGTAGCGTAGTGACACATCGAATTTCCCAATAGAGACGTGGGCTATCAAGACGTGCACCATAGAGACGTAGGCTATCGAGACGTACGATAAAGAGACGTGGGCTATCGAGACGTGCGTCATCGACCAGACGTACGTTTTTCTTCGTGGGTTATCGGCACGTAAACTAAAGATACGTGGGTTATCGGGAATTATTTTAAATTTGACGTGTGCTATCGAGACGTATGTTATCGGGCAGGTGCGCGTTTTACTTTGTGGGTTATCGGGATGTGTGCTAAAAAGACGTGGGTTGTCGGGAATTATTTTAAATTTGACGTGTGCTATCGGGACGTAAGCTATCGCACCGTGCGCTATCGAGATCCGCCCGCCGGGGGGCGGATGGATGTTCCATTTGTACGTGTGGAAAAAATTTTTTAATTGTTTCCCATCTTTTAATGATAAAGGGGATATTTCTTGCATTTAATTTTCTTCCCATACTAAGATTATACTTGTTCTTAATTTTATTTATTAATTCAAAATTTTTTAGCTAGAAGACTTTAAGAATAAATTTGTCACAGTCTGTTGTTATTGTTCTGGCAGACGTTTTCTGTTTGGACAAAATCCAACTTACATTATTTGATGCAAATTAGGGAGATCTAAAACTCTTTTAAAATTAGATGCAAGGATTTTATCTATTAAATTTAAATAGAAATTAGCAAAGCTCTTGTATCATATTGCCTCCCATCCAATTTATGCCGTGATGGTAGCATTTATAAAATCAAAGCTAGCCTGGGCAATTACTCCCTCCCCCTCCCTCCCCAGCTTCTACCGGTAATCCATTTTAGGATATTTTGGAAACAATATGTTTTATTTTTAACTGCCGCTAGGTGGTCTTTCCACCTTTGTCAAAGACGACCCTCAAATATCTTATTTTATTTAAAATAATAATATTTTTGTTATTAATTTGAATGGTATTAGTTTCATTAAATTTCTTCTTCCAATGAAAATAGCAGATTTGAGTTTTTTCCACAAAGATTTCTAATCCTCGGAATTCTAACCACGTATTAATTTCAGAAAAAGCTCTCTGGATTATTTATCCTATTTAAGTTGCCGTCTGTTGTGAGTATGACCACGTCGTTGGCAAATTAAATAATTTTGCAATTGTGTGGTATATGAATGAAAATGTCCGCTACATAAATGTTAAAGAGTAGGGGGCTAAGAACAGCTCCCTGTGATACTCCCTTATATATAATCCTGTTTCCTTTAAAATTACCGTTTTCAAAAAATTCAACATTTCTTGGTTCCAAAAAGTTTTTAATAAAATATTTGTAACCCAATGGAATTTTCAAATTATTTATCATACTAAAAAACTGACAGACGTCTATGTTATCGTATGCAGTTTTGATATCTACCCCCCCCCCCTCCATAATTTTCCTATTCAAAAAAGCTCTGTAGATTTCTAAATTTAATAAGGCCAGACAATTATCGCATGATTTCTCCTTTCGGAAAGCGTATTGACAACTTGGAATTATTGCATCTAGTTCGACAAAGTACAGGATTCAAGTGCTATTAGTCTAAAATCATTTTTGCCTTTTTTTGGCAATTTTTGCCTTTTTTGGCCTTTTTTGATATCAAAATTATTATATATTTTTTCCAGATTGATGGGAACAAGCCGTCCTCAAATATTTTATTATAACTATCCCTGAACAATTCCAGAGCCGACTCCGGCAGACATCTCAAGATGCCGTAATCCAGTAGGTCGAACCCGGGGCTACTTTTAATTACACTTTTCCCTTCATCACATCTATTTTCTCTCTCACACTCGCAAATCTTACCCATACAATGTGGCCTCCCCCTCTTATTTTTATTCCCTATCCTCCTCATCCCTTCTACTCTCGCACTCATCCCCGTTGCCTCCACTATCTCTTCTATCTTTCTTCTTAACAAAGTTTTGTTGGCAACGGCGTCATATTGAAGTAGTAGCAGTGAAAAATGTGTTTTTGCGACAATCGAAGTAATCTTCGACAGTCAATATTTCTTCAAAATTTAAGTAAAATATATAAAATTCTTTTTGAAAACATTGAATGTATCGTGTCCAGTTGAATGCATTTAAAACATTTCAAGTTTACTTTTTGCTGTGTGATGTTTACTTTTGTAGATACACAATAATGCGCACAGTTAACGTCAGGGCTATTCGAAACACCAAACATCGAATCGTCGTTCGGACAATTTTTTTCTTTCATATTCGCGTTCTATGTAACAAAATACACAATTTAATACTCAACACATGTAATTACATGAAATACGAAGTCCCTGATTTGTTCCAAAAACGCTAAAGAAATAAAATTCTTTAATGTGTTTGTATTCTTTTATTATATGTAAACATTTCTTCATAATATTATATATCCTTTTCTGAATGAAACAAAGTCTTATCAACAGCTTTTTTACATTTTTTCATCTTAAAACATAAATTTCAGAATATTCCCGGACTAGCTTCAAATTACTCCGGGCTCAGGGCTATTCAAAACACTTAGCACTGGACAATGTTTTTATATGTAGTTCAAAGCAAATACATTCCGTCTTCTATTTATAAGGGCATTGTGAAGAGAAAGGTTCAACCTTTAAAACCGTCCAACTTTTTTTTTAATGAATACAAAACCCAGGAAACGCAAAAAAAAGTATTCTGAATAACCTCGGTCTCCCCTATTTAAAAAAAATTATATATTTTCAAAATTTTTCTTTCTTTGTACCGAAACAATTTTTATCTTTCTACAATTTTTTTAATCCTACTGATACTTACAATTAGATAAAAGTTTAAAAGATATGTGATAAAGTTCAAGATAGCAATAAAATTGTTACTAAGATTTTTAATATTTAAGTAATTATAACATTAAAAAAATAATAACTTTGTATAAGTTCTTTGTATTTTTAGTTGTGAAAAAAAATAAAAATCGTATTAGTTCTTGAAGTATTTTAAACATTTCCTGTTATTTTTAATGACTGTTAAACAATAGAATAATTTTTCATCATTTGAGGATTTGTACATACTTAATTAGTAAACTATTCTTTAGGTTTAGTAACACTATTCAAACTACTTATTTATTAATACTATTTAATTATCATACACAACTGCAAAATATTTGGAATAATAGAATATTCGGTTCGCGCAAAGCATGTTACTATTTATACATTTATTTTTATTTTCAGATGGACCTATAAAATTGGACAATTTATTTATTTATTAAGTAAAGAATGAAATTAATATTTATTTTATTTACTTTTCATATTTTAAGCAATATAATATGGAAGAGAAGATTGAGATCCGATATTTATAATTGATTCTTATATTTAAGACTGTCTTATATACAGTCTTATAATGCCCTGAATTAATTATAAACGTATTAATATCTTAAAACATTATTTATAAATAGAGGAGAAGAGGCTACTGTCGACAATACGGTTACCTCTATTATTAGGTATAATTTAACAATTACTTATGTTTAGTAGCCCGTTTTTTAGTAATGCTAATATGACAATAAGTGACAATTGTTACAAGACATTTTTACCTTTGAGCACTTTTAAACTTTTTCTAGGTACATCTTTAACCTTTAATTACTCATACTTCCTCATTATTCTTAAACTTGAGTGTATTATCACACGAATGTACATACACTTGAGTATTTTTTTTTTTTTGTTATTTACCTTTTAATTCGGCTATACACTTTTCAAGTTATACAAAGTTAAAATAATAACATGGAATTTCATTAATATGGCTTTTAAAGCAAAATTTTTATATCAAAATATTTCTTCGATAAATCAATCGTCATTCTAAAGAGCGGTGTTTAGGAACATTAAAGACATCATTTTATGCTTGTTGTTTCATGTTAAACAGGGATAAAATAATATTTCTAACTAAATTTCTAATGATATCATTTCTAAAGTTTCTGAACGCAGGAAAATTCTAAATTAGGAAAATTCTAAATGGAAAATTAAAAATAATTTTGTAACAAGATACTGTGTTTCTTTTAAACTAAACTAATTTTTTTAAATTATTTTTATAGATAGCCATATTACAACCACTTTTTTTCTGCCACCGATTATGCAGGGCATTAGATTTTTATAAATCACGTCCTAAATAATAAATATCTCATTACTTTGAGCCTAGAATCTGTCAAACAACACTTTGACGAATGTAATCGTTCAAGTTTCAATAAAAAATATTAATTATAAACAAAATTGTTCAATAAAATGAAAATGTGCCATATTACCCTCTTCTCTTCTACTACCCAAAAATTAGGAATAAGTGAGGAGTGTAAGGACTAAATGAGTGTGCGGGTTCTTAAGCGCTACATAGATAAGAATGCTTATTCGTTAATTTTAACTAGCTCTCATGCAAAAACTACCAGTCCTACGCAGTTTTCCTAAAAGAAAAAGTTGTTTCTTTTAGTATAAATTATCATGTTTACTCCAAATGTGCGAATTTTCCGTCGACCTAAGCATGTAGTATACGTTGTAGAGAGAAAAGTATAAATTTTCAGTAACCAAAAATTTCAATACAAGTGTACTAAAATTATAATATATAATAAATATTTCCACTGCAAGTACATTTTCATTTTTTTATATCCTAAGTTACTAGTTTAGCATATTATAAATTATTAATAACTAATTATTTTTAGTTAAGTTATTAATTTATTGTTAATTTAAAGTTTAAACACATGGTTGGGGTCTATTGTAACATTATTTGGGGTTGAATGTAACATTACAATCAATCCCGGCTAATGAAATTTCTTTTGTTTTGGGTCATAACAATTTACAATTTTAGATAACATATAAATTTTTTTTATTCTAGAATAACTGGCAGAAAGATTAACAGGGGCAAGAAAGTATATCAGTTTATGAACAGGCATACAAGAATGTAAATATTAAAGTGTAAATATTTTAGTTCATATAAAAAAATTTTAGTTTACATAATTGAACTTTAAGAATTTATTGTGTTTTCCTTCAATAAATACATTTGATTTTTATTCCGATTATGTTACTGTTGCTGACCTTCTGCCGTGTTACAATCAACCATATGTTGAGAGTGGTTGTAACATTTTACCTTGTCTCTATTTTCAACTGAAAATTTTGATCCTATCTATCATGAGACTGAAATGCTACATTTTCCATGAAACGAAATATACATGTTAGCAATAGTTTTTCTCTAGTTGTAATGGTTTTTCCATAATCAAACTCCAAAAATAAATTGTTACTTTTGACCTCTCCTACATAATTAGCATACGCCTCAAGCAAGCTTAGAAAACTTTCGCTCGGCAAAAGCAATATAACAAATTTTCTGGAACATGTTAACAAATAGAAAATTTGTTCTATTTGAAAATTTTAAGAAGTCTAATTTAGTAATTCAATAATTCACATGTAATAGATTTTTAAAATGTTTCTATTGCAACATTTCATATCATAAAATTTTAAAAACGTTTCTATTGCAAAATTTCATAACATTTTGCAGAATTCTCTTACAATGAGAAGCTGCGAGATAGGGATTATCAATTTTAATAAAATTTTATGGGTGTAGAGTATTCACTCACACCCATTTACTGTAGTAAAGCAGTTTGTTGCAAATATTAGGCATTCTCAAGAAAATAATTTTTTTTAAATTATATCTTATATTTTTAAATTATTATATACAATTTTTGGACTATATTTAATTATTTAACTCTTAGTTACTTGCACCTAAAAACATAAGCACACAATGCGCACTGAGGTGATATCCTCCGCAAGTAACCAAGGATTAATATAATGTTATTTAAAAAAATTAAAAAATTAAAAAAATTGTCTCTTATTGTTACATAAATTAAAATTTCTCATAAACACAAAAAATATATTTGCAATAAAAATTTATAATCACTGTTTTACAACTTTTTATAAACTTATTTACAGTTTAATTTTATATTAAATTACTAAAAACAGTATAAAAATTGTATATAACAATTTAAAAATACAAGATTTATTTAAAAAAAAATTATTTTCTCGAGAATGCCCAATATCCATAACTGCTTCACTACAGTAAATATGTGAGTAAATACGACAGACCTTTATTAAAGAACTTTATTAAAATCAGTGATCTCCATCTCGCGGCCTCCTCTTGTTAGAAATGTTGCACATAAAATATGAAAAGATAAACCTTTTTGAAAACTTTCCAGAACAATTCTATATAGGTTGAAATCATTGCGCATGCTCACGTACAACGTTCGGAAACATCACTCTAGCTGCCCCCATGTATCATTTTATCTTTGTTCATCGAATGATACACAAAGATAAAATGATATGACATTCTCGAGTGATATTTCCAAACACAGTGTTAATAGGATAGATTTCCTAACCTGAACCTGAACAATCAGTAATTTTAACTATATCTCACTTCGAGAGGCAATTTTTTCTGCCGAATTCCTACACTTTATGTAAAAACGTGTACCAGCAATATATATGTTGTCATCTAAACTGAATAATTACCCAAAATTAAAAAATTCTTACCCGCCTCGAAGTATCGTTGCTCAATGACATTACATAACCAAACAGAATAAACCGTGTATCTCCTATCAAACGTATCATTTAGCAGCATTTCACATCTTTGCAGTATGTTTTATTTGACAAATATAATAGTTGTCTGCTTAGAGAAGCGAGCTACAATGTTGAAATATCCCTTGCTTGTCGTTGCGTATTCGCATGTACATCAAAATTTATTTTCACTTAAAGTTAACAGCTTCCTAAATTTTCTATGATATGTGTAACGTATCCTATATAAAATATAAGGCAGCTACTTCAAGCGAAAAGGTATTATTGACGCCTAGCGTACGCATCGTAATCATCTATTTCGCGCATGTGCGAACAAAAACAGCATTAAGCTGCCATTTCATGTAGCGAATCTTTGGTCTAGTTTGCACTGATACGCTCAATTCGCCGTTTGTTTTCTGTTCCTGGGTAGAGTCCTATATAAAGAGAGAAGCGACATTGATGTCCGAAGCTCTGATTGGTAATCTGATTGATACTTGATTGGCTAAGCGAGCAGCCATATTGTGACCACAGCTGTTTGCAGAATGATACGAATGGTGTTTGATGACGTTAGCGGTCCCAAAATGGCGGTAGAGGACTCAATTGGATACTGAAGGTTGTGGTGGGGGTTCGATGTCGCTTCTCTCTTTATATAAGACTATTCCTGGGGGTCAATCATGAAACTTTTTCCCTAGGGCGGAAACGTGAAAAGTGAAAATTTTTACCATTGAAGTTAATGGAGAAATTTTTCACTTTTCACGTTTCCGCCTTAGGGAAAAAGTTTCATGATCGACCCACTGGGGGTCTATCATGTAACATTTTCCCTAGGGCGGAAACGTGAAAAGTGAAAAGTTTCACGTGAACTGCACGATCATGTATGTATCCGTTTGTTTTCTGTTCCTGAACTCTCTAAATAAGTGTACACTTAAAATGAAAAAGATAGATGTTTCAAAGTTAGCGAAAGCAAGAAGGAACGTTCCAGTGCAGTCTAGTGCAGGAATAGAAAACAAGCCTTATGTAACTCACTCATGAGCGGAAATATGAACTTTTTCACGTGAACTTTTTCGCCATCAGCCGTGATGGCGAAAAGGTGAAAATTTAGGGAATTAATAAATTGTATGTATTTTGAAATAAGAATGAAAGTGTGGTAACAGTGTGGTAACAATTTGAAGAGGTATTATTGAAGAGGTTAACCTTTTTGGTATTGCATTGCGTTGATAGGATAAAGTAATACATACATAAATAAAAATAATGCTTTTGTGATGTAATTAGGTTTGATATTTATATTTGACAAATTGATATTTTGATAATTATATAGAATGAGGTTTCATCAAATGCAAATTTAGATAAAAATATACTTTAAACGCGTTTTGATACACAATGATATAAGAAAGGTGCGTCTTGTGAAATAGAATATTAATCAATCATGTAAGTGTTTATAACTTATAAATTTGGAAAATACATGTGTGAGCGGAGAATTCAGTTTTGATCAAGATCCGTATTCTAAATTATTCAATATTTTTTAATTAAACAAAGTTAAATTTAATGACTAATGAAATTAATTTACTTTAAAATTTGCACACATAAAAAACTAATTAAAATTAATTTTGAAAAACAATGTTTGAATTAAATTACAATGTAATTTTGAGTATTAGATTACTACATAATAAAATAGTTGTTACAATATATGGATCATTAAAAATAAATGTAATATATATTATATTTGTAAATTAAGTTTATGCAATATAACTAAGAAATATTGCTATTTATTTATGAATATTTTTTTTACAATTTTTTTTATATAATAAAACTTTTACAGTAAAAGTTATACTGTAAAAGCAGGTAGAAATCTTTTTCACGATCGCTTGATAGTTGCAATGACAGAGCCTCTAATGGTAAATTTCGGAACGCAAACTAAACTTCCGCGCATTATTCATACATAATCGCTGTGCGTGAAAAGATTCACGTGAACTCTCTATGAGTGAAAAATGAAAAATGAAAAGTGAAAAGTGAAACGTGAAAAGTTCCACGTGAAATTACATGATTGACCCCCTGGGGGTCAATCATAGGTCTGTTCGAGTTGCTTGAAATCCCCAAAAATTTTTGCACTTGAGATGAGATAAATATATATTCGATCGTAAGAGAGAGACGACAAAGAAATTAATTCAAAAAGGGCAGCAACGCGAACAGGCCTCATGTAATTTCACGTGGAACTTTTCACATTTCACTTTTCACTTTTCATTTTTTGATTTTTCACTCATTTTTCACTATTTATGCTATTGTAGAACAGGCTTAAAGGGCCTCGCACATGAAATGCATAACATAAGCACTACATAAGACCGAAGGGCTAATGAAAATGTTATGTAAATCAATATGGCAACTTTATGTTGGATGCTCATTGGGGGTGACACTCTTTTGGACACAGCACGATTGGACACCAACCAATCATCTTGATTTATCTAACCAAACCAACGGAAAAACTCTAGGCATCGGCCGCTGTGAGTGGTGGTGTCCAATCGTGCGGTGTCCAATCGTGCGCACCCCGCTCATTGGTCCATCGGTCTTATGTTGTGCTTATGTTATGTTATGCATTTCATATGCGAAACCCTTTAGTGTGACAGCTATAAAGTAAGGTTAAATACTTGAACTTATTCATCTTATTCATCAACATATATTCACTCTTTAAAAAGAAAAATGGTTACATGCATAATACCAGGATGTTTCATCACGACAAATTCTTTAGACAAATATAAAAATAAATTTCAGAAAGTCTTGGAACAAAATATAAAAATTAATTTCCACAGATAAAAAATTAGGTAATTATTCAGTTTAGGTACTTCACATCCGATTATTATGAAACTAATCTCATTCGACGCGTTTTTACCATGGTGGAAGGATAACATGGTGTGTGCAGTTCGCGCGTGTCTCTCTCTAAAAATTTGCCCTTTTTGTCTATCGGTGGGTTATAGTTGACCAGACAGCCAACTGTGAAAAGCAAAATTATTTAGCGTCAGCCTGTTGGTATGCCGAGTCAACTGTCTTTGTTTCATGCACTTATTCAAGTATCTGCTTCTCTTTCTATCAGGAACAGTGATGCACATGAAGTGTTACACTAATTTTTGACCGAAGATTCGGTTCATTCGGTTAGTTTCCTCCATTTCCTCTTCATCGCGAGAACACGTGTGAAAGAAATAGGAAACAG
Organism: Solenopsis invicta; assembly: GCF_016802725.1. Taxonomy (NCBI): domain Eukaryota; kingdom Metazoa; phylum Arthropoda; class Insecta; order Hymenoptera; family Formicidae; genus Solenopsis; species Solenopsis invicta. The sequence continues at coordinate 15,244,039 of NC_052669.1, read as the reverse complement.
CGTAAGAGTGTGCAAGAAATTGACAAGCCTTTAATATGTTGTAAGATAAAAATATGGGACACGTATTTTTATATGTTTAACAGCCCATATGATTGTCAAGAGGATGAAACACGCTCTTGAAATAAATTGATTTTTTAATTTCTGAAGTAATACCGGCAAAATGGTAAAAAATATAAAAAAAAGTTTCAAATAAAAGTTTTATATATTTCTACGTATTTTATAACACTTTGTTTAGATTTTTTTTAATGTCATTTTTTCGAAATTCTCCTTCTCTTCTAAATTTCTGAAAAATTAAAAATTTACTTTATATCAAAACTTATAGCATATTTAACAACAAATTCAAACATGTATGATAAAGTTATAGTTCAAAGACACATTTTTCAGAAATAAACTAAAAATATCTATATCGCTATACACGCGCCTCATCCATATCTACTTTATGGCGTCTATTGTTAATATATATTTAATTTTTTAATGACTACAAGACTTTTTGTATTATTATATTTTTATGTTTTTTAGGTTTAATTTTATTGTCTTTTTATTTGTTTATTTATTTACTTATTTATTTTTTATTGCTAAAAATCTATACAATAATGAGGACGCTCAGAATTTAATTGAGCAAAAATAACTGTATTTGCTTGTCTTATTGTTAAGCCTTTCCAATTTAATATTTAATTTTGATATAACAACAAACTTGTTTAATTGTAAAATATTAAAAAATATCACTTACATGCAAATCACACCTTCCTTCTGACGTTTGTAAATCAAGCCATGGAAATATACATACAAGGATAGAAAGAGAAACTAACATGTGTGAAACAAAGAAGGTAGATCCAACATACCAACAGGCTGACACTAAATAATTTTACTTTTCACAGTTGGCTGTCTGGTCAACTGTAGCCCTTGCAGAGCAAAAGTGGGCGTGGTTTAGCCGAACTGCACACACCATGCTATCCCTTCCACCATGGTTTTTACTCGAAACAAACGAATCTGGCAGAAAAAAGTATCGCTCTGCCCCGCGAACCGAGATATCAAGCGTTAAAGTTGGCGATTGTTCAGGTTACGATACATGTCATCTCGGCGTATTGTAACAAACTGAGCATGTGCTGTGATAGAAATGTGCACGAAATTTGAAATGTTAATCACTGCTACATCTACTACACTTGAATGTATTTGACAAAACACTGTGTTGGATTAAAGAATTTATTAGTTTTTGTGCAATGTAAATTTTTTAATTAAGGCATTAAAACAATTTATTTTATAAAATAAATTAATTTAATTAATAGACACATCCCACGTACAAATAGAAATCTTGAAACGAGGTCTACAGATGTACTGCTCCCTCCATATGAGTTTGCGACTTTCTATGCTAAGGGAGGTCCACCCCATTCCCACCCCCAACCAGCCTACCCCCCGCGCGCGCGGGAGGTGGGTGGATGGGGATGGGAATGGGGTGGACCTCCCTTAGCATAGAAAGTCGCAAACTCATGTGGAGGGAGCAGTACATCTGTAGACCTCGTTTCAAGATTTCTATTTGTACGTGGGATGTGTCTATTAATTAAATTAATTTATTTTATAAAATAAATTATTTCAATGCCTTAATTAAAAATTTACATTGCACAAAAACTAATAAATTCTTTAATCTAATACAGTGTTGACATTTTATTAAACATTTTTATAATATATTTTATAATTAACAGGGGGGAGTGGATAAAATATACATTGCATAATTAAGTATAGTAAACGTGGGAGTGATGTAATTATTAATATGTTATTTTTATTAATATAAAAAATTTTTTTCTTTGTTGATACAATTGATGTACGTGTTTGTTGATGCTTTATTTATTTAAAGCAAAAAAAAATTATTTTAAATAATTTTTTATTTTATTATAGTTGATTTTTTAGTTCGTTTTTATATGTAAAATATTATTTAATATGTTTGTTATACTAGCTTATTACATTGCTAAATGTATTATATGTTATTAAATAATTAAAGAAAAATTTGTAAAAAAAATGGAAAAGATTAACAAAATTTTAAACTTTATTATTCTGTATTGTTTGTTACACATACACTGTATGTACATACATACGAAGTAATGACAAGTAAGCCCAAAACGTTCATATAAATCTTTTTATTACAATTATAACCATCCCTTTGTTTTCTGTTTCTGAACTTCCTGATTTAGTGTGCACTTAAAGTGAAATAGATATATATATTTGAAAGTTAGTGAAAGCAAGAAGGAACCAGTGCAGTCTAGTGCAAGAATGAAAAACAAGCCCCATATATCAACACCTACTCTAGCGCTCTTTCTTGACCTTTTAACAATTTGACATTGTGTATGCATATTTAGAGCTAGAATTATACTTGTTATAAAAGATATCTTACATTCACCGATTTGTTTTCCTCAAAATTAATCGTTATAAATATTGATAAAGAAACGAATAACGATTTATTTGTTGTCAGAGAGACTTTAGCACTACACACTGTCATCATGTGTTTTCAAAGATATTTTAAACCTATTCTTTGCATCTCCTGTTTTTTTAATATACAGCAGATCTAGCGATATTCTAGAAAAAAAATATACATGAAAAATAGTTAATAACGACAAATTTTGTGCAATTACACAAATTAATGAATTGAATCATTCATATCTTTTTATCTTCTATTTTAGTTACTCTCCGTTACTCTTCATCTTATCTATTCAAGCAATAATAATTAAACTACTTCAAACACATTATAAAAAATATTGATTCTTTTATTCATGTGTACAGAGATACATGGGGAAATTGCACAACATAATTATACTTCTTTTCAAATTCCTGAATTTTTGTACAATTAGATTTAATAGGTAAAATATTCATTATGTTCATTGTAAGTTCCACAGGTCTAAGAGAACCAAAAAAATCTGTTACTGGCACTTTATCTGGATCTCTTCTAAATAAATCTCTTCTTACACCCACTGTGGATAGACAATAATCTCTTGGACATACTTTTAACTAAAAAAATATGAACCTCAATTAGATATGGAAAAGAAAACTTTACATTAAATTTAGCATTAATAAGACACTTACAAATTCACCCAATGTTTTAGTGCTAGATGGTTCTACTTTTTCCAAAAAATTTAACGCATAATAAGTATATCGATCTATAATGTAAACACCAATGGCAGGATCCACATGATGCTAAAACATAACAGATCATACAACAGATTATCAATAATTGTGGTGAAATAAATACTAATCACTTACAGAAAGTGAATCTTCTCCTACTAAACTAGAAGCGACTGCTAATATATTTGGAGAATAAAATTTCTCATACATTGAACTCGCTTGACAAGTATCAACCACAAATAAAATTTCGTGGTATCTTCGTTTTTGCCACATTTGCTCCAAAGCATCTCCCAATTCTTGACTAGTGATTTCTTCAGAATCTTGGAACTTTAAAAATCCATTACCACCATGGCCAGTTAAATAAATTAAGATGTTTGAACCTTCATCCGTTAATAGTTTTTTCGATCTTGGGGTTTCTTGAGCTAAGCGTCCAGTCAGTAACCTTACAAAATTTTCTACTGTTACTTCATAACCTCTATAGTCAACTTCAACATCATCACCATAAACATTAATATGCTGTTTAATATTGTTGAAAACAGTTGCTGGTCTAGGATTCCTAGGATTACATGCCATATCATCAGCTATCATAAGAATGATTTGCGAATCTGGTATTCCTAAACGTTTGACACTTCGATAGATGGACAAAACATTGGCAACATGTCGATAGTTGAACCAGAAACGCGATGTATCGACCAAAACTGCCCAATTGTTGGAATGTTCAGTTTTCGCAAAATTATCTGGTATCTAGAAATTTAATAAAAAGCTAAGTTCATAACATAGGAAATGAAAGTTTGCATTTAAGGAATTAAATACAAACAAATACTTACCTCCCACGTATGACACAACATTAAAAGAGAAATCAGTATGGTCGTACAAGATGTCAAGTGCATTTTTAATGTATATTATCTTAATTTTTTTATAGGATTAGATTAACTTTCATTAAACAATTACACAACTAAATAAAGTAGTTGCCGTATACAGATCGCATCATCGTATTTTACAAACAACTCGCGAATCTCTTTTATCTTGAATTATTTAACTACGTCTTACTTATTGCTCCTTTTTTTTAAATGGCTCTAAACTCGAAAGGCTTTCTAAACTCCATATCATCAAATACTTATTGTTCAATTTAATTCAAATAAAGCCAATATCGTTGATATCCATCCCTTGTGGTTGTAGGAGCGATAAGACCACAGAACATATATAAAAAGAAGTGCGAGCTCAGTGTTAAATGAGGGGAGACAAAGTTGATCATCGCGCTCTTGGTGGTTAGGACACGAATTACGTAGTGATATATTGTGGGTGCTTTCAAGGCTGCGTTCAGGGGGTCAATCATGTAATTTCACGTGGAACTTTTCACGTTTCACTTTTCACTTTTCACGTTTCACTTTTCATTTTTCATTTTTCACTCATAGAGAGTTCACGTAAATCTTTTCACGCACAGCGATTATAGGCTTGTTTTCTATTCCTGCACTAGACTGCACTGGAACGTTCCTTCTTGCTTTCACTAACTTTGAAACATCTATCTATTTCATTTTAAGTGTACACTTATTTAGAGAGTTCAGGAACAGAAAACAAACGGTATGTATGAATAATGCGCGGAAATTTAGTTTGAGTTCCGAAATTCACCATTAGAGGCTCTGTCATTGCAACTATCAAGCGATCGTGAAAAAGGTTTCTATCTGCTTTTACAGTATAACTTTTACTGTAAAAATTTTGTTATATAAAAAAAAATTGTAAAAAAAATATTCATAAATAAATAGCAATATTTCTTATATTGCATAAACTTAATTTACAAATATAATATATATTACATTTATTTTTAATGATCTGTATATTGTAACAACTATTTTATTATGTAGTAATCTAATACTCAAAATTACATTGTAATTTAATTCAAACATTGTTTTTCAAAATTAATTTTAATTAGTTTTTTATGTGTGCAAATTTTAAAGTAAATTAATTTCATTAGTCATTAAATTTAACTTTGTTTAATTAAAAAATATTGAATAATTTAGAATATGGACCTTGATCAAAACTGAATTCTCCGCTCACACATATATTTTCCAAATTTATAAGTTATAAACACTTACATGATAGATTAATATTCTATTTCACAAGACGCACCTTTCTTATATCATTGAATATCAAAACGCGTTTAAAGTATATTTTTATCTAAATTTGCATTTGATGAAACCACATTCTATATAATTATCAAAATATCAATTTGTCAAATATAAATATCAAACTTAATTACATCACAAAAGCATTATTTTTATTTATGTATGTATTACTTTATCCTATCAACGCAATGCAATACCAAAAAGGTTAACCTCTTCAATAATACCTCTTCAAATTGTTACCACACTGTTACCACACTTTCATTCTTATTTCAAAATACATACAATTTATTAATTCCCTAAATTTTCACCTTTTCGCCATCACGGCTGATGGCGAAAAAGTTCACGTGAAAAAGTTCATATTTCCGCTCATGATCGTGCAGTTCACGTGAAACTTTTCACTTTTCACGTTTCCGCCCTAGGGGAAATGTTACATGGGCTGCGTTCCGAAATTCACTGCCAGTACTGAAAATCTATAGTATACGTAACATGAACTATAGATTTTCAGTACTTGCAGTGTATATCGGAACGCAGCCATGATAGACCCCCAGGGCTGCGTTCAGATTCCCCACCCGAGTGCACCCAGGCACCTAAAGAGCGTTCAGATTCCTTTAGAGTGCCCCTACTGGACATTAGGTGGGTCGTTCACTTTATCACTCTGTCTATCCCGAGAGAGTGGAAAAACCACATGGGTCCTTGAGCCGGGTGAAACGGGTAGGTGACGTAAAGGTGCGTTCCAAAATGTATCGCTATAAAAATTTCTATATATTTGTGATAAAGCTCGTATATTTAAAACAAATTTAAAATAAAAAAATAAATTTAATTTAAAATATTATAGTAAATAAAAATTAAAATGTATAAATATAATAAAGAAAAACGTTAATAACCAAGTAAAGTTTAAACGTTTTGTTTATTATTCTGTTTATGTAATTACAGATTAATAAATATTAATCTTTTATTCTATTAACGTAAGGTTTCTTGGTCTACAGTCTCACAAAACTGTTATATAAATATTTATATTTGAGATTAGTATGTTAAAGATTTTTAGTATTATTAAATATTTTCTGATACTAATAAAATATACTGTTTGTTTTCTGTTCCTGAACTCCCTGAATTAGTGTGCACTTAAAGTGAAATAGATATATATTTGAAAGTTAGTGAAAACAAGAAGGAACGTTCCAGTGCAGTCTAGTGCAGGAATAGAAAACAAGCCTATACATATAATAGATGATATGCGCAATATATATCTTCATCTAATTTGTTAAAATAAAAATTTATTTTCATTGTTTAAATTGATTCGTCCTATTCTACTAACATTTAATTTTCATCTACTTTAGTTATATTGATAAAAATATTCATAGTAAAATATTTATGTATTATCTTTATCGTTTATCTTAATTTATTATGTAATTTATTCTGAATCTGATATTTATGTTACTATTTCTCAGCGTTATTTGCTAAACACACCCAATGTTTGAGAGTGCGTTCAGATTCCATAAACCACTAGGGAGCTTTTCATTAGCTCCGCCCATTTACCCAGTCACCCAGAGATCACTCACCGGGTGGAGAATTTGAACCCAGGGGGTCGATTGCGTATTCCAAAACCTAGTGAAAATGGTAAAAGTGAGCTCTCACTCGATTGGCTACTTTTCACCATAGTGGAAATGCGACATTTCTCACGTGACATTGCTCGGTAAGTATTTTGATGTCGAGTTCAATCAAACTGTGTCGAATTTGGTCGAGTTTGCGGAGTCTTGTATCGTTTCAAAATGGAGTACCTTTTACTTTTTATCGATCAAGAGGAAAATGCGAATTAGAAAAAGAATTAGAAAAAGAAATTTAAATTTATTAAGAAAGAGACTGAGAGATACTAAGGATACATTCGATATTCTAGATAATATATTCTAGATAATACATTGTAAAATTGTATAAAGTATATAAATAAATTAATAATTATATAAGTATATAAATAATAAATAACAATAAATAAATAATAAGATATAAATAATATAAGTATATATTGTAAATCAATTATGCAATATTTACGCACCGTTTTTTTTAAATTGATATCTTACTCGGAACACGCGTCGTCAGTCGTCAACAGGAGGGACTTTGAGATTATTGGAGATTAACTCAGAGGCGATGCACCGTTTTTTAAAGGTTATGTGAAGTTTTCTACCATTTCTCGCACTCGCATTTGTGATTTTCACTCACGTGAGCATAGGGATATCGCATTTTCACTATGCTCATAGCCAATCGCGCGTATTTTTTCATGTGAGATGAAAATACGAGAAGTGAGAAAAGTCGACAAAGTTACACAATCGACCCCCTGAACGCTCTTTAGGTGCCTGGGTGCACTCGGGTGGGGAATCTGAACGCAGCCCTGAAACGATACAAGACTCCGCAAACTCGACCAAATTCGACACAGTTTGATTGAACTCGACATCAAAATACTTGCCGAGCAATGTCACATGAGAAATGTCGCATTTCCACTATGATGAAAAGTAGCCAATCGAGTGAGAGCTCACTTTTACCATTTTCACTAGGCTTTGGAATACGCAATCGACCCCCTGAAGGCAAAAAAATTAAAACAAGTGAAAAAAATAAAAACGATGGAAACCAAAAAGCGTGTAAGTTGGGAAACCGAGGAAACTTGATATTTTCTTCAATTAATGAGAGAACGGAAAGTTATAAAAAGTTTGTAAATAATTTGTAAATTATCACATCTCACTCGACGAATAAATATTTAATGATTTTTTAATTTATATTGTAACCTAAAAATTTACTTCGTTAATTTCAGACTATATTTCTACCACAAGCTTCTAATTTTTTGTTATTTTATGTTGGTATTAATGGAAATCTTTGGCTCACTTCACTCGAAAGTTCTTAAGCTGCTTCAGCATGGTGGGAATAAGATAAGCCTGAACGTATAAACGCACCTCACTTTAAGTAGGAATTATAACATTAACGTTACTAAATCAAAGTTAGAAGCCGTGTAAACGTAGTCACTGTGTTTCACAGTGTTACCAGTGTCTCTTGTTGGAAAGCACCCCAAGAGTGTATTCCAAAAGTTCTATTAAAGTCTTTTTAATCATAAAGTTGGTAGCACTATAACTTAGGTTGTGTTCCGATATTAAAGGGCCTCGCACATGAAATGCATAACGTAACATAAGCACAACATAAGAGCGACGGACCAATGAAAATGCTATGTAAATCAATATGGCGACTTTATGTTAGATGCTCATTGGCCCATCGGTCTTATGTTGTGCATATGTTATGTTATGCATTTCATGTGCGAGGCCCTTAACTGCCAGTACTGAAAATGTATAGTATATGTGACGTGAACTATAAATTTTCAGTACTGCCAGTAAAAACGGAACACAGCTTTACTACGCTGTGTTCTTGTAATGTAAAGCATGATGTAAGAAGAAAGGTGAAACAAGTAACCAGATGCGCAGTAGACCATACTGTAGACTGTAGACCAATCAGAACTAGGTCCAAATTTTGAGATTCAATATGGCTACGGCTCCGATACTGGGACATATTTATATTTGTATTTATACGTGAATCGAAGATAATCGGTGAATTGGAGAAATTCAAAGCTACTTAAAAAAAGAAGAACGTAAAGGTAAGGTTGAGACTTTGTACATTAATAAAAATTGTGATAATTATTATTTCAAATTTTTTAAACTTGGATTAGAAGAAATTTGGAAAGTTATAAAAATGAGCTTATGTGTATGGCTAAATTGTTGTATTTTATGTTTATAACAACAGTGTTTATTGCAACAGTGATTTGTGTTAAAGATAATAAATTTCAAGTATTTTTACATTTTTATATTTATTTTTGTTAACAACTACATTTTAAATACGTGTGATTACATATGATTGTTTTGTATTTAAATTGCGCGGATATATTTGGACCCAAATTTCATTGGCTCATCACATCGAGCCACGGTCGGACATCACCAATCACGTAATCTAATCTAATCCAACCAACAGAAATACTCTAGGCATCGGCTGCTATAATTGGTGGTGTCCAATTGGGTCTGTGCGCATCTGGGACCCTCCCGTATCAAACTACGCATTGGAGATTGAGATTAAGGATTGAAGAATGTTCAATCACATTACGATATTACAATTAATAATATGACTACGTTCAGAAAATAATTCAGTTCAGTGAGATCTTAAGGTGCCTTTACAACGCTGAAACGCTCAACGCTTGTTTTGTTTATGTTCACTCTATGTAATTTTATCTATGGTTGACGCTAAAATGTTCGTTCCTAACCAACTTTCCAGCGTCCAGCGTCGGCAGTAGTTGACGGAGTTATTGGAGATCCCTCGATTGATATAAATTCAATTTGATATAAATTCATTTGTGCAATTTTTTAGATGAAAATTTTTGTTTGCTCCGGTTTCATCGTGCACAGCAAAGAAAGGGAGGTAAATTATTAAACATGAAGTAATACTTTGAATATCTGTTTAATACAATATGAGAATGCATGTAAAATTTTTGAGGTTGTACATGATTGAATTAATAATTTTAGAATTTTCTCGTAAAATGTGGATATTGTAAGAAAACATGTATAAATAATGAAGCTGCTCTTATGTATCTTGTAAATATGAGGACCAATAATATTCAAAAGTTCTTTGAATTGAGTTGAAGACATTCTAAAATAATTTTTAAAATCGTAAATCTTCAAGTTGTAACACAGTAAATATCTTATTATAAAATCCATGTAAATTTTTTTCTCTAAAAATAAGGTTCAATCCAGTATCGTTTTGGAGTATACGATCTCTTTTTCTTTTTTTTCATTAGTGCTACTATTACTGATAAAATAACTGCATGAGTTACGTTCCTTTCCCGATTTCCTTTTCGAATTAAATTTGCACATTCTGTCAACCATGCATGATATTTATAATTATACATGATGAACTTTAGTGATACACAGTGATACACAGCAAAGATATATCTAATATTGTTTCCTCGCACGGACTAAGTTAGGTTATTTCTTGACGCTGGAAAATGAGCGTTTCAGCGTCGCATGAAAAGGAACCTTTAGTGATTCTTAGCATGATTGGTTCTTTTCTGGATCTAAGTTTAAAAACCAATCATAATAAAGAATAATGAAGGGGAGGGTCCCAGTTGCGTACAGACCCAATTGGACACCACCAATTATAGCGGCCGATGCCTAGAGTATTTCCATTGGTTGGGTTAGATTAGATTACGTGATTGGTGGTGTCCGATCGGGTCTGTGCGCATCTGGGACCCTCCCTAATGGAGCTGTTTTGCTGAACACATCAAAATATCAAGAAATAACTATAATCTGCCATACTTAAGTCCGTATCAGACTACACATTGAAAATTGAAGATTGAAGATTAAAGATTGAGCTTTGGCCAATCAAAATAAAAGGAGTTAAAATTTCCTTGTTTTGATTGATCAATTTCAATTTTTAATCTTCAATCTCCCACTTAACCTTTTTTCTGCATGTCTCTTGCTGTCACATTGTATCACATGACCAAAGAATCGTCAAGTTATTGGCTAACATTGCGATTAAAGATTGAGAAAATAGACTGAGCTCTATTTCCAATTTGTAATCTCAATCTTTACTTTCTGTATTCTGATTGGTCGAAATCCAATCTCCAATACCCAATCTCAATGCAATCCCAATCTCCAATACGTAGTCTGATACGGGCTTAATGCGGGGTCTACAATGCAATCGTTAAGAGCAGGTTTCACAACCATCGGTTAATTTAATCGGCTGATTATTCTATCGGAATTGACCAATTGTATTTGTCGTTAAGTAGAATTGACCAGAAATAACCAATCACGGTTGACACTTAACCAGTCAGTTAAGTTAATCGGTAGTTGTGAAACTGGCCCTAAGATGTTACGACTCTGCGACTGACCAATCACAGAAGAAAAAATGATATATTTTCTTCTTTGATTGGTCCGTCGCAACATCGTAACATCGTAACGACTGTATTGTAGACGACACATAAGTTGAATTTGTGATTATCGTTGGCTTGCAAATATCAGCAGAAAGATTGGTTTAATTTTTTGTATTTTAATTATTTATAAAATAAGACAATCGTCTGTTCTAATTGAACGATTCCGGCAAATGATAAATCTGGGTTAAAGCCACTCCAGTCGAAAACACTATTAGTTTAATTTCCTTTACTCCAATTTTAATAAATTTAAGTTTAATCGACGCGTTTTTGCACAAAACGAACAAATCTGGCAAAAAAGTGTCGCTCTACTTTGCGAATGTCAAACCAAAATGTCAAACGTTAAAGTGGATGACTATTGAGGTTAAGTACCTGTCATACCAACGAGATGTAACAACATAGGCTGTATACCGCTTTTACTGGCAATGCAGTAAATGTGACGTCATAAGTTGGCTATCGAACTAATACCCATACAGCACAGAGAGATTGCAGAAACATTGCAGAATGATTTCATTGAAACATTGTATAATTGCATTTTGATTGCGAAACATTGCTGCAACATTGCTGGAAGATTGCAGCAACATTAAGATGTCCGCTTTTTGAAATATTGCATTGAAACATCCCATTTTTCCAAAATATTCACAAATATTATTACATCACATAACTTCAATAAACAAAACAATATTTGTATAACATTTTAAAAAACATTTTCTGCAAAAAAAATCTTGGGAATATTTTTTCGGAAATTTCCAAGCGGTCACTTATCCAAGTCGCAACTCCGGTGAACGTTGCTTGACTTCCGTGATCGCTGCGAACTGATTTCTGACCTGTGATGACCTGTGAACACTTTGTGCTCATACGTGTATATAACTGGTAGATCAAGTAAATATACGTTATCGAAAAAATGGAATATGTATAATTAAAGCACATTATTTATATAAACAAATATAAAATTATAAGTTTTTTACTAATTTCACAAATGCGGAATAGTATCTGGAATAACTTTTCTGTTATTTGTTTAAGTAAGAATGAAATTAAAAAATATATGTCAATATAATACAAATTAAATATAAAAAATTTTTGTAAAAAATTTTTATAAAAAAAAATTTTTTTAAACAATTGAAAAATATTGTTTGCTTATTGGAATGTAGATTGAGGTTTTTTCATTTATGGACCTATTTCGTTTATTGATAATATTTACAATACAATTATTGACTCGTAACATTGGTAGCACATTAATATTTCTTTTATAACCAATATTTGCTTTAGATTTGGAAATCTTGATCAATAATGCGCTTCCAATATAAATGCAATATTGTACAATTGTTAACTCGTAACATTGGCAGCACATTACCGTTTTTTTAAAAAACAATATTCGTTTTTGATTGGCAAATATTGGCCAATGCACTTCTAATGTAAGTGCAATATTGTACAATTGTTGACTCGTAATATTGGCAGTACATTACCGTTTCTTCAATAAACAATATTTGCTTTACATTGGCAAATCTTGGCCAATGCACCTCCAATGTAAGTGTAATATTGTACAATTGTTGACTCGTAATATTGGCAGTACGTTACCGTTTCTTCAATAAACAATATTCGCTTTACATTGGCAAATCTTGGCTAATGCACCTTCAATGTAAGAGCAATATTGTAAAATTGTTGACTCGTAATATTGGCAGTACATTACCATTTCTTTAATAACAATATTCGCTTTACATTGGCAAATCTTGGCCAATGCACCTCCAATATAAATGCAATATTGTTTATTAATTGGCGAGCAATATTACAAGTACACCCAAGGACTTTGATTCTGTCCATGGGGAAATTTTCCAAACTAAGAAGTCGCTATCTTTCTACATATTTACAGTTTATGATTAACGTAACGACCAATAAGCTTTAGTTGTTTCATTAATCATGAACTGCAAATATGTAGAAAGTGGTGACTTCTCAGTTTGAAAAATTTCCCCATGGACAGAATCAAAGCCCTTGGGTGTACATGCGCAATTGATTCTATGACCAATATTGGCTCTTTATTGGGAAATATTGGCCAATGTACTCTCAACATAACCAATGTTTCGCCAATGTTAACCAATGTAAAGCCAATGTACTGTGCTACTAGGGGGATTAGTGAGTGTCCGCGCGATACTCAATACATAAGTTTCTTTCTGTTTAAATCAGCTTTAATTCAAATATAACTTTTTATTAACGATATCACAAGTGTGATTAGCTCAGTGTTAGCGTATTAGATTATTGTCCTGAAATCTTAGGTTCGAATCCCGCCGACGCCAATATGCGTTTTTAAAAATTGTAAAATAATGCGTAATCGTAATTAGTAAAATAAAATATATGCGAATTAGATTAACCTATAATAACAATAAGAATAATAAGATTTGCAAGAAAAAAAAATCTTTTTTATAATAAAAATCTTTTGTATACGCGTTTGCATATAGAAACGGACAGGATGCGTATACGTACCCAGATAGCAATGCATTCTTAGCACAAAAAGAGAAATACTTGCTTCTCACAAGTTTCCCTTCGGTTGCAATCACTTTGTTATATCGTAGACGCTAATCCCTTTGTATAAGACTATTTGAAAGCAACTGGAAAGAAACTGTTTCTCAGGCAACTGTAGGACAATAGTTTGCGGAACTTATTAGTATAAAATTTCCAATAACTTTTTATAAGTTGTTTTCGACAATTCTTTATTTTAATTTTTCCTCCAAATATAAGGAAATGTGTGTTAACATCATAATTGATTGAAATTATACTTTTAATTCATTCTCTTTTGATAATGTGATTTCCATATGTTGATAACGACCAAGTAAACCCGAAACGTACATGTAAAAACTCTTCGTTACAATTACATCTCTACATCAACATTTGTAAATTATCGCTCTTTTCTAATCTCTTAACAAATTGACATTAAATATTTAAGTTGTTTAATATTAAATGAATAAAAAGTAAGTCATTTTTAAATTAGTTTTTAAATAAATAAATATAACAAAGATATTTTGAATGAATGTTACTTAAATGTGTTTTTTAAAATAAATTTTAAAATAAATTTTAAAATAAATAATATATTAAAAAATAAATAGTTTAAATGTGAAATAAACACTAAATAAATACAATTTACAGATAAATAATAAGTCATACAAAAATTAACATTAAATAAATTTAAAAAATGTTTACTGAGAAAATTTTCTCACATGCAAAATTTTTCACAAAAAATAAATACTTAAAAAATATTAAATAAATCTTAAAAAGATATTAAGTATACGTTATATAAACGTTTACCGAAATTATTTTTTCAATTGAATATTTAATAGCAAATAAATATTTACATCATGTTAAATAAACGTTAAAAAAATGTTTTCTATAGTTATTTTCTCAAATTAATAATTAATGACAAGTAAATATTTACAAAATGATAAATTAATGTTTAAAAAATGTTTACTTAAATCATTTGATTAATTAAATGATTTATGAAAAATAAATATTTAAATAATATTAAATTAACATTTAACAAACATTTTTAAGAAATCATTATTTTAAATAAACGTTTAATAAAAAAAATAAATGTTAAATAAATATATTTTCCTAGGTTAACGAAATAAATAAAAAATAAACATTTAAAAAACATTTTAGTTTCATATGGCGTCACGCTTATCGCTATTTTTGCGAACTCCACGCATGCATGTGTGAGACCAGTGAGACAAATCAGACAAATTTGCATGGCAACACTTAAGTTGTCTTTTGTTCTTTCGTTGTATGATCGCATACGCCGGTCGCGGAATACGCAGTTCAGTTCGTGATGCAGTGTGGGGTCGTCTTGTGTTCGAACGTTTTCTGAAAAAAAAAGGATCTACTTGGTAAGTACAGTTAAATATCTACTTTCGAAACTTGCCTTCCTTGAACTTTTTACAAAATATTCTCTCCTTTTTGTAAAAAATGACTTTGATATAGTCTATAGTGCCTATATACTCAGCAATCTTTTACAATTTGTACACATTCTTCTGTTCTAGATTTTCATCATTGGACATATCACGTTGCATATCGCTTCGTGTCAGTAGACCTATTCTCTAACTCGCTAGCGACAATCCGGTATTGTTAGTGTCGTTGCGCATTTTTTTTTACTATGGCATGTATAATATCTGCGCAACGACGCTGTAACGATATTGAATTGTCGCTAAAGAGTTACAGAATAGGCCTACAAGAGCCACTGCCGGGACTCTTATGGACTGCAAAGGCCAGTAATAAAATAATCATTGCAAAAACACACACTAATAAAGTATTCAGATACCACGAGCGGCTGTGTATGTGTGTCTATGTGTGCGTGTACAAAAAGGAGACGGGGGATTGACCCTTGAAACTGACAAAGAGGAAGGGCATGTCAGAGCATTACGTCGCGTGCGAGAAGGAGAGAAGGTATATATGTATATATAACTCATTATGTATGTATATTTAATATTAGTAGTATTGGGGATTTTCTTTCTTTATTGTATTAATAAAACGGGATTTATTTCATTAATAAAACGTTTTTTAAAGGTTTTTTAAAGATTTTTATTGCAATGAAAGAAAAACGTTTAATAAATTTTTATAAAACGTTAGTCTGTTTCAGATCATGTACTATTTTGTGATAGCTATATATAGTCTAAGGGGGCCGTCTAGCCAGCAATTTTTTACAATTTCTATACATTCTTCTTTTCTACTTCCAGATTTTTGTCATTGGATATATCATTGCATGTCGCTTCGTGTCCCATCACGCTAGTGTGCAGGAGCCATTGGATTCTTACAGACTGCAAGGGCTAGTGATAAAGTAATCACACACACTATTAAAGTATTCGGATTTCACGAGCGGCTGTGTGTATGCGTGTACGAAAAGGAGTCGAGGGATCGACCCTCGAAATAACCAATTTTTCTAAGGAAAAATTTTTTATTGCACCATGTCATCGCATCAGTAAGTATATCGTATATGTTGTGTTCGTACCTTATATTATGATTAAAATTTGGAATGCAATTATAGATTATAATACGTTAGATATTATTTTAAATTAGGTGGTCCATTCAGAATTGTTGCGAATTGCGCATCTAATGTTTCAAAGTTATGTTTTTTTGAATCTAACAAATGCAATGATGCACCAATCGCTTCATACGCACAATTTGTGACTCATTCATTTATTATATTTTTCTGCCAACATATTTTATTCTTTATCGAAAATGTTATGTAATGTTGAATCTTTCAATACAAACAATTATTAATGAAATGTGTCATTAATCAGTAAGGCAATTTATTTGTAAGATGTCGTATAATTTTCTACTTTTGAAGATATATAGGAAAATTTAAAACGAAATCAGAGTTTTGAGACAATATGCTCTAAAAATTATTTCAAAAATTATAAGTAATAAATTCGCAGATTCAAATAATTCATAAATTTGTAGTCATTTTCATATAAATTCCGAGATTGTCATAAGATTTCTCTAAACTTCTTAGTATTTTCTTGCATGTTTCAGAATTTTTCACTTTCGAAATATTTCAGAGAAATCATTTAAACAGAAATTTCAAAATAAAAATTTTTTTGCCGTTTCAATATTTGTACATTAAAAATTATGTCATAATAATTACGATTAAACTTTTGTAATTATTATTAAAAATATTGTATATTCCTTTTTTTTGTTGGGACTATATTCGTATAGTATTTCCGAAACAGCAATGTTAAAAATTCCACAGTGACGACGCATACTTTCAATTGCTATTTTAGAAACGTTGTACAAGTGCATTTCCAAGGTAAAACGCTAATTCAATGTTCCCTGGAAAGTTAAATGATTTTATTTGTCCAGAGACTTTCACACTTCATAATCAAAATTCTGAAAATCTATGAATGTCTTAGAAATTTTTGAAATACATATAAACATGAAAGAATCTGTCGAAATAATCATTGATTAGAGCAATACAAATTAATTAAATGAAACAAATCCATAAATAATAATAATAAATAATTTTATGAATGTTCGGACAATAATATTTGGTGTCTAATTTAATTTAATTAATTCAGAATATTATTGAATTGTTTAAAGAAATTAAATGAGTACCTTAATTATTATAAGATTTATTTTATTATTAATTGAATATTACAACACATGTCTCGAATTTCAATATAATTTTTTATCAATTACATATTTTTTACATAATAAAGTTTATTTTATGTATTATATATTACAATATTTTAGAAATTAATATTATACAAAAAATAGCTTGGTGTATACAATATACATATATTTTATGATAATGCACGTATTGCATTATATAATGAAAAGTGACAACTGCAAATTTAGATAGAAAATGTAAGTTTTAACGTTATACACTAGAAAAGAAAGAGATAAAAGAAATAACGATAATAAAAAAAATTGATTTGCGGATAATTTTTATCTATTGATTTTTCACTTATCAATCGCTATGTGTTCAATGCATTTAAATTAAATTTTTTATAACATTTATTATTCATTCTATAAAATAGTTCTTTTATCATCCGCATTATTATTATTAATATCATTTATTTTGGTAATTCACTAAACGGAAACCAGTTTCAATCACCTTGACCCTGAGATACGTTGTCAGCCATTCTTGACCTTGAAAAGGTTTTAGCTGTTGCTCGTTATTTATTAAAGTGTTTAACAAAAAAATTTATGGCATAAACAGTTAATGTATAGTTTTATTCAGCCAATCCCAGCTTATGACTGATGTTGAGTAACATCAATCTTTAAGGAGTTCAAGGTCACTAAATTTTATCTACTGTTCTATATGGAATATGATTTTCTACACGAAGCGACACCATCCCACAATTCCTTCTGTCTACAGGGCAAAATGAGATCTTTAATACTGTACCACATAAATTTTAAACTTTCCATGCGAAATGTGAGGTCATTTTACTGATCAGGAAAGGTTTAGTCATTATCATCACATCTCGCGTGAAAAATTGAAAACTCATGTAAAAAAGTACATTATAAACGTCGTTGCACCTATAAGGAGCCTACAGGCAGAGAAAGGTTTGCAATGGACCTCGTTTCGCATGGAAAGTTGAAATTTTTGGAAATATTGCCAACGTTCTATTGTTATTTTAATAATAATGTTATAAGAAATAGTGATAATTAATAAAATTATAGACATACATTTATAATATCACTTTATTTGTTAATTTTTTAACAAACAATGAGCTTTAATTAAAACTTGACTTGCAGATCACTCAAAGTTATGATCTTAACGATATATGTCAAGGTCAAAGTGATCGAGCTTATTTGTTATAGTGCATAATTACTTATAGTGAATACTTTATTTCTATTATTTAATTCGCAGTTCATTTACAAATGTAATTATTCAACAATGATGCGATTTCAAATATACACTGAAAAATCGCGCTTATACAAGCCTCTTCATGCGGTATCAAAAGGCAACAGAGTTCGTGAATAGCACGTCAGAAACAAGCATTAAAGAAAGCAGTTACTGTTACACAATCACTTTCGATAGATGTTAATTTGGTTACACATGTGAACACTTTACAAGAAAGCGAATCAACCAATACTATCGTCCCTGACAATTTTATTGTTTCAAATGTAAATTACTTCAAAGAAGAGAGACTAAAATCAGTTGTACAGGCTTCATCTAATAGTCAAACTCCTCATTTATTTGATAGTGGATTAAAATTTTGTAATAAATGTGATGAAGTCACTTTTCAAAGAAACTTAGCATCGGTTCTGGTTGACGCAAATCACGTTCTTGGTAATCGCATTTTAAATGTTTTAAGAACTTATCATTGTCTGACATTTTTGCCTAAAGATATTCGAACGTTGCTTTCTACACCACTCTGTTCCCCAGTTTTATATAAAATAGAACCGGGTGAATATTTGCACATTGGGATACAAACATGTTTAGTCCAAAGCCTTAAAAAAGTAGTTTTTTTTACAATTCCTGAAGTTCTCGAAATTGATTTTAGCACGGATGGCGCTCAATTATATCGAAGTGGTCGACACGATATTTGGCCAATTCAGTGTAAAATTGCTAATATTGATACATCTACTCCAGAAATTGTAGGATTGTATAAAGGTCCAAAAAAACCGCACGGAAAAGTTTTTTAAGTATGTTGTTTCCGATTTTCATGAAATTTTTAACAAGAGCGGTATCATCTATAAAAATAAAAAATTTTCAGTACGCTTGCGATGCTTTATAGCAGATGCGCCAGCAAGAGCTTTCATTTTAGGGCATAAGAGTCACCGTTCTTTTTCTCCATGTTCTAAATGTAAAGTAACTGGATCAACTGTAACAACGCATGCAGATAGCATACGTTATTCCCGGTGAACACCAGCCGGAGGCCGCTGGCTTTAAAAAACAGAAGGCGCTCGTGCCTACCTAAACGCTGCCACAGTAAAGGTGCGAATTCATACAGCGATAAATCGCTGGCGACTTTCCCCTTCTACCTCGATTTTCCCCTTCTACACATACTTGTGCCGAATCCGTCGACAAATCGTCAGAAGTTCAACTTGGTTGAACTTCAGCGACAAGTCGACACAATCGTGAGCAGTATGGAATCTTCAAATACTAGTTTAGGAACGGACACGTGAAAAAAGCTATGATCCTGACGGTCTTTTAAGTATGGAGCTACCTAATACTGCTTCTTTTTGTAATGCCGTTTCTTTTGTGTTTTTTGCAATTCCAACATTATAGCAGTTGTAATCACTATTCGTCGCTTTTTAATTGCTCTTGCTACTGCTGTTCCCAAAATATTTACGCATTCAGCAGAATACACCTTATTTGAACGTATTGTCACTTTCATTTTTTTTCACTTTTCAATTCCTATTAAAAATAATACTTATTACTCTGTAATTATTAACTAATAATTTACTGAGTTGATTGCGCCTATTGACACTAAAACGCCTATTGCGCTTTTTGCAGTTAATAATTACAGATTAATAAGTATTATTTTTAATAAAAATAATACTTATTTTATTTTATACTTTTTTAATACTTTTTTTTATATTTATTGTATTTTTAGTCGCTAGCGATTTGTCGCCACATGAATATATACTGGGAGAAAAGCGACAGATACTTGACGCTGGCGTTACTTTTCCCCCACTTCTTCCAAGTCGCCAGCGATTTATCGCTGCATGAATTCGCAGCTTGAGGCAGACCCGTGCACAATACAAGATCACGCGCACGCGTAACACCGACCAGCCGCAGGAAGAAATTCCCGCGGGAAGCGCGTCTGTACTAGCAGCCGCGGAGGAATAAACTCCCGAGATAAAATCTTGAAGAAGAGCGAACGCACACGGAAACGGCCAAGCGCGCGAGCCAGGAGGTATAAAAGGCCTCCGCTCGCGTACTCAGCATCCATTCCGCCACCTCGATTCCGATCCGAAACTCCTCTGGCCGAACAAGCGGTAAAGGTTCTTTGCCGCTGTCGAGATACTCGACAGAGCCGACGTTCGAAAGAACGTAGTTTCCGTCTGCAAACCACCCCGGAGACCAAACGGCGGTAAAGGTTCTTTGCCGCCACCAAGGTACTTCGTGCTCCGGGCGATCCCAACCAGAACAAGTCCCGCGACTTCGCGCCGGCCATTAAGCCGAGAAACGAAAGACCGCACTCCGAGCACGAATTGCCAGGCATTTAAAAGCGCCGTACTAAGCTAGCTCACGCGTTCGCGCCGTCGGCGCGCCTCGCGCCCCGCCGCATACCAGCGCAACTGCGCTTCGAAGCTCGATCAACCGAAGTTCGCGGTAAGCCGACCCCGCTTCTAAGAATCACAAGATTCCCGCTTGGCTCCACGGCCAAGGCCGTTTGTAAATCGACTGTAATCCGCCGTTCCAAGCTATTGTACTCTTTTCCGCACGTCGTTTCAATAATACCGCAATCTCTATCTGTACCTAAACGTAAATGTGCCGTGTCACACTGTCATTGTATTATCGCGAATTACACTTGTACCGAAGTATAAATCCATCGATCCGCGCTCGTCGTCGTTTCTCTCGATCACGGCAGCGCAGCTCAAATTGTATCGCGTACACGACTTCGCAATAAACTCACACGCAGACTGACAAACCAACGTTTATTTTCTCTCTTTCGCCTCGAACCTATTGCATTAGCCGAACTGCGAGCTAAACCCGCGCACAGCAAAAACGGAATAACGGTTGTTTCACAACAATTGGAAAGTACATGGTTCTTAAAGGAATTATTCATGTTCCTCGAAAAAATGAAGATTATATACGACAAACTGACGATGAGCATCATGTTTGTTCTAGTTCTTTATCTCAATTACCGTTTAATTTGGTTACTAATGTTATTTTCGGTTCTATGCATATGTGTTACCTGGAAATAATGAAAAAATTACTTTTGACGTGGTTACGTGGTTCTTATACAAAAAACACAAAACTATCAGGTGTTGAAATGAATGTAATTTCAACTAGATTAAAGGTTTTCTTGAAGTACTGTCCACGCGAATTTGCACGACGCATCGAATCGCTTGATGGCTGTGATCAATTCAAAGCTACTCAATGGCGTCAAATATTGTTATATGTTGGAATAGTTTGTTTCAAAGACGTTGTAAAAGATTATATTTATTATCATTTTTTTACTTTTTCATGTTTCTATGCGTATTTTAGTATCTAGTGTTTATAACTCTAATAATAATCTTATTTTTTGCGAAATGAGTATAAAACAATTTGTCTTACTTTCTGAAGACATTTATGGATCAACTTTTTTTATCGTATAATATACATGGCATTCTTCATTTAATTGAAGATGTATACCGATTTGGCCCTTGCGATAGTTATTATTTCCACACGAAAACAACATGATAGCTTTTAGAAAAATGTGTCGAAAACCACACCTTTCCTTGCAGCAAGTCGCTGCAAGGCGTGCAGAAGAAGAATATTGCAGACAACAAAATAAATTACCCAATGATTATATCAAAGTATGGAAAAAACATGAACAAGGGCCATCATTAAATGCTGACAATGCTTTTGAAACTGTACTCAATATAAGTTTTTACAAATTTCACGTATAACCATTGGTTGTTGTTTGCGTGACGACTGCTGTATTTTGTCTGATTGAACTATATGTTGTGTACAGAATATTTTACGTAGAGGAAATAATTATTATATTATTGTAAAAAAATTTCTTCAAGTAGAAGATTTGTATTCTATTGGAATTTGTTCATCATTAGTTGATATTTACAAGTGTTCTGAGTTATCTAATGATTGTTCCTTTGAAAAGTATAAAATCTAAATGTTATAAAATGCCTTATTGGACTTGTCTCTCTAACGATGAAGTAATGCAATATGATTTAATCAAAGATAAGTGTGTCGTTGCAATTATGGAATAATATATTTTTAAAAATAAAGTGTAACTGAATTGCTGTCAAAAGTGTTTCTATTGATGATTATATCAATTTCTATCACCAAAACTTATACGGATAACATATTTTCACATCAAACAATAAACGGTTAGTAACTGTAAGAAACATAATTTTACACTGCATGCAAAAGAAATATGTGTGTATTATGCAAATGTGGAACGCATATTAGAATTGAAAGTAATGGAAATATGCTTTTTACTCCAAAATATTATTTTAAATTTTAAATTTAAATTTTAAGCATGATTTCTTGCTCTTTTATTATTTTTGTGTGACAAGTATCTCTTTCTTTATTCACTCTGCATGTTGTTTACTATTAGTAAAAACTTACATTTCGAAAATATGGCAATGCTGTGCTTAAATAAAATCGAGACATACAATATTGCATTATTGAACCTTTGTGAGAATTGAGATTTGAGTGAAGATCTCTTTGTAACTTTACAATAAAAATAGAATATATGGAGCATTGAACAAAAAAAGCTTTTTTTGAATCTTTCTCCGTTTTCTTTGCAACCTCATAAAATTATTTTTTGATGGAGTAATGGGTTTTCATATTTGGAAAATATTTGTACTACAACATGAGTGATTTAATTACTTTTTAACTGGATTAACTATAAATATATTTATTTATCTTTTTGATTTTTTAAGTGTTTTCAATTATTTTTAGATCCACGGACAGGCCAAAAAGATTAGCGAATAAGCCACGTAGATATAAAACTACTTCAAGTGAAGACAAAATAAAAAAGAAAAAACCTAAACCTCTTGATGAATTGAAGACTAAAAAGAAAGTGTTTTAAAGTATACAAAATATTTCTGATAATTTGAAGTTACACAATACGACATGTGCGTCAATTTGTGTTAATGGAAATGCTACCATTACAAAACCACGTATAATTGAGGTACTTACAGTTCTGGAGATGCTCTACAAATTACATACAATCAGGAAAAGAATAAATCATCATATACTCCAATACCACTTAATGGACCAAAATTTTACAATTAAGATATATATAATATACAAAATAAGCAAAATTATGAAAAAATGCAACCAAAAAGTGTTACGATCGATAATTCATGCCATATACAGAAGGAAAATATGCAACAATTATTGAACCCTTACGAAAATAATTTGGAACGTATATTCATACGTGAAGCTTGTAAAACTGCATCCGAAACTCACATTACACACACAAGTAGAGAAAATTTAGAACCACATAATGAAATGTATACATTTACAAATGATCAATTTCTTCAACGTAATAACTCAAATGATATTCAAGAATTAGTTATTCCATCATCATTTCCACCATCAGTTATTCCACGGCCAATTGATCCGCCTCAAATACAATCTTCAAATACTGCAGAGCTATCAATTAATCCACGACCGATTGAATCAGTCCAAATACTTCCAAATATAGCATCAGCAATAGAACAAAATGTCCAGTTATATGATTTACTCAACAAAGTAAAACATGAAATACAGTAAGTAATCAAAATATTAAATAACAAATAAAAACATGTATATTGCATATTCAAATTCATTCTCTTTAACGCAATGAATGATTTCATAATGTAAAAGACATATGATATTGGCACACACACGCATACACACACACATGAAGATTTGAAATATATATATTAACGATAATGTTGAATTAATTAATTTCAGATCAATAAATGAACGATTGAATACTATTGAACATAAAATAGAGTTAAACGTTTTAAATGCAATGCCAATAAAACCGCTACTTCTTCCTTTTTCTACAATAGAAGCAATACAAATGTTTCAGAAAGATACCGTCTATCAGGATGTCGTAAGTATTTTGTCAAATTATTTTGGTACAAACAATGAAGGATTAATACTTTTACAGATTATATATTATATTACGATTTTTATTTTTCTGGTAGGTTCATTATTTCAAGTTTTTAAATTGTATTACACTGAAAGACAGTTTTCATCAGTGTATAAAAGATGCGTTAACAACTGAATTGGCGGACTTTACATGGTGGGAAAAAAAGGATAAAAAATTTCCCTTTTACAATACAGTTTTATCCCAAGCAATTTATCGTAAGTATACATTTCTTATTCCATTCTCAACATTATACAATATTAATTGTTTAACTAATTGCAAATTTGTTACCGTTTTGTGCATTTATTTTCTTTTTGTTTTTAAAGAAGCTGTAGCGACAAATCGATATTATCCAAAGCCAACAAGAGAAAAATTTCAAAGAGAGGTTGTCGGGTCGTTAAAAATAGCCAAACAACGAATTATAAATTCCAGGAGTAGACATCCAGGATTACCAGGAAAGTTAGAAGAAGCTGCAAATGCATTGTACAATGAAGGTGCTAATCATGATTTGCAAGCCAATAGGTTACTACAAAACAATAATAAACGCGAAATGAAGGACTCAAGCGATGACAGCGATAATTCTTCATCGTCAAATCTTGTTAAAGAATAATAATTCTCTCCTCTCCTCATCACTGTATCTTTCTCCACTTCTCATCTATCCTCTGAAAGTCATTTTTTTCATATATTTATAGAGATAGACTTTATATCACTGTTTTAGTTTATACGTTTACGTACTTCTACGTTTTTATGGTCCTTAATTCCACTAACGATAAACATTTGATACTCTAATAAGTTAAATTAATAAGTTTGCGCTCAATGACAAAAGTTTAACACAGTATTCCTGTAAAGCTGAATTTTTATTGAATGTTTTATTCATTAAATAGATTATGCAATAAATTATATTTCAGATATGTAGATTGATATATATATATATATATATATATATATATATATAGTATATATATATATATATATATATATATATGGGGCATTCTCCGTCAAAAAGGCCACCCCTGCTGCCCATTTCAATTTTTGAGATAAAATGTTCGAAAAGGGCTTAAAATTTTCGTTGAAATGTCTATTTTTCGATGCCGTTTGGCCTTTTGGAAAATTCAAAATGGCGGACCTAATATCACGGCTAGAATGAAAAAAGCCTTTGAAAAAATACATAACGTGAATAAATGTGCAAGATATGACGTAGCAGAGGTCTAATCCTTATGTGTAAGTGTGTGAGTGTGTGTGAGTGTGTGTGTGTGTGGGGGGGAGGTGGGGGGAGGGGGGATACGCGCGCTCATACGCGTGCGTGTATAAATGAATCACGTAAAAATCCTTGCTCAACATGGTCTGGCTATCAAGACATTTGCATACAAAATTTCGAATCATTTCATTATCCTTGTTCTGAAAAAGTACGTCACAAAAAACCTACGGTACAGAAAATATTGTTCTTTAAAAAACATTTTCTCCACAGAATAATAGTAAGATTACTTAAAATTACTTTGAAACTTATACTATACTTATATTCCTTTTTTTGAGATAGTTGATCTATATTAGTCATTTTAACTCTTATGTTTGAAATGCTTGATTTACGCGAATCCCTTAGCCTCTCACATTCGGGATGCTTGATTTACGTGAGTCCCCTTGGCTCTCACATTCGAGGTGCTTGATTTAAGTGAGTCCCCTTGCCTCTCACATTTGGGGTGCTTGATTTACGTGAGTCCCCTTGCCTCTCACATTCGAGGTGCTTGATTTACGTGAGTCCCCTTGCCTCTCACATTTGGGGTGCTTGATTTACGTGAGTTCCCTTGCCTCTCACGTGTGTACGTGTGTGCGTGTATGTGTATGTGTGTCTGTATATGTAGATAGATGTTTCATGAAATATTTTTTTATTTTTATCCTATATTTCTTACTTTTGTTCTCATAACTGCCATAGTATTCCATTTGTATCATTGGAATACCTTTTGATTAGTACTTTATTCTCGTCCACAACTATAAACCCATGATTTTTAAGAATTTGCGGTACAGGCGGTGCAGTTTCAAATCTCTTCTTAAGTTTTCTTTTTACCTTCTCATGATCAGTTTTTTTTAAATAAAAAATCTTTATGTTCTTGAAATGTTTTTTAGCCCAATTAAAAAGAACTTGAGATGTTAGTATTGCATCCTGTGGTTTAGCAACAAGACTTGCTTTATATGCCTCTCTTTTGAAAGTAGCACCAATGCCATCATAAGCACTTTTACCGTGAGCAGTCGCACTGTAATGCCATTCTGCTTGAATATTGAAATCATGTTTATGATGCACTAAGTTAGTAATCTGAAATTTATTTTTAAAATGCTGTTTCGCCCCATCCGTCATGTATAATACTCTTTTAAGATTTTTGACATTTTTTAAAATCTCTGGAATTAATAATGTTTGTACAGTGTAAACGGCAGCGGTATCGTGTTTCAAACTCTTTAATAAAAATACATTACTCTTGTGCTTCAATTCAGAATTTTCTTTATAATAGTAAATAACAGGAAACACAGTACACTGATCATTGTTGAAGTGAAATGCTTGTGAGGCATTTTGACAAACATATGAATAGTTTTCAGAAAAATCAAACATGACAATTACTTCATCTTCACAAAAATTCTCTTTTTTTTCTGAAATGAAAAGCATTTGTTGTTTGGCGATAAATGAATGAGATTTCAGAATTTGTAATTTGTTGCATAACTCGTTTATGAACTCATCAACTTTTAACTGTTGCGTTAATAGAGTTGATCGATCAGTTCCGGTCCATAAAGAACATTGAACATGGGAAATGCATGAATCGTCCAATAGTTTAGAAAGCTTTGTAGAAAGCTCGGTAGTACCTGGGCATTGATCACATTTATCAAGATAGCAATCAGGATTCGATTCCTTACATATAATTTCATTCAAACAATCTTTATAATTGGAAAGTGGCTTGTCTATATTTTCTATTAGTTTCCGTACATCAATTGCATCAATCATTAACTTGACATTTTCATGAATTGTGCAAACACAAACGGAATGTGTTCCAGAAGCCCCAGGGAGTATGCAATTTCTAGGTCTAAGTTTAGCAAATGTACTAAAGCTAACATCATATTTTGGGTTGGATTCTTTAAATAAGGCATGCAGTTCTTTTAAATTTAATAGTAAAAAACGTTTTTGCACTATTATCCGTTTATTATTATTTATTAAGGAAATGACATTCTTCATTCCAGGCATTATCCTGCTGTTTATATCACTATTATAAAACTCAATTACTTTTTCAACAGTAGTTTGCGGTAAAACTTTCCCAACTCTTTTAGTAGTATCAGCTAATACGCCATGGTTAAATTTCAATTCCTTAGATTTTTTTGCTAAATATCGTGATGCACCAAATTCTTTTACTATTTTTCTCACACTCCAAGACGACGGAGCTATAGTGAGAATTCGCACCCTTAAAGGATCATTGTGTTTCAAGGTGGAAAATTTTTGTTTAAGACCATCAAGCATTTCTTCCAGTTCAATTTCTCTAGGTGATCGAATGTTATCTTCATTATAAGAAATTTCTGAGTTATCAATATCCATTGTTAATGAGCTTCCATCACATTCCATATTTGTGACACAATCATTAGATTCGTCTAAAGACATATCAACATATTCAGTCCTACTTTTTTTCCTACATGCACAACAAATTTTAGAATTAGTCGGTATCTCAGGAAATTTGTCCCGAATGAATTTTGGTATCACTCGTAAATCTTTACCACAATGTCCTTTTTCACCAAGTTTCTTGAACGGATTCATATATCTATCTGTACGAGATTTAGCCGACATTTTTTATTTTGGATGTGGTACAGGTAAGAGATAATTGGAATAATTGTAGAAAAAGTAAAAGTCGATAAAGAAGAGACAAAAACGTGAGTTGAATATTCTATTTAACATAAAAAAACTTATTGATTGACTGAATTGCAAACTATAATTAATTAACTCGATAAATTCTGTGACTAATAAATGTATTATGATGAGGTTCTCTAATCCAAAACAAGACGAGAAAATTTGAAAAATGAAAAAATATTGCTGTGCCTTTTATTCCATATGTGTAGTTTTTTATGTACGAGATATAAGCACTGCCACATCCATCTAGCGGCGAGACCGCGTACTACTCGCAGATGTACGACTTTAAAGATAGATCTTTTGGGTTCATGCAGTGAATATGTCGTCAATATATTCGATTGACTTGTTCGCTATCGACTGTCAATCTTATGTATTTTGATCAACAGATGCTGCTGCATTTTTACGTGATGTTTGCTAACACTATTTGCAATAAAAAAACTGCTTGGCGTTTGTTAACAGTCTGTCATCAATATGTTCGACATTTGCTTACTGTTAACCACTCTGTCATATATTTTACCAAGATTATTGCATATTAACAAAAGTGTGCTACCATAATTGACTATAACAAAGTATGTTTTCTGTTGACGGTTTTTCTACTAACTAATCTGTTGCCAACATTTGCAATTGTAAAAAATGTTATGAGGGATAATATAGTAAGTTTCAAAGTAATTTTAAGTAATCTTACTATTATTCTGTGGAGAAAATGTTTTTTAAAGAACAGCAATATTTTCTGTACCGTAGGTTTTTTGTGACGTACTTTTTCAGGACAAGGATCATGAAATGATTCGAAATTTTGTATGCAAATGTCTTAATAGCCAGACCATGTTGAGCAAGGATTTTTACGTGATTCATTTATACACGCACGCGTATGAGCGCGCGTATCCCCCCTCCCCCCACTTCCCCCCACACACACACACTCACACACTTACACATAAGGATTAGACCTCTGCTACGTCATATCTTGCACATTTATTCACGTTATTATGTATTTTTTCAAAGGCTTTTTTCATTCTAGCCGTGATATTAGGTCCGCCATTTTGAATTTTCCAAAAGGCCAAACGGCATCGAAAAATAGACATTTCAACGAAAATTTTAAGCCCTTTTCGAACATTTTATCTCAAAAATTGAAATGGGCAGCAGGGGTGGCCTTTTTGACGGAGAATGCCCCATATATATATATATATATATATATATATATATATATACAGGGTGTCCCAGAAAGCTCGCATCCTATTTTAATAGCGGATTTTTTAGAAAATTCTAAGAAAAAAATCCTAATACAAAAATGTCGAGGGTATAATGGTTTTTAACTTATTCGCGATTAAAATTTACGAATCACTGAGCTGACATTTCGCGCGCTCAGGCATGGTGACATGACAAAGGTACCACAAGGGTACCTCTTGACATTGAGGTTGTCATATAAATACGCAATGACATTTATATTAAGAAATTACTACTATAGGAAACATATTTGTACATTACATATGCACAATTAATGTTTTCAACAAAATATCAATTTAATAACAAGATGTTACGATAGCCGTTGGGTCAGCTGTTAAAATAAGTTCATGTTCATATGATAAGAACTTTTATAGTAACATATCGATAATGGTAACATATCGATAATTTATTTACATTTTTAACTATTAAAAATGTAAATCGATAATTTAATTGATATAAACGCGATAATGTCAAATAGACATAATTTGATATGTCTGAATTCTACTTTATCAACATATTCAATCTTTTTCATATTATCACATAAATTATCGATATTATCGATATGTTACCATAAAAGTTCTTATCACATGAACATGGTAATGAATTATTTTGACAGCTGACCCAACGGCTATCGTAACATCTTGTTATTAAATTGATATTTTGTTGAAAACATTAATTGTGCATATGTAATGTACACCCAAGGACTTTGATTCTGTCCATGGGGAAATTTTCCAAACTGAGAAGTCGCTATCTTTCTACATACTTAAGTTCATAATTAACGTAACGACCAATAAGCTCTAGTCGTTTTATTAATCATGAACTGCGAGTATGTAGAAAGTGGTGACTTCTCAGTTTGAAAAATTTCCCCATGGACCGAATCAAAGTCCTTGGGTGTACAAATATGTTTCCTATAGTAGTAATTTCTTAATATAAATGTCATTGCGTATTTATATGACAACCTCAATGTCAAGAGGTACCCTTGTGGTACCTTTGTCATGTCACCATGCCTGAGCGCGCGAAATGTCAGCTCAGTGATTCGTAAATTTTAATCGCGAATAATTTAAAAACCGTTATACCCTCGACACTTTTGTATTAGGATTTTTTTCTTAGAATTTTCTAAAGAATCCGTTATCAAAATGGGATGCGAGCTTTCTGGGACACTCTGTATATACAGGGTGATTCAGAATAACCCGTTGTCTTTTAAGGGACGTAATCCTGGTCGAATTCTAAGACGATTTTTCCTTTGCCAAAAATTTGTCAGACGCTTAGATTTTGAAATATCACCCGATTAAGTTAGCGTATCACGGGTCGAATACAGATGGTACGCAGGGGCGGCACATTCACCGTTACGTGCGAGTGTGTCGTGAGGTGCCTGCTGCGCTCAGCTAATACAACACACAAGTCTTTCTCCCCTCTCACTCTCTCTCTCTCTCTGTCTCTCTCTCTCTCTCTCTCTCTCTCTCTCTCTCTCTCTCTCTCTGTCACATCACAATGCTAGCTTTAACTTAAAAATGTAATTAATTTTCTACTTAATTTTAATGATTTTAATAAGAGAAGTGCCAGGAAATTCTTTATACAGTCGAAGAATCGAACAAAGAATTGCACGAAATCTAGATATTTAATTACATTTAATAAATTTATGTCATTGCAAGTATTCAAACAAATATTTAGTAAAATTTAATAACTTTTTTTCTCAGTGTAGAATCTCTTGATATAAAAAAATAATTTTAATAAAATAAATAGAAAAATATTTTTCAATAAATTTTATTGTTAAAAACAATATTAATCACTACTTTACTTTTAAATTGCCGCATTTTAACTTCTGTTCGACCAATCATGCATTCATATTCGATCATAACGTATCCCATAAAATCAGTCGGCTCTTTCCTGTTGTCGAGTAAACACGTGTTGTCTGTCGCGCGTAAACACGGGTTTTATCGAGCTACATATTTTCGCACGTCGAATAACTAATAATTATTTACAGTGATCGTTACTCGAAGTGATTGTTAATTAGTTACTCAAGTTTTATTGATCAAGTGAATAAATTATGTATTATGATATTAAAGTGATAATTTACGAGAGGATCAAGGAAACTTTGGTCTGTCTTATTGTGGAGACAACTAATTGATCGCTGTACAGAATAATACGTAAGTAAATGCATGTCCAAACTTGTTCACGCAAGCACGCGCGCACGTGCGCGCGTGCGTTTGCTTTCTCTCTCTTTCTCCCTCCCCCCCTCTCTCTATAACAAAAAAAGTACTACTGTTTCTAAAAACTCGAGATGTAAATACTTTTGTAGATTTCGTGCAATTCTTTGTTCAATTCTTTGACTGTACAAAGAATTTCCTGGCACTTCTCTTATTAAAATCATTAAAATTAAGATAAAAATTAATTACATTTTTAAGTTAAAGCTAGCATTATGATGTGATAGAGAGAGAGAGAGAGAGAGAGAGAAAGTGAGAAAGGAGAAATACTTGTGTTATATCAGTTGAGCGCAGCAGGCACCTCACGACACACTCGCACGTAACGGTGAATGTACCGCCCCTGCGTACCATCTGTATTCGACCCTTGATACGCTAACTTAATCGGCTGATATTTTAAAATCTAAGCGTCTGACAAATTTTTGGCAAAGGAAAAATCGTTTTAGAATTCGACCAGGAATACGTCCCTTAAAAGACAACGGGTTATTCTGAATCACCCTGTATATATATATATATATATACAGGGTGATTCAGAACGACCCATGTGTCCCTGTAAAGACGTGTTCTTGGATAAATTCTGAGACGATTTTTCCTGTACTAAAATTTTGTCCGACGCTTACTTTTTGAATAATAAGAGGATAAAGTTAGCAAATCACGAGCCGTGTACACATGGTAGACAAAGGCGGCGGAACTCACCATCCGATATGGGTAAGCGCCCGCGTCGGACGGTGAGTTGCGCCGCCTTTGTCTACCATGTGTACACGGCCCGTGATTTGCTAACTTTATCCTCTTATTATTCAAAAAGTAAGCGTCGGACAAAATTTTCGTACAGGAAAAATCGTCTCAGAATTTATCCAAGAACACGTCTTTACAGGGACACATGGGTCGTTCTGAATCACCCTGTATATTGTATATGCATACAATATATATATATATATATATATATATATTGTACATATTTTGTAAAAAATATTGCACACATCCAGGAGTGAACCCGGATCTTACGATTGTGAAGCAAGCACCTAACGCACGGAGCCGACTGCACTGATTGGGAAAACACTTACCGGGAAGGCTCATATGGCGCGCCGCGATATGGCCAATTTTCACAAATTTATTATTTCGAAACTAAGGCCTATTCGATCAAACGCCGGGAGACGTAAACTTTTTTTTTCGTCTCCAGAGTAACTAAAAAAATTGGGATCAAAATCCCAGGGTGATTTACCTGATCCTCCCCTTGTAAGATTAGAGGTTAACTCTTTTTACTGATAGTTTCTTTTATATTGCTATCAGATTGCTAGCAAATTTGGTTTTATGTGGAAAGTGTTTCTATCATATTGCCGTATGATTGTCTTAAGTTATAAAACAGAAGAAGGAAATTGTTTCCCTCCGGTTGCGCACAGTCGTTTCTGGCATACATTGCCGGCAAAATCATAAGCAAAAGCGGAAGCCGCTTTCCTCAATAAAGACGGAAACTTAGGCAATGAAATTTTTAGCAAATTGATCGCAACATGAAGGAAACTTGCTATCTGGGTATTTACAGACAAAAACGGACAGGGTGCGTGTGTGTTCAATTGCAGATAGAAATGGATAGGATGCATATACGCATTTGCAGACAGAAACGGATAAAATTTGGAGTTGTCTATCCGTTTTTACAGACAGAAACCGATAAATTGCGAAACACATTCTATTGGTTTCTGTCTGTAATTACGGATTAAGAAACGCATAGTAAAGCAGACAAATACGGATAGGATACGTTTCCTGTCCGTTTCTATCCGTAATTTTTACCAGGGATTATACATACGAAATCAAAGACTGGATTTTTAGGCTTTATTATAAATATGGAAAATGTGAAAGTATATACAGCGTATGTTACCACTAATAAATTGAATTATATTCTATCATACAAATTCTCACAGGATTATTTGGAATTATTTTTCTCATATATTAGATCTATGAGCGGATTTAATAATAATCCAATAGCCGATCAATTTTCAACAGCATATAAAAAATTATTGCATCATAACAAAGTAAAATCAACTGCCGAAGCAAACTGTTTGAAATTGGAAAGGGTTAATATATTAACTGTATCTTCAAGACGCAAAAATAAAGAAAAAGATGATAAAGAAGATGAAAGACCTTTAAATATTGATGATATTAATACAGATAATGACATTCCGTTAAACTATGTTGATTCAATAGCTGATCATGTCATAAAATATATAGCCGGATTTGTCAAAAGAAGTGTATATAAAAAATTGAAGAGTGAAGAATGCATAAGGATTTTTTTACAATTACCAAAAGAAGAAGCTTCTTTTATTGCACGCAAATCGAAAGAATTTTTAATACACCCTAATCAAGACACATAAAATAACGGCGGGTTCCGATAGCGCACATCCCGATAGCACACAAACCACTCACAATGGCAGATGCCTAGAGATTTTCCGTAGGTTGGGTTAGGTAAGTCAAGATGATTGGTTGGTGGGCTATCGGGATATGCGCTATCGGAACCCTTCCATAAAATAATATGCACAGCCAGGGACGGATTTCAGTTTCTGCCGCCTCTAGGCTGAATCAAATTTGCCGCCCCTTAATGACAGTGGAGCAAGGGGGAATTTTTTTATTATTTAAAGACAAATAGATAATAAAATAGGAAACAAGTATCTTATATATAGGATTTTTTGAATAATAATAAATAACACACTACATTGATTTTTAAAATTCTTTTTTGGAATATAAAATAATCAGCTTAAATCTTAAACTTAACTTAAACTAATCTTGAACTAATCTTTGGAAATCAGGAACTATATTAACAAAACAATTTTCTTGTTAAAAAAAGTATATCAAAGTTTAAACAAAATGTCGCCTCGCTTTTATTTTAGCAAACGAATGAATAATGTCATCAAAAGATATTCTTGACATTATTTCGGACTCAATTGACAGAAGTGCCAACGCGTTTAATCTATCTTCTGACATTGCAGATCGCAAATAATTTTTTATTCGTCGCAAGCACGAAAATGAACGTTCAGCCGTACAGTTTGAGGATGCTTTAGTTCTAAATATTCTTGCTGCAATATTCACATTCGGATACATATCGCATAAATCATGTTTACTCATCTATGTGCATATATCTTGCACTGACACGGATATATTTTCTGGCAAGAGTAATTGTTCACGCAAATGTAACAATTCTTCAACAATACTGAGTTCAATATCATCGGGAAAGCCTTCACAGACGCGGATAGCATGTTCTCTTATTTCTACTGAACTCAACTCTCTTAATTTGATGAGCACAATGAATCTATCATGTATAAGTTCATACCCAGAACACCGTTTTTCTAATTCAGTTCGTAAACTATCTAAAATTACAAGAAATGTTTCAATTCGAAAACGATCTCTGCTGCAGAACGTTTCATCAGCATCGCCATCTCGTGATTCGTCAAGTTGCAATTTTCTTTTCTTTATTCGGGATTTACATCTTTCGTATTTCTGCTCATTTGACAATAATTTCGCTTTGTTCTCAAATTCATCAAAGTCGTTTCTAATCCTTTGGACGAAATTAATAAGAGACTTATACAATTCTAAAACAATGGAGATATCAATATCTATACTTTGTAGTTTCTTACTTGATGCGTTTAATCTTGAAAGCAAAGTACCCCAAAATATAGCCATAAACGCGGTTTCTAATCGTTCTAAACGAATTCGCAATCCCTTTGCTTCACTTCTGGTTATATTTTTTTCTGCTGCGTTATTTTCAATGAAGGACAAAGCTTCAATAATCTCCAACCAAGATTCATTCAAACTTCGGCAAGCGTCATCTCTAGCAGACCACCGTGTTGTTGATAGTCGCTTCAGTGTTAGTTTGGCTTTCATATATGATTGTAATATTTCCCACCGGTGTGTGGATGCCGAGAAAAAATTAAAAAGTTCCTGGAGGACACCGAAAAAATTTGTTGCTTCAGTACAACAACTTGCGGCACAGGTTCCTACGAGATTTAACGAATGGGCAGCACATGGCACATACTCAGCTAAAGGATTTAGTTCTTTGATTCTCATCTGAAGTCCCGAATAAGCACCAGACATATTAGCAGCATTATCATAAGATTGGCCTCTACAACTAGATATGTCAATATCCAAATCAATAAGTGTTTTGCTGACGGTTTCTGCTAATTCCTGTGATTTATGTCCTGTATTTGGAAGAAATGTAATAAAACGTTCTACTGGTGAACCACATTCTTGAACATATCTTATAATAAAAGACAACTGATCGATATGAGATATATCGGGTGTCGAGTCTATTATCACAGAATAATATTTCGCTTTTTTAATTTCCGCAAGAATAGTCTCTTGTGTCTGCTTGGCCATTAGCTGAATTAATTCTTCATAAATCGTTGCAGATAAATAATTAGTGTGCCCACTACCTGGATTACCATATCTTTTAATATGTTCGGCCAAAAAAGGGTCAAATTGTGAGATTAATTCTAGTGCCATAAGAAAGTTTCCATTTTTGGGTGATCCAAACTTTTCTTCGTGACCTCTCAATGGAAGTGCACGGGAAGAAAGTGACCTCACAACAGCTACTACTCTTTCTAACACTTTTCTCCAATAAGATATTTCTTCATCTAATTGCTTTATCAACGTTTTATCAACTTGTCCTATTTTATTTCCTCTTATTTTTAAAGTTAATATAGATGATTTATGAAAATTGGAATTTTCGTGACATTCTATAGATTTGATCATATTTTTCCAGTCATTGAAACCTTCTTTTGCAAAATAATTATCCACATTTAATAATCGACATGGTCCACAAAATACACGATTTGTACTTTCAGAATATATAAGCCATGTTCTTGAACATTTTTCACCATTTAATAATTTACGTTGAAATAAACTCGATGAAAAATAGCGTGCTTGATCAGAATATTCTCGTTTCGATAATTTAAAATCAGCATCTTTATTTTGTATAAATCTGTTGACAGCAAAATAATCGCGAGTTGATTCATTTAATATCCATTTAGCCGGGTCTTTATCGCATGTACTGACGATCTCGTTTATTGTTGTTGTCTCTTTTTCTACGTCTTTTATTATTATGTCATTTTCTTCCTTGCAAACTGCAGTCGTGGACTGATTTAAGATACTATCACGTTTAACTGCTTCTGTTTCACTATTATTATTTCTTGTACTAGCACAAGCAACACTAGTACTGTTAGACTTTGAAAAAAATAATTCTAGTGTAGCAGTTTGTTTTAATACTTTTTCTTCTTTCTCCCTTTTTTCTTTAGCATTTTTTCTGAATTGATAACCGCTTAATCGTTTTCTTCCGTCACTCATCGTTGAACTTTGTAAAAAATAGTTCTATAAAAATTTATAAATATATATCACTTTCTAATAATCGCACAAAAAATACTTTAAAAAAATTAACTTTTTCAGATTAAAAAAAATGTTCTAAATTTTTTCTGATTTATTATACATACCTAAAACACTTCTGGAACTATTTACTTGAACGTAATTTGCACAATAATACCATACATTTATGCTATTGAATGTACTGAGGAAATAAGGCACAGAAATAAGGTTGATTCTTAAAAATGTATTTCGTCGCTGAATATTCACTGTTTGCAATGACAATCGAGTCACGAGTCGCTCGCTCCTTCTGTACATTAATGCGCCAGCATCTCGTCTATCCCTATTCTTTGATTTTCTACTGTTTTTCGAGTTCGAGCAACGGCGCCAACAAATGAAACTCACATGCATATGCACATTCTCTCTCGCGCGCGCACGTTTCCAGCTTTTCTTCTCCACTTCTCAACCGATTTTGTTGACATTTTTTTCTATGATATTTAATGTTACTCCGAACATATAAACCCAGAAATGTAAAGAATGTAAAATTAATTTTACTATTAAAAAAACTCAAAGAAAAAATTTCAGCAAAATCGGTTGAGAATTGGAGGAGAAAAACGGGAAATAATTTTTGCCGAAAACGCCGGAAAAAATAGCACTTTATACGATCTTTAACAATAATGATCACGAACATATTTATATTATGATATAAATCTATCAATATCTTTTGATGAAAATCAGAATGTATTTCAAATATAAATCGAGTGTTAATAAATTTTTTTTAATTCAAAAGTTGAAAATTTGCCGCCCCTAAAATTTGCCGCCCTAGGCTATAGCCTATCCAGCCTAGTGGGAAATCCGCCCCTGTGCACAGCAGAGAAAGTTTTTAATTTTAATAGACTAAACAATACATTACATAAAAAACCTATTTTGACCCTTAATTTTGCAAACTATTAAAAATCTTGATACATCTAATATTTTTCTTCAATTTGAAGAACATACGAAAGCATGCAAAATTATGGAAAATCATATTTATTTTTTAATCAAATTAATCATTGAGATATTTTTAATAGTTAAACTTCATTATTATAGTAAAACGTTTAATCTAAACTTACATTCATCGTTTGTAAGACATACACTAACAAAAACTGTTCATTTCAAAGGTCAATAAAACAATATACATATAATTACACTGTCCAAAATTTAACCTTTTTTGCAACTAAATGTAAATAGTCATTTCTAACGTATTTTTACTTGTTGACCATAACCGTTATCAAAATTTGATTATTGTCACAATTTTTACTGATGTTAAAAGAGCTAAAAATAAATATGTGACGATGCACCCTGTACCAAGCATCGTCCCGGCGAACATCAGCCGGAAAGGCCGCCGGGCCATAACCGGGGGTACCTCAGGTACCCATTTTTAAGACTCAAAACACCGAAATACTGCCTGACGGCAAGCGCCGAGTGATCGCACGCGCTGAGTCGGCGCGCACACGCACTCGGAAGACACGCGGTCTTCCCTACCCCGACGACTCCGCCGTCGAGCGCCGAAAAGATAACGAAGGCGAGCGGAGTTGCTCGGTATAAATAGGGAGGGTTCCGATAGCGCACATCCCGATAGCCCACCAACTAATCATCTTGACTTATCTAACCCAGGGTGTCCACTCAAAATTTACAAATCAATTCCATGAAAATCCAGGATTTTCCAGGAGTTTTTATCAAAATTCCAGGTAAGATTAGAGAATTTTTGAATATAACTTTGAAATAAATTGATTTTTATTTCACACTTTTTAACATACTTTTTAACATACTTTAAATATGTATTATATAATTACAAAAAATATGTAACATAAATCTCTTTCAGACAAAAATAGTTCAAAAACTATATAAACATAAACTTATTAAAAATTGTAATAACAAACGTAATATATCTAATAAAAAAAAATAATATTTGTATATAATTAAATAATTGAATATTTAGTAAGCACAAAATAGATACATACATATATACATATATTTATGTTTTTAAAGTTTCAATTTGTTCTTTAAGTGCATTTGCTTCTTTCTGAGCATTTTCTAGAATTTTTAAACGTTTGTTCTCCAATTCTGTTACTTTTAAAGTTTTTTTCCTTTTCATAGACGCTTCTTGTTCTACAACAGAGGCTTGCTGTCGACGTCGATTAAGATCTTCTATGTAACGGAAATGAGCATTTCGAACAATAAGCAAAAGAGCTTTAGGTATTTGTAAAACATCAATACCTTCATGTAATACGGCATCATATATTTGACGACGCACTATAGATTCTTCCCGCATATTTTTAAAGACATTCAGCATTTACTGAAAAACCTTGTTCTACATTTGCATTGCCATGTGAAAAGCAACAAATCATTTTTATTACATTCATGAATTCCTTAAAATCTTGGCCTACAATATTTTGCCAAAATTGATCTAAGCGTTTTTCATTACGATTATAAGATTTTATGGTATCCATGATGTACGGTCGCGATGTAAGGTCTCGAAACTGTCGAATTACGATATCAGCTATTGATCCAGCTAAACGATTGTTTTCATTAATACTACATAAATTGTGTAAACGTCTCTTGGCTAAATTTAAATTTAAAGTTATAAGACTTGGATCTAAGCAAGTAACAGCTTTTGTCAAAGTATATGTTAACGGAGATCGTGTCATTAATTTGGAAACAAATTTCTGGAGACACTTCTTACAATCTTGTCAAAATTGAAGAAAATCTACATTCTTAATGTCGACTTTTTTTATTGCTTTTAGAGTATCAAATCCTAATATAATATTTTTTGCTAAAAGTAGATTTTCCTGTGTCTGAACATCTTTTAATGAGATTGATGACATATTGTCTATTATTTCGGGTTTCATAAAACGTTCTAATACGTTTTTCAACATTAAACAAAGAGCACTATGTAAAAAAGGAACCAAAGGTGCGTTTGACTGGAATTCTCTTAAAAAAGGTTCTGTATCGGAAGCAAGAGATTTGGAGAAAACAAGCTTTGCACATAATAAAGAATCTTGAATGCATTTTAGAATTATCTTATAACTTTCACACGTTGGTTCAATTTTGTCTCGTTGTAAACCTTCTACAAATTTTTTAATGCATTGTGTGACATCAATTGCTTTTTGAGCTACTGCACAATTTTTCAACCATCTTATGGAGCAAAATTTAAGTGGAAAATTATCAGAACCAGAATAATGAATGTATAAAGCTCTACGAGTTGGCACATCTTTAAAGAGATTATACAATGCTCTCAAGTATGAGATAATGTTTCAATCTGTAGCACATACGAGGTGTGTTCAAAAAGTATCGCGAATTTTGTGTTTTTTCAAAAATTATTTATTTATTCATGAATATCTATTTTGTCCCCTTCAAAGTAATCCCCATGAGATATTATACACTTGTGCCAACGGTTTTTCCAATCTTCGAAGCACTTCAAAAAATCATTTTTTTTTATCTTGTTCAGCTCCTCCTTCGATGCCGTCTTTATCTCGTCAAGCGTAGCGTAACGTCGTCCTTTCATGGGCCTCTTCAGTTTAGGGAACAAGAAAAAGTCACAGGGGGCCAGATCTGGGGAATACGGTGGCTGCGGCATCATTAGTGTGTTGTTTTTGGCCAAAAAGTCGCGCACAAGCAACGATGTGTGAGCAGGGGCATTATCGTGGTGCAAAAGCCAATTTTTGTTCTTCCACAAATCCGGGCGTTTCTGGCGGATTGCTTCGCGCAAATTGCGCATAACTTGCAGGTAATATTCCTTATTGACCGTTCTACCCTGTGGCAAGAACTCATGATGCACCACGCCCCTGCAATCGAAGAAAACTGTCAGCAAAACTTTCACATTCGACCGAACTTGGCGCGCTTTTTTCGGTCTTGGTTCGTGCGGCAGCTTCCATTGAGATGATTGAGCTTTGGTTTCCACGTCATAACCATAAACCCACGATTCGTCACCAGTTATGACCCTCTGGAGCAAATTTGGGTCGTCGCGGACAGAGTCCAACATCTCATTAGCAATGTTCATGCGATGCTGTTTTTGGTCGCAATTGAGCAATTTTGGTACGAATTTCGCGGCGACCCGTCTCATGCCCAAATCATTGATAAAAATCGAATGGCACGAGCCAATCGATATGTTTAGGTCCTCAGCAACTTCTCTAACGGTGATTCGACGATTGGCCAATACCATTTTCTCCACTTCATTAATTTTTTCGTCTGTTGTTGAAGTGCTCGGGCGTCCGGCACGCTCTTCGTCGTTCACATCTTCTCGGCCTTCTGAGAACATTTTGTACCACCGATAAACGTTGCTTCGGTCCAAGGTAGCTTCTCCGTATGCCACAGTCAACATTCGGAATGCATCCGCGCACTTAATTTCGTTTTTCACACAAAATTTGATACAGGTTCTTTGATCCATTTTTTTGAATAGGTAAAAATCGAAGACGATCCAAAACACGTGCAAGCAAAGCAGCTGTCAACAATTAAGTGAACATTCAAAATGGCCGAGCTTGTCGGCATAAGTGAGAGACATGAGTACCAACATAACGCCACAAAAAGATCGAAATTCGAATATACGTAACCCGCGAAAATTCAAAATTCGCGATACTTTTTGAACACACCTCGTATACCGGATTTGAATGCACAATGCAAAGAATGGAGACCGCAACTTCCAATATCAAGTAATTTGTTGTTTGAGAATTCCAATTTATATTATTTTAAGAAAGCCTAATTTACGTTTGGTCCATCCATAGATACTTGCAGCAATTTTTTTGTCAAATTTCCAATATCTTCTTTAAATGCTTCAAGAAGATCCGTTGCTCTTGCGTCAAAGAAAACGTTATCGTGTTCCTACTTCTTCTTTTTTTTCATCTTACCAAAATCTTACATTTATATCAATTTGTTGACGTTTTATAACTTTGTTGAGAGATTCGTGAAAGCCAACAGCAATAAAAGTTGCACGGTTTACATTTTCTATTAATTTCTTATTAAAGAAAGGAGCGATGCCGTACATAATAATATATCCAACTTTGGTTCTCATCAGTTGCATTTTTTGAGCAATGTAATTATCCGTAAACACTTTCTTAAGGACACGTGCGTCTTTTTCTGAATCACGCAATGATTTGTGAGTCATTACAGTTTCTATGCACCATAGTACTTCAGCTTTTATAATATCATCTTTCAACAAAAATGTTTCAATACCATGTTGCATCGATTGATTAGGTAAAAATTGATTAGTATAGAAACACGTACACAAAGATTCAGCAATAAGATCAGGAAGATTCAGGATTTACTTGAGCTGATTCAGAGGAAGAAATAGAAGAAACAGCTGAAACAGAATCGTGAGCTGTAGCTAAAAAATGTCTTAATGATATGGAATTACATTAAGTGTCAATGTGTTTCTTGCTCTTCATGTGACTTACAAAAGCTGACTTTCCCATATTACTCAAAAAAATATTGCAATAACATAAAATGCAATGAGCATAATTTGGCTTCTCAGTTATAGACTGTAGCCAGTTTTGAAATTTAGAATTTTTAAACCAGATTTCTTGAAATTTTATTAATTTTGACATCATAAAAGCCGTCAAT
This sequence comes from Solenopsis invicta, assembly GCF_016802725.1. Lineage (NCBI taxonomy): Eukaryota > Metazoa > Arthropoda > Insecta > Hymenoptera > Formicidae > Solenopsis > Solenopsis invicta. The sequence continues at coordinate 15,201,377 of NC_052669.1, read as the reverse complement.
CTGTACATAATAATCAAATAATATTAGGAGTATAAATAAGTTTCCGTCGTTTCACAAAAAATGGCGCCACTGGTATGTTATGGTTGAAATTGTCTGTTGTAAAACGTTATATCGTAAGGTTGGACAACTGGCAACAACATAACCTTAAAATATTAGCGATTTTGTATCAGCATCATATATCTTTTTCCGTGCGAAAATGTCGAGTTTTGAGCCAAATAAGCGTTATTTGCGGAAGCTTTTGATTTACTTCTTTAATTTGAAGAAATCTGCAGCCGAGGCGCATCGATTGCTTGTAGAAGCATATGGTGAGGCTGCCTTAAGTGAGAGAAGTTGCCGTGAGTGGTTTCACAAGTTTAAGAACGGTGAATTTGACGTCGAAGACAAAGAACGTAGCGGAAGGCCGAAAGTGTACGAAGACGCGGAATTGGAAACATTAATAGATGAAGATTCGTGCCAAACGCAAGAAGCACTTGCATTTACATTAGGAATGACTCAACCAGCAATTTCACATCGCTTAAAATCATTGGGAATGATTCAAAAACAAGGAAACTGGGTTCTATATGAACTGAAGCCGAGAAACGTTGAACGCCGATTTTTCACATGTGAAATGCTGCTTGCCAAGCATAAACGAAAGGGTTTTTTGCATCGTATAGTCACTGGTGATGAAAAATGGATCCACTACGATAACCTAAAGAAGAAGAAATCATGGGGACCACCTGGCCATGCTTCAACATCGACAGCCAAGCCGAACATTCATGGAAAAAAGCTCATGTTGTGTATTTGGTGGGATCAGCTTGGTGTCGTGTATTATGAGTTGCTCAAACCGAATGAAACCATGACTGGGGCTCTGTACCGAACACAATTGATGAGATTGAGCCGAGTACTCAAGGTAAAACGTGCCCACTACTACTCCAGACACGACAAAGTTATTCTTCTGCATGATAATGCTCGTCCACATGTTGCGGCGCCGGTCAAAACCTACCTGGAAACACTTAATTGGGAAGTTTTACCCCACCCGCCGTATTCACCAGACATTGCTCCTTCTGATTACTACCTGTTTCGATCGATGGCGCATGGCCTGTCTGAGCAACACTTCACATCATATGAAGATACAAAAAATTGGGTCGATTTGTAGATAGCTTCAAAAGATGAAGCATTCTTCCGACGCGGTAACCGTATGCTGCCAGAAAGATGGGAAAAAGTAGTGGCTAGCGATGGACAATACTTCGAATAAAACATTAGGTACCGTTCTTTCACAATAAATGCCCAATTGTTGATAAAAAACGGTGGAAACTTATTTATACTCCTAATAACTTTATTATTGAATAAAAATTAACAATGTAGAAGTTTTGATTCTATAATTTGGATCATCTTCAGTACAAAAGTTAAAGTGATAGTATTAATAATTACGGTGACTATTACAATTCCTATGACGGGCGCATTCGAGGAAATTATAATAGTCACCGTAATTGTTAATACTGTTACTTTAATTTTTGTATTTTTGTTACTGAAAATAATCCAAACCATAGGAACGAAATTTCTACATTGAATAATTATACGGGCCTTACCTCTAACTACGATAAAATTAAACTTTTTGCTCAAAATGAAAGAAGATGACAGAAATAATTGCTCTGCCCCCCCCCGAAGTGAAATATAAATTGTTAAAGAATTGACGAATTTAGATTAGGAAACCTGTCAGTTATATACCTATAGCGCGATATAAAGATGCGCCATGACAACATGCGCATGCTCTATGAGTAGTAGAGAGAGGCGGTTTCTGGACCACTTAGTGGTGGGGGAAAGGGGAGGTGTGTGACGTCACGGGGGGGGTGTCCCCCCCTCTTTAATTAATTTAATTGATATCAAGCAATTAATTAAAATAATTTTTATATCAAGCAATTAATTAAAATAATAATTTTTATATCAAACAATTAATTAAAATAATTTTTATATCAAGATATTAATTAAAATAATAATTTTTATACCAAGCAATTAATTAAAATTATTTTTATATCAAGGTATTAATTAAAATAATAATTTTTATATCAGACTATTAATTAAAATAATAATTATTATTTTTTTTTTATTTTTTTTTTATCACGCTGTTAATATAATTTATATATTATATTATTAATTAAAATAAGTTTTATATTAATTTTATATCAATTTATTAAAAATTTTAAATAGGAAAATAAAATAACAATTGTTGGAGAAATCCCCACCACCGTAACCATAAGTCCCCCGAATAATTCTCTCTCTCTCTCTCTCTCTCTCTCTCTCTCTCTCTCTCTCTCCACAATAACGTATATTCCTAAATAATTGTTATTAAAAATTAATTTAACAAATATCAATTATTTAGGAATAAACGTATTGCTTTCTCTCTCTTTCTCTCTGTCTCCCTCCCTCCTGCGCGCTGTCGCTCGCACACGTTAAGGCTATTGTACATGGTTTTCTCTTTCTTGTCCACACACATTATGTTCTCGGTCGCATAGAATGACTAACGCTTTATTTTTTAAGGGAACAGTGGTTAAGAGTAGGAAAAGATAATATTGAAGACATTGTTTTAAAATTGCATTTTTCTTATTTATTTGTCATGTAATGCGTCATGTACAATGCTATCTAAAGCGTAAGCTAACATTTCACAATCTAAAAGCGAGGTTTTATCATATTTTTCTCCCAAGAGTTTTGCTGCATCACATTTATTATTAACATAATTTTGGCGTAAAAGGGTTACAAAATGTTTATATTTTTCGCTCACTGTATATGTATATTGATATAAAGAAAAATATATATGCTCAACACAATGTTCAAGCTCAAAAAGAAAAAGTACAGTTTTTGGTTTCAAATACATGCAAGTATCGCGTAATGTTAGTTTAACAATATTTTCATTACGCAGTTTAATGAGTTCTACAATGAGATCTTGAATTTGTAATGCTGAGGAAGGCGAAGTCGACTGCACGAGTCGCTCAATGTCCATACGTTTCTGGAACAGTGCTGTCCACGTTGCATGAGGCAAGATTATTTGATTGCCTCGGTTGTCACCAATAAGTATCTCCACAAACGATGTAGGTCCCACACTAATTCCAATGTCGAGATATTTATACGCGGTGAATGTCAATGCCAATCTCCTTCCCAAAATGCGAGGTGTATACCGTGGTGATGTTCAGGGGAAAAAAAAATAAAAAAATAAAAAAAAAAGAAAAAAAAGTAAGTTAGTTGTAAAAAAAAAATTAATTAATTAATAAAAAATAAAAAAAAATTTATAAAAATTATAGATACTTACAGTTTTTCACACGTTTCATCTTGTTGAAGCGGAACATAGTACTCCATTTTTTTTTCTCGTATATATATATTTTTTCTTTCTGAGTTTTCGACTGTTCACTGATCGACTGATGCGACAGCGTTTTCTGGCCTCCTTTTTATTATGTAATCCCCTCCTTTATTTAGTAATCTCCCTCCCATATATCCAATGAAATAAATTTTCTACATCACTTGTTCGTATTTAATACAGATTATAACTTAACGGAGGTCCACTCGTGAAATTTCATTATATCAGAAAGCTTATCACGAATCACATGGTTTCATGTAAAAAGCTTTGAGATCGTCTCGTGATCACAGTTACCGTTATAATTTGATACATCTGTAAATGTATAATAATGATATCTACCATGTAGGGAACAGTGAAACAATCTGTTCTCATAATCGTTGTAGTCTCAGTGTTCCTAATTTATAGAGCTAGCAGTATCATATCGTACATTCTGGAAAATTCTTAGAGTGATATCATTCAAATCTAGAAATTTCTCATAGATATTACGTATTGAAAAGAAAATCTTCAAAAGAAGTTTTATTCAACTTAATCATAGGAAGAAAAAATAATGGAAAATCTATTGTAATGTTTTATCTTGACATAGAAAATCCGCTTTTTTAAAAATTGATATGATTTATCTTTATGGGGTGCTTTATATTAATTTATCAAAAAATTAGTTTAGCAAATAACAATTATTTAGGAATAAACGTATTGCTTTCTCTCTTTTTCTCTCTGTCTCCCTCCCTCCTGCGCGCTCTCGCTCGCACACGTTAAGGCTATTGTGGTTTTTTCTCTCTTGCCCACACACATTAAGTTCTCGGTCGCATAGTATGACTAACGCTTTATCTTCTATGACAATTATATATACTCAAACATTAATTGAACATCAATTGAACCACGTTGTTCTATGATCGAACGTCTATTGAACCACATTGATCAATAATTGAACATCAATTGAACGTCTATCGAACCACATTGTTCCATGATCGAACGTCTATCGAACCGCGTTGTTCTATGATCGAACGTCTATCGAACCACATTGTTCCATGATCGAACGTCTATCGAACCGCGTTGTTCTATAATCGAACGTCTATTGAACCACATTGATCAATAATTGAACATCAATTGAACGTCTATCGAATCATATTGTTCCATGATCGAAGGTCTATTGAACCGCGTTGTTCCATAATCGAACGTCTATCGAACCACATTGTTCCATGATCGAACATCAATTGAACCACGTTGTTCTATGATCAAACGTCTATTGAACCACATTGATCAATAATTGAACATCAATTGAACGTCTATCGAACCACATTGTTTCATGATCGAACGTCTATCGAACCGCGTTGTTTCATAATCGTACTACTATTGAATCATTATTATACCACTATTGATTCTTAACTATCGGGATAGGGAAAGAAAAAAATATATATATTTATGTATTTTATATTTTCATTTTTTTAAATAATACAATTTTTCTTTTGGCGTTGTGACCACCAATTATACATTTTAAATACATTTTGTTATGAGCAATTCTTAACATGTTTTCCACATTGTATAGTGTTAGTAGCATCTAATTTATTCAAAGATTCCATGTCTTCATAATCAGCATCTATGGTCTTGATGACTACATTATCTCTCGCATCAGCATCCAGCATATCCTTCAACCACTCTTGTTTCTCATGCCCCTTAACATATACAAGATCTTCATCGTCATTACCACCGATGTCATCATTCTTTATGCAATGTTTCATCACCCCAATGGCTATAGAGGAGAAGAGAGTATTGCGTAATATTAATTTTTGTAAGAATAATGTTTCTGTAAACATTTATTATATCATCATTTATTCTGGTACATGCTATGTATTGCAAAATATGCAAAATTAGAGGCTTCCTACAGCAGCTTGTAAATTTATAATTGGTTTTAAACGTCAAAATCTGCAAAGATATAAAATATGCAAAGTGTGGACGACACTATTGAATGAGGTTATTACACAAGTTGTTCCATCATACAATGTTTCATCACCCCAATGGCTATAGAGGAAGAGAGGGTAATACAACATCTATTTAGATTTTATCGAATAACTTTGTTTATTGTAATTAATATTTTCTATTGAAACTTGAACGCTTACATTCATCAAAGTATTGTTTGACAGATTCAAAACTAAAAATAATGAAATACTTATTATTTGGGACGTGATTTATAAAAATCTAATGCACTGTATAATTGCTGGAAGAAGAAAAGTGGTTATAAAATGGCTATTCGTAAAAAATAATTTTTAAAAATTAGTTTAGTTTAAAAAAAAACGCAGTACTTTGTTACCAAATTATATATTTTTTACTTTCCATTGTTCAGAATTTTCCTGATTTAGAATTTTTCTGTGTTCAGAAACTTTAGAAATACCATTAAAAAGTTCATTAGAAATATTACTTTATCCCTGTTTAACATTAAGAGGATGCTATAGTGACCGAAGAACTTCTTCGACGTTAGCACTGCAGATTATTTTTCGAGAGAGGCCAGGCTATCGCTCTTTGTCCAACGCATAGTTCTGTCTTTGTTTTTCGATTATTTTGTCATCTGCAAAAAGACCTATCAACTACAGTCACTCCTCTGCTTGTCATCGTTTACGTGCGCTAAACAAAATTTGTACACGTACAGCTGTTTACATGTTAAATCTTTTTGTTAGGCTTTTGACTGGAATGACACATAGTCAGTGTTGTTTGTTAGAGTTTTCTGAAGTCTGGGCTGGTCTCATTTCATACATACGAGCTACAGAACATCAGTAAATGACAAAAGTTAATCTCAGTTGACAAATTCACGAGCCAAAAATAAATAAATTTTTAACTTTTTGTTCTACTTTCTCGTAAAATTTACCACCCCAGACTTTGTTTTGGTGCGTACTCTTATTCTGCAAAAGGATTTTGTGATCTGTAGAGCCAATTCAAAAATTAATAAACACTGTAATTCCCATCAGTATATCATTTCTTAAACAACAAACATAAAATGATGTCTCTAATGTTTCTAAACACCGCCCTGTAGAATGATAATCAATTTATCGAAGAAATATTTCAATATAAAAATTTTGCTTAAAAATCCATATTAACAAATTTCCATGTTATTGTTTTAACTTTTTATAACTCAAAATGTATACGGCTGAATAAAAGTTAAATAATAAATAAACATTCAAGTGTATGTACCTTCGTGTGATAATACACCCAAGTTCAACAATAATGAGGAAATGTACATAATTAAACGTTAAAAGTGTATCTTGAAAAAAGTTTAAAAATGCTCAAATGTCAAAATGCCTTATAACAATTGTAAGTCATTATGTATTGAAATATTAGCTTCACTAAAAAATGGCGAGCTACTAAACGAATAACTCCATAAGCAATTGTTAGAATACGTCACCTAATAACGGAAATAATAAGAATAGCCATATTACCGACAGTAGCCATAATACCCTCTTCTGCTCTCCTAAAGTATTTTTGAAAAATGTTCTTATTTCTCTATAAAACAACTGAATTTCCGCGTATGCCAGAGCTGTTATCATTGAGCTGTATTACACGAGATGTTAACGTACAGCTATTGTTAATACAAAAATCTGTAGCGTTTCGAACGGCTCGACTAACTCTCGCAAATCTATATCTATATTGAAAATCATATATTATACATATCAATAAGACAGTCACGCACGCACAGGCACACGCACACGCACAAGCACGCACGCACACGCACAAGCACGCACGCACACGCACAAGCACACACACACACAAGCGCGCGCGCGCGGGCGCTCACTTGCACGCACAAAGTCTGAAAGCACTTTATCCAACTACATTAGAGGATTCAAACCTTCTAAAGATTATCGTACAGTGCTTGATATCTCTCGATGGTGAGCGTTAAATCATGCAAAAAACAGTGGTTTTCTCATAATATTAAATGTTATGGTTTTCTCGCTTTATTTTGATCGTGCAGACTACATTATACCATGATAGAACATTTCCTATATCACGATCTCTTGTACTATCTACGTATCATTTAACAAGCATTTATTATACGTCTATCGAACCGCAATGTATCATAGTTGAACGTCTAGCGTACGTTCGTCGAACCGCTATGAGTTCATTATCAAACCACACTGTACCGTTATTGAATCGCTATCAGTTTACTATTGAAGTGTTTGTTAAAGACAGAGAAAATAACCAGAGGTTTAATTTTAATTTATGCACATTTTATTATTTTATAGCTTTTATATTACATAATTATAATATTTTATAACTTTTTACATTTATTTACAATGTAATGCATCACAATATACAAGCCTTGGTTAAAACACTTTACAATACGTAAAGCGGACTGATTTATTAAAAATTTTAATTTTTGTAATCAATTTTCTCGTGAATAGTTTCACCAATGGGAACCAAGTGCTATTACAAACACGGCGCAAGTACAGTGAGCGTGGTATATCATAACACAGCTGTACTTTAAATATGATTTCTTGGAGGTTCATTTTTAATACTATTCTTTGCATCATGTACTACAGCTCTCACTGTACTAAATATATATTGCAAAAAAATATTCTTAACTGAATTATATGATTTCATTACCATCATCTAATTTAGCGGATTTCTAGTCGTCAGTTTTTGATGACACGACGTCACAGACATCTCCGGAACTATTAATATAAAGTTTCATACATTTTTCATACAACTAAATTAACACTATTAATATCTGATATTAGAAATATGTAATTTTAAATATATAATTATAAATATTATACATATTACATACTTTTTTATGTATTTGTTTACGTTTATTTTATAAAGTTGTTGTGGATAAGTAAATCAGTATTATTGTCACGTAATATTATTATTGCAGATTTTAATAACTTCCGATAATAAATTCTAAGCCTATACTAGTTTATTTTAAAATTAGAGTAAAGCATTTTTTATCTTTAGATGTATTTGCGGTAACAAAGGAATTCACATTTTATCATGTACCAACCGCTAAATCTTAGTTGAATCATTTATGTATCTCTATATACAATAATCATACATCTATCAAACTAGGGTTGAACGTGTATCGTACTGATATTGACTTGCTAACTAACCCGTTAACGGACATCTATCGAACCATGAATCATTTATCGTACCACAAAACAGCAAAGAAGACATACATGTACCATAATCAAACATCATAATCAAACCACTTGCGTACTACGATCGAACATGTATAGTATATCTATCGTACTGCATTATATCACTATTGAACGTCTTCTGTACCATAATCAAATATTTCTTGTACCATTTACATACCACCATCGAACATCCATCATACATCTATCACACTACTCTCGAACAATGAATGATCATTTATCGTACCACAAAACAACAAAAAAAAAAAACATACATGTACCATAATCAAACAGCATAATCGAACCACTTGCGTACTACAATCGAACATGTATAGTACATCTATCGTACTGTATTGTACTATTATCAAACGTTTCCAGTACTATGACTAAACATCTTTTGTACCATCTACATACTACTATTGAACATCCATCGCACGTCTATCAAACCACTTTCGAACCATGCATGATCATTTATCATACCACAAAACAAGAAGAAAAAACATACATGTACGTCTTTTTACGTTGTTTTGTGGTATGATAAATGATCATGCATGGTTCGAAAGTGGTTTGATAGACGTGCGATGGATGTTCAATAGTAGTATGTAGATGGTACAAAAGATGTTTAGTCATAGTACAGGAAACGTTTGATAATAGTACAATACAGTACGATAGATGTACTATACATGTTCGATTGTAGTACGCAAGTGGTTCGATTATGCTGTTTGATTATGGTACATGTATGTTTTTTTTTTTTTTGTTGTTTTGTGGTACGATAAATGATCATTCATTGTTCGAGAGTAGTGTGATAGATGTATGATGGATGTTCGATGGTGGTATGTAAATGGTACAAGAAATATTTGATTATGGTACAGAAGACGTTCAATAGTGGTATAATGCAGTACGATAGATATACTATACATGTTCGATCGTAGTACGCAAGTGGTTTGCTTATGATGTTTGATTATGGTACATGTATGTCTTCTTTGCTGTTTTGTGGTACGATAAACGATTCATGGTTCGATAGATGTCCGTTAACGGGTTGGTTAGCAAGTCAATATCAGTACGATACACGTTCAACCCCAAAGTTTGATAGATGTATGATTATTGTATATAGAGATACATAAATGATTCAACTAAGATTTAGCGGTTGGTACATGATAAAATGTGAATTCCTTTGTTACCGGAAATACATCTAAAGATAAAAAATGCTTTACTCTAATTTTAAAATAAACTAGTATAGGCTTGGAATTTATTATCGGAAGTTATTAAAATCTGCAATAATAATATTACGTGACAATAATACTGATTTACTTATCCACAACAACTTTATAAAATAAACGTAAACAAATACATAAAAAAGTATGTAATATGTATAATATTTATAATTATATATTTAAAATTACACATTTCTAATATCAGATATTAATAGTGTTAATTTAGTTGTATGAAAAATGTATGAAACTTTATATTAATAGTTCCGGAGATGTCTGTGACGTCGTGTCATCAAAAACTGACGAGTAGAAATCCGCTAAATTAGATGATGGTAATGTAATCATATAATTCAGTTAAGAATATTTTTTTGCAATATATATTTAGTACAGTGAGAGCTGTAGTACATGATGCAAAGAATAGTATTAAAAATGAACCTCCAAGAAATCATATTTAAAGTACAGCTGTGTTATGATATACCACGCTCACTGTACTTGCGCCGTGTTTGTAATAGCACTTGGTTCCCATTGGTGAAACTATTCACGAGAAATTTGATTACAAAAATTAAAATTTTTAATAAATCAGTCCGCTTTACGTATTGTAAAGTGTTTTAACCAAGGCTTGTATATTGTGATGCATTACATTGTAAATAAATGTAAAAAGTTATAAAATATTATAATTACGTAATATAAAAGCTATAAAATAATAAAATGTGTATAAATTAAAATTAAACCTCTGGTTATTTTTTCTGTCTTTAACAAACACTTCAATAGTAAACTGATAGCGATTCAATAACGGTACAGTGTGGTTTGATAATGAACTCATAGCGGTTCGACGAACGTACGCTAGACGTTCAACTATGATACAATGCGGTTCGAAAGACGTATAATAAATGCTTGTTAAATGATACGTAGACAGTACAAGAGATCGTGATATAGGAAATGTTCTATCATGGTATAATGTAGGCTGCACGATCAAAATAAAGCGAGAAAACCATAACATTTAATATTATGAGAAAACCACTGTTTTTTGCATGATTTAACGCTCACCATCGAGAGATATCAAGCACTGTACGATAATCTTTAGAAGGTTTGAATCCTCTAATGTAGTTGGATAAAGTGCTTTCAGACTTTGTGCGTGCGAGTGAGCGCCCGCGCGCGCGCGCTTGTGTGTGTGTGTGTGTGTGCTTGTGCGTGTGCGTGCGTGCTTGTGCGTGTGCGTGTGCGTGTGCGTGCGTGACTGTCTTATTGATATGTATAATATATGATTTTCAATATAGATATAGATTTGCGAGAGTTAGTCGAGCCGTTCGAAACGCTACAGATTTTTGTATTAACAATAGCTGTACGTTAACATCTCGTGTAATACAGCTCAATGATAACAGCTCTGGCATACGCGGAAATTCAGTTGTTTTATAGAGAAATAAGAACATTTTTCAAAAATACTTTAGGAGAGCAGAAGAGGGTATTATGGCTACTGTCGGTAATATGGCTATTCTTATTATTTCCGTTATTAGGTGACGTATTCTAACAATTGCTTATGGAGTTATTCGTTTAGTAGCTCGCCATTTTTTAGTGAAGCTAATATTTCAATACATAATGACTTACAATTGTTATAAGGCATTTTGACATTTGAGCATTTTTAAACTTTTTTCAAGATACACTTTTAACGTTTAATTATGTACATTTCCTCATTATTGTTGAACTTGGGTGTATTATCACACGAAGGTACATACACTTGAATGTTTATTTATTATTTAACTTTTATTCAGCCGTATACATTTTGAGTTATAAAAAGTTAAAACAGTAACATGGAAATTTGTTAATATGGATTTTTAAGCAAAATTTTTATATTGAAATATTTCTTCGATAAATTGATTATCATTCTACAGGGCGGTGTTTAGAAACATTAGAGACATCATTTTATGTTTGTTGTTTAAGAAATGATATACTGATGGGAATTACAGTGTTTATTAATTTTTGAATTGGCTCTACAGATCACAAAATCCTTTTGCAGAATAAGAGTACGCACCAAAACAAAGTCTGGGGTGGTAAATTTTACGAGAAAGTAGAACAAAAAGTTAAAAATTTATTTATTTTTGGCTCGTGAATTTGTCAACTGAGATTAACTTTTGTCATTTACTGATGTTCTGTAGCTCGTATGTATGAAATGAGACCAGCCCAGACTTCAGAAAACTCTAACAAACAACACTGACTATGTGTCATTCCAGTCAAAAGCCTAACAAAAAGATTTAACATGTAAACAGCTGTACGTGTACAAATTTTGTTTAGCGCACGTAAACGATGACAAGCAGAGGAGTGACTGTAGTTGATAGGTCTTTTTGCAGATGACAAAATAATCGAAAAACAAAGACAGAACTATGCGTTGGACAAAGAGCGATAGCCTGGCCTCTCTCGAAAAATAATCTGCAGTGCTAACGTCGAAGAAGTTCTTCGGTCACTATAGCATCCTCTTAATGTTAAACAGGGATAAAGTAATATTTCTAATGAACTTTTTAATGGTATTTCTAAAGTTTCTGAACACAGAAAAATTCTAAATCAGGAAAATTCTGAACAATGGAAAGTAAAAAATATATAATTTGGTAACAAAGTACTGCGTTTTTTTTTAAACTAAACTAATTTTTAAAAATTATTTTTTACGAATAGCCATTTTATAACCACTTTTCTTCTTCCAGCAATTATACAGTGCATTAGATTTTTATAAATCACGTCCCAAATAATAAGTATTTCATTATTTTTAGTTTTGAATCTGTCAAACAATACTTTGATGAATGTAAGCGTTCAAGTTTCAATAGAAAATATTAATTACAATAAACAAAGTTATTCGATAAAATCTAAATAGATGTTGTATTACCCTCTCTTCCTCTATAGCCATTGGGGTGATGAAACATTGTATGATGGAACAACTTGTGTAATAACCTCATTCAATAGTGTCGTCCACACTTTGCATATTTTATATCTTTGCAGATTTTGACGTTTAAAACCAATTATAAATTTACAAGCTGCTGTAGGAAGCTTCTAATTTTGCATATTTTGCAATACATAGCATGTACCAGAATAAATGATGATATAATAAATGTTTACAGAAACGTTATTCTTACAAAAATTAATATTACGCAATACTCTCTTCTCCTCTATAGCCATTGGGGTGATGAAACATTGCATAAAGAATGATGACATCGGTGGTGACGACGATGAAGATCTTGTATATGTTAAGGGGCATGAGAAACAAGAGTGGTTGAAGGATATGCTGGATGCTGATGCGAGAGATAATGTAGTCATCAAGACTATAGATGCTGATTATGAAGACATGGAATCTTTGAATAAATTAGATGCTACTAACACTATACAATGTGGAAAACATGTTAAGAATTGTTCATAACAAAATGTATTTAAAATGTATAATTGGTGGTCACAACGCCAAAAGAAAAATTGTATTATTTGAAAAAATGAAAATATAAAATACATAATTATATATATTTTTTTCTTTCCCTATCCCGATAGTTAAGAATCAATAGTGGTATAATAATGATTCAATAGTAGTACGATTATGAAACAACGCGGTTCGATAGACGTTCGATCATGAAACAATGTGGTTCGATAGACGTTCAATTGATGTTCAATTATTGATCAATGTGGTTCAATAGACGTTTGATCATAGAACAACGTGGTTCAATTGATGTTCGATCATGGAACAATGTGGTTCGATAGACGTTCGATTATGGAACAACGCGGTTCAATAGACCTTCGATCATGGAACAATATGATTCGATAGACGTTCAATTGATGTTCAATTATTGATCAATGTGGTTCAATAGACGTTCGATCATAGAACAACGCGGTTCGATAGACGTTCGATCATGGAACAATGTGGTTCGATAGACGTTCGATCATAGAACAACGCGGTTCGATAGACGTTCGATCATGGAACAATGTGGTTCGATAGACGTTCAATTGATGTTCAATTATTGATCAATGTGGTTCAATAGACGTTCGATCATAGAACAACGTGGTTCAATTGATGTTCAATTAATGTTTGAGTATATATAATTGTCATAGAAGATAAAGCGTTAGTCATACTATGCGACCGAGAACTTAATGTGTGTGGGCAAGAGAGAGAAAACCACAATAGCCTTAACGTGTGCGAGCGAGAGCGCGCAGGAGGAAGGGAGACAGAGAGAAAAAGAGAGAAAGGAATACGTTTATTCCTAAATAATTGTTATTTGCTAAACTAATTTTTTAATAAATTAATATAAAGCACTCCATAAAGATAAATCATATCAATTTTTAAAAAAGCGGATTTTCTATGTCAAGATAAAACATTACAATAGATTTTCCATTATTTTTTCTTCCTATGATTAAGTTGAATAAAACTTCTTTTGAAGATTTTCTTTTCAATACGTAATATCTATGAGAAATTTCTAGATTTGAATGATATCACTCTAAGAATTTTCCAGAATGTACGATATGATACTGCTAGCTCTATAAATTAGGAACACTGAGACTACAACGATTATGAGAACAGATTGTTTCACTGTTCCCTACATGGTAGATATCATTATTATACATTTACAGATGTATCAAATTATAACGGTAACTGTGATCACGAGACGATCTCAAAGCTTTTTACATGAAACCATGTGATTCGTGATAAGCTTTCTGACATAATGAAATTTCACGAGTGGACCTCCGTTAAGTTATAATCTGTATTAAATACGTGATTAAACAAGTGATGTAGAAAATTTATTTTATTGGATATATGGGAGGGAGATTACAAAATATAGGAGGGGATTACATAATAAAAAGGAGACCAGAAAACGCTGTCGCATCAGTCGATCAGTGAACAGTCGAAAACTCAGAAAGAAAAAATATATATATACGAGAAAAAAAAATGGAGTACTATGTTCCGCTTCAACAAGATGAAACGTGTGAAAAACTGTAAGTATCTATAATTTTTATAAATTTTTTTTTATTTTTTATTAATTAATTTTTTTTTTTTACAACTTACTTTTTTTTCTTTTTTTTTATTTCTTTATTTTTTTTTCCCCTGAACATCACCACGGTATACACCTCGCATTTTGGGAAGGAGATTGGCATTGACATTCACCGCGTATAAATATCTCGACATTGGAATTAGTGTGGGACCTACATCGTTTGTGGAGATACTTATTGGTGACAACCGAGGCAATCAAATAATCTTGCCTCATGCAACGTGGACAGCACTGTTCCAGAAACGTATGGACATTGAGCGACTCGTGCAGTCGACTTCGCCTTCCTCAGCATTACAAATTCAAGATCTCATTGTAGAACTCATTAAACTGCGTAATGAAAATATTGTTAAACTAACATTACGCGATACTTGCATGTATTTGAAACCAAAAACTGTACTTTTTCTTTTTGAGCTTGAACATTGTGTTGAGCATATATATTTTTCTTTATATCAATATACATATACAGTGAGCGAAAAATATAAACATTTTGTAACCCTTTTACGCCAAAATTATGTTAATAATAAATGTGATGCAGCAAAACTCTTGCGAGAAAAATATGATAAAACCTCGCTTTTAGATTGTGAAATGTTAGCTTACGCTTTAGATAGCATTGTACATGACGCATTACATGACAAATAAATAAGAAAAATGCAATTTTAAAACAATGTCTTCAATATTATCTTTTCCTACTCTTAACCATTGTTCCCTTAAAAGATAAAGCGTTAGTCATACTATGCGACCGAGAACATAATGTGTGTGGACAAGAGAGAGAAAACCATGTACAATAGCCTTAACGTGTGCGAGCGAGAGCGCGCAGGAAGGAGGGAGACAGAGAGAAAGAGAGAGAAAGCAATACGTTTATTCCTAAATAATTGATATTTGTTAAATTAATTTTTAATAACAATTATTTAGGAATATACGTTATTGTGGAGAGAGAGAGAGAGAGAGAGAGAGAGAGAGAGAGAGAGAGAGAGAGAATTATTCGGGGGACTTATGGTTACGGTGGTGGGGATTTCTCCAACAATTGTTATTTTATTTTCCTATTTAAAATTTTTAATAAATTGATATAAAATTAATATAAAAATTATTTTAATTAATAATATAATATATAAATTATATTAACAGCGTGATAAAAAAAAAAAAAAATAATTATTATTTTAATTAATAGTCTGATATAAAAATTATTATTTTAATTAATACCTTGATATAAAAATAATTTTAATTAATTGCTTGGTATAAAAATTATTATTTTAATTAATATCTTGATATAAAAATTATTTTAATTAATTGTTTGATATAGAAATTATTATTTTAATTAATTGCTTGATATAAAAATTATTTTAATTAATTGCTTGATATCAATTAAATTAATTAAAGAGGGGGGAACACCCCCCCCCCGTGACGTCACACACCTCCCCTTTCCCCCACCACTAAGTGTTCCAGAAACCGCCTCTCTCTACTACTTCTATGGTATATGAAAAGTGCGCAAATTTGAAAGATATAATGTAATATTTGTAATTTCAATGAACTAAATTTAAAAAATGTAAGAAATTATTTTGTCAAAAAGATATAAAATTTTAGAAATAAAACTTCAAAAAATTCCAGGACTAATGATCAAATTGATCAAATTTCCAGGAAAATCCAGGATTCCAAGCATAATGTGAAATCCATGACTTTCCATGACTTTACAGGTTTTTCCAGGTAGTGGACACCCTGTAACCCAACCTACGGAAAATCAATAGGCATCTGCCATTGTGAGTGGTTTGTGTGCTATCGGGATGTGCGCTATCGGGACCCGCCGGTATAGGCTTTGTTTATACCGAATGCTTGATACGCGTAATATTTAGTAACTTTCTATTCAATTATCTTAATTTTGGTAATAAATTTAATGAATAGTATATTAAGCTGGTACAATATGAATCAAGATAATTAATTAAATATACATAGATATCACGTATACATTTACACGTATTGTCGAAATTAAAATAATTTAATAGAAAGTTACTTGTTAGTATGCGTGTCAAGTGTTCGGTGTAAACTAAGTCATAAATAGGACCGTCACGCCGAGAAACAACGACTCCGTCACCGACTAGCTTTCCGACAACGATTCGCTGCGTCTGTGACATCCCGCTCCCGAAGTCGGAACCCCGGTCGAAGAGTGCTTGGCCTCGGCGAGAGGGTACTCCGCCTCCGACGCCGATCCTTCCTGAGCACACAGTCCTCCGAAGGCTGAGACCTGCTGAGAACCAAGAGTCTTGGTCAGCGAGCCGGTCCCCGGCGACCCGGAGGCTGCCCTCCTCGCCTCGCGACACCTACCAAAACCGCGACCGCCGTGTTCGGGGTCCCGGGTTAAGTTACTTGGGATGCCGCGCGTCTAGCCCACCTGCGACGATCCCGTCGCGACCGCCATATCGCGCGAGAATTCGACCTGCCCGCGAGAACCGCGACACGACGGCTAGCCCGCGGATCGTACCGTGAGACCACGCCTACCGCGTCACAAAACACGGCATGCGCCCGCGCAAAACCACGCCGGTATACCATTGTACGATCTAGCGTCGAAGCGCATCGATACGTGTATATATATATATATATATATATATATATATATATATACAGGGTGTCAGGTAACTACCGCCCGTGGTTTCGTGGATTGATAGATCAAGTGAAACTGAGCAGAAAAGTCCTTTACCATTTTCTAATATTTGCCACAGTTAACAAAAAAAAAAAATTAATAAAGTCTGCGAATAAGCGCGTATCACCGCGAGCAAGGACCGCCCACCGGTCGCCGAGACGTAGGCAGCCGCGGCTGTAGGCGCGGTGCTGTGCAGTGAGGAGGGAAAAGCAGCAGTAGCTGCGGCCTGCGAGCGGAGCGGCAAGGAGGGAAAAGTAGCAATGGGTACTCGCGAGCGGCAAGTGGTGCTAGATCGTCGTATACACACATACATGCATGAACAACGCGTGACAGATACGCGCAATTTAAGAAGTAATGAAAAAAGATACATTTCCATATTTAAATATTGTATTAAAAAATTTCATTTTTATAAGAAAACGAGGGAACGAGCAGCTCAGAGCGACGATTTAGCACCGCTCGCCGCTCGCGGGTACCCATTGCTACTATCTATATATATATGTATTGTGACGTGGCAGTTTTATCTGCCTCGCCACTTCGTCCTCCGCCTAAGCGTAGCGCGAGGAGGCGCGAACGACCGGGCCGGGCACTCAACGAGAGAGCGAAATCTCCGGCGGGACTGCGTTGCGTGTTATTTTATTTATTCATTCGCGGCTTATTACATGTAACCGCGGGCACCTCGACAAACGCCGCCGAAGGACCAGCAGCGGCGAGGGAGACGGACCGCGACAGGAAAGGGAGAGGGCGATCGTCCAGGGCCGGCGCACAGGAGAACACCGACGGAGAGGAGGACGAGACTAGACGTGGCGACAGATAAGCGCCACGCAAAGGAGGCTCGCGAGTGTCACAGCTGATGGACAGGCTGGGGCGGACGAACGGCCAGGACGAGGGCCGTCGAATGCCGGCTGTCCATCGAGGAGGGTAGCGGCGAGGAGTCGCCGCTGGAAAAATTCTGCTGCTGTTGTCGTCCGCGAGGACGACGAGAACGACAAGGATGTTGGATGCTAACGGGGACCGCACGACACCTGCGGAGACCCGACACTGCGCTGCCGTGACGTCACGGCTAGATAAGGGCGGCCGCTGATAGGCCGCGCTGCTAGGCGCAAGGATATCGCGCACCCTGTGGGAGGGGTAGCGCTCATCGATCGCGATCCTCTCGGCTTTTGCGTGCGACCCGGCGATCCCTGCGGTGCGAAGCGTGAGCGAGCGTGCGAGATATCGGCTGGAGATATCGGGAGCGGCTATCGTCGAGGGTGCCAGGCCTGGACAAGCCCCGCGGATCGAGGAGCGGAGGAAGAACCGTGCGGAAGTCGAGGTGACCCGTCTAACCGCTGTGTGAAGCCACGAGCTGTCGGTGTCGACCGGCTCGCGTTCTGAGGTGGAGCCATTAGGTTAGTGTGCGATTGCGTCCGCCGTGTGGCGATTGAACGCACCTTGCTTCTTAGTGTTTGGCTGGCTCTCCACCTCAAGCCCGAGACCTCGTCGAGGCACCCAGCTGTCGGCTGCCGCGTGTGTTTGAGCCGTCCCGCCGTAAAAGCTCGCGAACGACCGGCTTCTCGGGAAGCCGCAAAGCCCTCGCGCACGTGCGTGAGTCGTGTTACGGCCGTCCGAGATATCGGTGACTTGGTGTATCGTGCGTGGTCTATTAATTTTGTAATGCGGTTCCGGCGACTGCGTTGTCGTCGGCGCGAATCTTTTACTGTACGCACTTCCGTCTCAGAATTGCGTTGCTCGCCTTAGCGGAGGCTCTGCATTCGTGTTCTTCCCGCGCCGGTCAGAGCGCGCGTGACTGGCTGCCGCGCTTCGCGCGGGACCAGTCGTCGTGATCGGCGCGTGTAGCGTAATTACGGTCTGAGTTGAAATAGTTCCCGCGTCTGGATTATTAATTCCTTTGGTCAACGCCTTATCGCTGTGTCTTTCTTTCGTACGTTAACCGCTTTTCTTTTTTTTTCTCTTATTTTATTGTATGCTGTTTCTATTATCTGCAATATATGTGATCTCTGTTACATCGGCCTGACGTTATTTAGTTTCTCGCCTACCCGTCGTCTTCCGTAAGAGAGCCGCTTCGTCCCTGTCTCCGCTACCCCGCCCCTCTTCCGGTTAGAGGAGCTAGCTGGCCGCGTGCGAGCGACGATTTCGCGTTTCGGCATGACGCATTCTCGCGTGTTGTGAATCCGTGTTTAGAGTGGAAAAGTGAACCCGGAGACGCGACCGGTATCATCGCGTCTGGCGCCCAATCTCGCAATTTGGTGCGAGCATTTGGTGTTTCTCAGTTAGTTCGTCGCTCCCGCGCGTGTTTCGCGAGTCATTCCATTGTTTGATCGCGTATTTCGCCGTTGCTCTCCGGCGTCAGGAAAAGTACATGACAATATATATATATATATATATATATATATATATATATATAGGGGAGACCGGGGCAAATCGTTAGACCTTTTTTTCTTTTGTGTCTCCTGAGTCCTATATTAATTAAAAAAAAAACATGAGCCGGTTTAAAAGGTTGAACCTTTCCCTTCACAATGCCGATATAAATAGAACATGCAAATGTACTTGCTTTAAAGTACATATAAAAATGTCGACCAATGTCAAGAATTAAGAATAGCCCCAAGCTCGGGGTAATTCGTAACTGGT
Organism: Solenopsis invicta; assembly: GCF_016802725.1. NCBI lineage: Eukaryota > Metazoa > Arthropoda > Insecta > Hymenoptera > Formicidae > Solenopsis > Solenopsis invicta. The sequence goes on along the minus strand of NC_052669.1, from coordinate 15,181,455 downwards.
CCGGGAATATTCTGAAATTTGTATTTTAAGTTGAAAGTCTGTAAAAAAACTGTTGTTAAGACTTTCTTTTATTTAAAAAAAGATGTAGGTATACAAAAAACAACGCGCCGACCGCACCAACACTGACGCTCCTCCGACCGCCACGACTCCCCTTACAACGCGCGACCCCCACTGACTCTAGCGGATCTCCAGATGGACCCACCCCCGCAAAAATCATGAACCAAATGCGGAAATGGGGGGTGCAGTTCGACGGAAAGGACCCGTGGGGTTTTCTGGAGCGGGTCGAGGAACTGCGTGTCGGCTACGACTTTACGGACCATCAGATCATGCTGGGATTACCGGAATTATTAAGAAGGAACGCACTCCTGTGGTACAGGAACTCGCGGGACGCGTGGGACGAATGGCGCGATTTCGTCAGAGATTTCAAAGCGACCTACTTGCCACCGCGCTACCGAAGCCATCTACTACGCGAAATACGCGACCGCGTTCACAAGCCGGGCGAACCATACCCCAAGTACGCGACAGCGATTCTATCCTTGATGCGACGAGCGGAGAACTCCTCTGCCGACGATAAAGTCGACCAGTTGTACGACAATATGCGTCCCGAATTCCAGTTACACGTGCAACGAGCCGACATCCGCACCCCCACCGAGCTGTTCCAGCGCGTCGTCGAGATCGAGCGGGTCCAGGAGCGCTGCCGAGCACTTCCCTCCAACCAAGCGCGGGAACGCGAGACCCCCACCGTCGCCGCAATGTACGACCGGAGCGAGTGCTGCTGGTGATGTAAGCGGGGACACACACGTTTTGAATGCCGCCGGTTGCCGCGCAAATTTTGCTCGCAGTGCGGCAAAGACGGCGTGCTGACCCGCGACTGCCATCCGCCCGCGGGAAACGACGCCAGGACCGGCGACACCTCGGCCAACCCTCGGTCCTCCGATATAGTATATATATTAGAATAAAGTTCACACCCCGGCTGCATCTAACCGTGCGTTTACGCGACCCAGGACGTCACGGCGCTTCTCGATACCGGGTCCGAGATGTCGTTCATTAATCTCGCCACCGCCCGCCGCGCCGAAGCATGCGGCTTTAAAGTTCGGCGCGAGAATAGTATCGTACAGCTGGCCGACGGACAGTCGGTGGAATTGCCCGGCCATGTACAGTCGTGAGCTTAAAGGTTGCAACACATTTTCTTCGATGGTTTTTGGAATGTAGACTTGCTCATTGATCAGTGAACGTAATTGGTTGGATCCACAGGTAAGAATCAATTATGTTCGCCGTTTGATGAGCAAGTCTACATTTCAAAAACAATCGAAGAAAATGTGTTGCAATCTTTTAGCTCACGACTATACACCCATGGAATTTGATTCTGTCCATGGGGAAATTTTCTAAACTGAGAAGTCAACACTTTCTACATACTTGCAGTTTATGATTAATGGCCTAGTTTACACCGAGCACTTGATACGCGTACTAACTCGTAACTTTTTATTAAATTATCTTACTTTAGAATGCGTGTATACATGATACATATATTTAATTACCTCGATTCATATTGTACCAGCTTAATATAGTATTCTTTAAATTTATTGTCGAAATTAATAAATTACTAGTAGATAATTTAATAAAAAATTACTAGTTAGTTCGTATATCAAGTATTCGGTGTAAACTAGGCCTATGAAACGATGTAGAAAGTGGCGACTTCTCAATTTAGAAAATTTCTTCAGGGACAAAATTAAATTCATTGAATGTACTGCTCTACATTTAAGGTTGGTTTATGCAAGCCGTAACCGCTAACTTATGCCGGAATCTGTAAGAAATTGACCAATCATAACGCTCGCACGCACGCACAAGCGCGCATACACACACGCACGCACACACACACACACACACACACGCGAGATACAAGGGGGTTGACCGTAGGTAGCGGACCTCGCTTTACAACTATTATATTTACAGATCCTTGCATCCCTCTCCCCTTTGCGCCGCATGTACTAATCATGATGTAAAAAACAAGGTGAAACAACGTGCATCGTCGGCGGCTCGATGCGCGGTAAAAGGCGTAGCTCGATGTGATGAGTCAATAAAATTTGGATCTAAATATATCCGGGGAATTCAAATACTAAACAATCATATGTAATCACACGTACTTAAAATGTAGATTTTGTTTAAAAAAATAAATATAAAAATGTAAAAATACTTGAAATTTATTATCTTTAACACAAATCACTGTTGCAATAAACACTGTTGTTATAAACATAAAATACAACAATTTAGCCATACACATAAGCTCATTCTTATAACTTTCCAAATTTTTTCTAATCCAAGTTTAAAAAATTTGAAATAACAATTATCACAATTTTCATTAATGTACAGTTTGTGCCAGGTATGCCTGGGGTCCTATTCTAGGGTCCATGTTTTGTTCTTAGTTGTTTTTACGTTTATGACTATTATAAGCGAATGCTGCGTCAACGATCATGAATGTATTGTAGTGTTAGTAAATTATGTTTTGACAGCCGGCCGATGTAACCTCAGTTTTGATCGGTGAAATCTCCCAAATATTCCAAAGCTTAATTGAAAAGAAACGGATCGAAGCCTTTGATATATCAGATAAGTTGTAGTTTTGAAAATAAAAAATGTTATTATTTGACAATAAGAAAATATACTTTGTGAGCTGTTTTTCTGACGATTACAGGTAATAATAAAACTTGGTGCGAGACATTACCGTATTCTTTAATAAATGTAAGGATAGTCAACAGTGTTTGTAACGATAATTATCAAAGGCTTTGATCCGCTTCTTTTTAATTAAGCTTTGGAATATTTCTGAGATTTCACCAATCAAAACTGAGATTACATCGGCCGGCTGTCAAAACATAATTTACTAACATTACGATACATTCATGATCGCTAACGCAGCATCCGCTTATAATAGTCATAAACGTAAAAACAACTAAGAACAAAACGTGGACCCTAGAATCTGATCCCAGGCATACCTGGCACAAACTGTACAAAGTCTCAACCTTATCTTCACGTTCTTCTTTTTTTTTAAGTAGCTTTGAATTTCTCCGATTCACCGATTATCTCCGATTCACGTATAAATACAAGTATAAATACCCACTCCGTCCCAGTATCGGAGCCGTAGCCATATTAAATCTCAAAATTTGGATCTAGTTCTGATTGGTCTAGAGTATGGTTTACTGCGCACCTGGTTACTTGTTTCACCTTTCTTTTTACATCATGGTGTTAACGTGACTACAGCGCATGCTCAGTTCGTTACATTTCATCGGTATGATAAATATCTTAGGGCCTGTGCACAATAAAAGAATATTAGATATTAAGAATAGGAATTAAAATTTTAAGATCAGTTTCCTCAATAAATACTACAGATAAATAATAAGTTATGTTGTATCTTGTACGGCCAATTTGTCTTACGTTTTATTCGTATCCATTGTACGTTATATTTAATATTCATTGAGAAAATTAATACTTAACCTATAATTTTTATTTCTAATATCTTTATATTTCTATATTGTGCGCAGGCCCTTAATCTCAATAGTCGTCCAATTTAACATTCGATATTTCGATTCGTGGGGCAGCGCGACTTTTTTCTGCCAGATTCGTTCGTTTCGTGCAAAAACGTGTCGATAAGCCTAAATTTATCAAAATCAGAGTGGAGTCTAAACTAAATAATTACCAAAACATTTGTAGCTTTAATCATTTTTCAAATATATTATTTTAAATCTTATTTCTTACAATTAGTCTTTGCTCACTATGGTGATAAGTAATGCTTAATGTAATAATGTTTACGATTAGTCGAAAATATTATTTCTCAAAATAAGTATATATATATAAGTACGAATAACGACGGCGTACTATCTCATCTATTTTATTTTTTATTTTCATTAATTTTTATATAAATCTATAAAGTACAAATAATTTTTAACACTTTACAAAAATTTCAAATACGTTAAACCTACGCCTACGCGATGCTACATGTGTACAGGTGTGATTTTATGCAAATATTATTATAAGAGTAAATTAAAACTTTCTAGTTGCTCTTTCTTTTTTAGTTTTTCTTAGTCCGAGCAACCGTAATCTTCTCCAATACTGTTTCGTATTTGGATCCATCTCTTCCAAAGGTGGCGGAGGACCAGTTCTAATGTTCCACAACCAATTAGGATATTCGGAATCTGGCTTTAACTCAATATCTTCTCCTCCCTCTTTATAGATATTTGTACCGCATACATGAGTCAACAATTTGTTAACATTCGTTTCAACAGGTAATACTTTTTTTTCCACAGCGACTAACGTTTTCTTTGATTTCTTCACTCCTGATCGAATCGCTACAAAAAAAAATATTATTACATTAAATATTTAGCTTATTGTAAGTAGTTGACACCATTTTGGACACAGCACGATTGGACATCAACCAATCATCTTGACTTATCTAATCCAATCAACAGAAAAAACTCTAGGCATCAGCCGCTATAAGTGATGTCCAATCGTGCGCACCCCATTGTAAGTTACGTGTAAGTTATATGTAAATTTTTTATTTCGATGTGTTTTAATATGATTAACAACATAGGCGGATCCCGATAACACACCACCATTCACAGCGGCAGATGCCTAGAGTTTTTCCATTGGTTGGGTTAAAGTCAAGATGATTAGTTAATAGGCTATCGCACCGTGCGCTATCGGATCCCGTCCAACCCAATAAAGAGGTCAACTTAATAATGATCCTATAAAATATCAATTTTTTTTTAAAATTAATAAACGTTTTTGGTGAAATTCGGCCAGAAAAATACTATTTTGGGTTATAGTTTAATTTACGTACTACTTTACTCTTTCAATAATTATAAAATATCCATCAAGGTCTGAGCAAGCCTTAACTTTCTTATTATGCATCGTTTTCGTAAATATGCTATCACACCATATACTGAGATAATTTACTTGAGTAAATTTATTTACCTTTATAAAACTTTTTACTCTTTTTTTATATTACTAAGATATTAATAAATCCAATAATTTTATCTTAGTAATATGAATCACACTCTTCGTGGTGATAATATCAATCTCTATTTCTACACATTATAATAATTTATTAACAAGTGGGACGGGATCCAATAGCGCACGGTGTGATAACCCACCAACCAATCATCTTGACTTATCTAACCCAAATAATGGAAAAACTCATCGGCCGCTGTGAGTGGTGTGCTATCTGTCTTGTGTGCTATCGGAATCCGCCCGTCCAAATTAAATGTTTACGTAAAAAGAATCACAAAATTGTCATAATAAAAAGGGGCGGATCCCGATAGCACACCTCCACTCACAGCGGCCGATGTCTAGAGTTTTTCCGTTGGTTGGATTAGATAAGTCAAGATGATTGGTTGGTGGGCTATCGCACCGTGCGCTATTGGATCCCGACCAACAAAAAAAGCAAAATTTATTAAAAAGTTAATTGCGAATGTATGAATGATAATTATTTTGTCACATTGCTTAAATTTCTAAATCGATTATTTTTTTCTACGAGACATAGATAATCAGACTATGTAATAAATATGTTCATTAAGAATGCTGTGATTGCGTTTTTAATTTTCTGCATTTAGTAAATAGAATAATGCATTTAATAATTAAAACAAAATAAAAATGCAATCAAAGCTAAAAAAAATGTTTCAAATATATAGTATATAAAATATTCAGTATTATCACATTTTGATAAACAATATAATATTAACAATTATTTTACCTATATAATCATAAAAACAATAAAGTTTTGTTTTCAATGCTGAAATCATTATCACGAGCTTGCTAATTCATAAAATAACGAATCAATTCTATGATAATTATAAAGTATAATTAAAAAAAATTATATATATTTTTCCCCAAAAATGTATGAAATCTTTAATTATGCCAATTATAAACAGAATATGTATATGAATAAATTCTTTAAAATAACTGCGGTACTACTTTTTACAAGTAAAATACAAGTTATAGTATTTTTATTTTTTAAATAAAATCCAAGTGGCGGTATCTTTAATTTCTTTTTAAATAAAATTCAAGTGATATTATCCATGTAAATTTATTAAAAAATTTTTCTGTTCTAACTTAAGTGGATGTACTTAATTTAAAAAAGTTTCAATGGAATATATAACAATTAATCTTGGAGAATTAAAGAAGAAACAGAAATGAAAAAGTTTTATTAAAATAAAAAATTTTTAAACTACAAAAACTTGGTGCTGTTATAATGCTGTAAATGAAAACCATATACATTGTAAATAAAAACCATATGTTTGTTTGAGAGAAAAATACACAAGTTTTGGACATCGAAAAAATTTTTTACAAAAGACTCATTTCTGAAACAATACATATAAAACAACAAAAAAAAAAAACAGCATAAATTTAATAAGACCAAATTGTTTAACGGCGCTTATTTTGATATCTTAAAAGAACTGTCCGTTTAACTCCTTCTCATAATATTTACTTTACTTGGTACTTCCATTTTTAACATTATATCGTCGAGCCTAGTGTTGGAGAGCACATCAGTCTTACGCCAGAGCTCACACAGTTAAGTTGTATATTAGAACAAGTAGACCAAAATTTTAACACATTCACGAAGTATTTAAACGAGGTAATTTACTTATCAGATTTGACTGTTAATTTGTTAAACCGATATAGACGAATACACTGTGTATGAATATAGATATCAATCGCTTTAAAACATTTGTGGTAAAACTCTCATATATGCCTCTTGAATACATTCTCGCTTCCAAACGAATAATCTAAAGACGTAGTACAACGGCCATGTTCCTCTATCTGACGGATTGCAAAAAATCGATTCATCACTACGAATTAGAAACAGATCGAATTATTGTATTAATTGACTAAAATGTATTAATTGATGTGATGTATTAATTGATATGTAAAACGCGGTCATCATTTATTATTATACAATTAAAAAAAGCTAAGTATAGCCGAAACGTTTCATAAAAACATAAGACTTGTTCGAGGACTTGTTCTATGTAAGAATAGTTATAATACATACATTCCCAATTTGCTCGGCTTTTGACCTTATTACTATTATAATTTGCGTTGAGTACATATGAGCCTATTTCATTATATTGATTACAATAAATATGGCATAAAAGCAGCTGTCAAACAAGCATTTGGAATATAGGATAAAACCCGTAGGTGGAAACTTTGGCGTAATGAAATCGAATATGTAAAAAAAATGACTTATCAAGAATGGATGAACACGAAAGACAGGAAGAAATATTTACAAGGTAACTGTCACGGGTGTCCAGCGCCGATTTGATTCTCCTTGAAATATGTTGTTAAACACGAAAATCTAAGAGACCTGTATTTTTTATATTGGCGGAATCTCATGTTTAGGGGATGAAACACTCTTTGAAAGAAAACGGTTTCTCTTTCGGGATGAATATCGTCGAAAGTAGGAGACAAAAAAAATTTTTTTAAGAATAATTATACGTTTAAAGAGTACTTTAAAGTTGTAGAGAAAATTTTTTTGTTTTGTTTAACAAAATACCTCCACCATCCAAAGTTTTTTTTTCAAATTTTTACAACTTTAAAGTACTCTTTACCTCGAAAGAGAAATACCGTTTTCTTTCAAAAGGCGTTTTACTCCCTAAATATGAGATTCCGCCGATATAAAAAAATACGTGTCTCTTAGATTTTCTTGTTTAACAACATATTTCAAGGAGAATCAAATCGGCGCCGGATACCCGTGACAGTTTCCTTGTTAGAAATAAAGAGGAAAATAAGGCAAATAACAACAAGAGTTAAAAGAAATGTAAGATAAAAAGTGCCAAAAAATAAACATATATTTAGGTGGAAGAAAGTGATCAAAAACATAGAAATTCTTAAAAAAAGTAAGGACAGTTGAAAAAGGAAGCGCAAACATAAAATTGATAACAACAGAAAAATGGATAAACTATGAAAAGTTACTAACAGAAGACAGGGAACATAAAACAGATACAACAGAAATATCAATTCAAGGTGAGTTGATTGGCATCGATGAGGAAATGGTTAGAGCAGGTACAGCAACTCAAAAGTAGACAAGCTGCAGTACCAAAAGAAATTTCAGTAAAATTAATTAAATGCGAAACAAGTGAACTGTATGAAAGAGTTGCTTGGTGTATGAATATTTAAATAATGTCTTAGTACCAAAAAATTAGAAGACGGCACATTCATATATCAATATACATATAAAAAAAGAAACAAATTAGATTGCTCAAATTACAGAAGAATATCAGTAACCAACATGCTAAGTTGCTTATATACCCCCCTCCTAAAAAAATCTTTGTATTAGCTAAATCCTCTAAATATTAAAGGATTTTATTCTTATATATGGCTTTAAGAGGAATACTTTAAAACTAAAAGAAAAATAGTCTAAGCACAATACTTTTATAGTTAGAGTAATTTCATCTTGCATCTGCAATTGCAAATCTTATTCTTAATATCAATTACAATTGTTCTTAATATTAATTACAACTTGTAATGTTGTAAGATATAATCAGTCACCATTATTAATTTAAAGTATGTTTCACCATTTGTACAATTTCTGTTTTATTAGATAATTCTAAAATCTAAAAATTTTTAATTAAATACTTTTACAGTTAGAGTAATTTCATTTTGCATCTGCAGTTGCAAAGCTTAATGTTCTTAATATTAATTACAATTTAATATTGTAAGATATAATCAGTCACCATTATTAATTTAAAGAGTGATTCACCATTTGAACAACTTCTACCTGTTTTATTAAATAATTCTAAGATCTAAAAATTTTTAATTCTGTCTTCAACCTAATAGCAAAACCTAATAAGACTAGCAAGTTTAATATATGCATATCTTTGATATGCATATAGACTCAAATGTCTATATGCATATCAAAGATTCAAGCACACTGTAAATTGGTCTTATAATTATCTAGTTTACACCAAGTACTTCCATATGTGTACTAAGACTAAGTTTCAAAATTCATTCCCAACACTGAGAATTTATAGTGTAAGTTGTAAGACATTGATAAGCAAGGAAAAAATAGGCTGGGTAGGATTTGAACTTGTGGATTCTGAAATCTTCTGTTCCATTTGTTAGCACTCTCACTGTTATTCCAAATGCCCCATTGCTCTCTAAATGTTTCCTGTTTATTTATCAAACAACTTTTCACTTCAGAGTTCTTACAATAGTACATGTAACGTAATCTGCAGATTTTTAGTTCTGACAATGAATTTTGAAACATAGCCTAAATACTATACCAAACATACCAAATCGCTTACTATCCTCGTTTACAAACATATCAGCAATTTGATACTGATATAGATCTAGTTTATACTTTACACTTGATACGCGTACTAACTTGTAACTTTTTATTAAATTATCTTACTTTTGACAATGCGTGTATGCATGATACATATATTTAATTATCTTGATTCATATTGTACCAACTTAATATACTATTCTTTACATTGCCGAAATTAAGCCGTTTGTTTTGTTCCTGAACTCCCTGAATGAGTGTACACTTAAAATGAAATAAATGTTTGAAAGTTAGCAAAAGCAAAAAGGAACGTTCCAGTACAATCTAGTGCAGGAATAGAAAATAAGTCTAAGATAATTTAATAGAAAATTACTAGTTAGTACGCATGTCAAGTGCTTGGTGTAAACTAGGCCATAGTACTTAGTACATGTATGGCTTTATTTACACCGAATATTTGATACGCGTAATATTTAGTAACTTTCTATTCAATTATCTTAATTTCGGTAATAAATTTAATGAATAGTATATTAAGCTGGTACAATATGAATCAAGATAATTAATTAAATATAGATATCATATATACATTTACACGTGTTGTCGAAATTAAAACAATTTAATAGAAAGTTACTTGTTAGTAGCCTAGTTTACACCAAGCACTTGATACGCGTACTAACTCGTAACTTTCTATTAATTTATTTTACTTTTGACAATGCGTGTATACATAATACATATATTTAATTATCTCGATTCATATCATACCAACTTAATATACTATTTTTTAAATTTATTTCCAAAATTAAGATAATTTAATAGAAAATTACTAGTTAGTACGCGTATCAAGTGCTCGGTGTAAACTAGCCGAGTATGCGTGTCAAGTGTTCGGTGTAAACTAGGTCTATCACAGTACTTGCTATAGACTATTACATCATTTGTACAATGGCCTAGGTTACACCAAGTACTTGATACACGTACTAACTAGTAATTTTCTATTAAATTATCTCTATTACAGCAATAAATTTAAAGAATGGTATACTAAGCTGGTACAATATGAATCAAGATAATTAAATATATGTATTATGTATACACGCATTGTCGACAGTAAGATAAATTAATAGAAAGTTACGAGTTAGTACGCGTATTAAGTGCTCGGTATAAAATAGGCCGATGATAACTTTTCAGATCCTCTTACCTGCTCCAGCATATTCTTTCATATGTATCGTGTATCGAGTCGGTATTAAAAAGTTTCTTGGAAAATGAGAAAGGCGATAAACAAAAGCGAGACTCATTGTGCGTAACATAACCAATGTATACAGAAACCAATTACTAGCAATGTTTTGGATGTCAACCAGATTTTACCCACTTTACCGATGCGAAAATATACGAAAATACTATAGGCTGTGTTCCGATATTAACTGCCAGTACTGAAAATGTATAGTATATGTGACGTGAACTATAAATTTTCAGTACTGCCAGTAAAAACGGAACACAGCCATAGTATGTATGTACATACATACAACGTTACAAATATATAGTTCCCTAGTATTTTTGTATGTGATATTTTTCGAGAATAGGCCCCCAGACGGCACAGACTAAAGGGCCTCGCACATGAAATGCATAACATAACATAAGCATAACATAAGACTGACGGACCAATGAAAATGTTATGTAAATCAATATGGCCACTTTATGCTGGATGCTCATTGGCCCATCGGTCTTATGTTGTGCTTGTGTTACTCCCCTTAAGCCTGTTCTACAAAAGCAGTAAACACAAGGCATAAGGGTGTAACGTAAGAAATGAAAATTTTTCATTCGCTTACGAGCTCTTAAAACCACGCCTTACAACCTTACGGTCTTGTGTTTATGCTATTGTAGAACAGGCTTTAAGGACCTCGCACATGAAATGCATAACATAACATAAGCACAACATAAGACCGATGGACCAATGAGCATCCAGCATAAAGTTGCCATATTGATTTATATAAAATTCCCATTGGTCCAGAGACCTTACGCTACGCTTATGCTCTGTTATGCATTTCATGTATGTACACCCAAGTACTTTGATTTTGTCCATGGGGAAATTTTCCAAACTGAGAAGTCGCTATCTTTCTAAATACTTACAGTTTATGATTAACGTAACGACCAATAAGCTCTAGTCGTTTTATTAATCATGAACTGCAAGTATGTAGAAAGTGGTGACTTCTCAGTTTGGAAAATTTCCCCATGGACAGAATCAAAGTCCTTGGGTGTAAAGTCGTGAGCTAAAAGATTGCAACACATTTTCTTCGATGGTTTTTGGAATGTAGACTTGCTTATCGATCGGCAAACGTAATTGGTTGGATCCATAGGTAAGATCCAATTATGTTCGCCGTTCGATGAACAAGTCTACATTCCAAAAACCATCGAAGAAAATGTGTTGCAACCTTTAAGCTCACGGCTGTACGAGGGCCTCGCACATGAAATGCATAACATAACATAAGACCTCTGGACCAATGGGAATCTTATGTAAATCAATATGGTGACTTTGTGCTAGATGCTCATTGGTCCATCGGTCTTATGTTGTGCTTATGTTATGTTATGCATTTCATGTGCGAGGCCCTTTAAGCCTGTTCTACAATAGCATAAACACAAGACCGTAAGGTTGTAAGGCATGGTTTTAAGAGCTCGTAAGCGAATGAAAAATTTTCATTTCTTACGTTACAACCTTACGGTCTTGTGTTTACTGCTATTGTAGAACAGGCTTTAAAGGCCGCGACATAGGCTTCTGCATAGCTGCATAACCGTATGCATAAAGAAATTGATTAGACCATTTCTTTATGCATGTGCGAACGGACCAATCAACTTCCTTATGCATAGGGTTATGCAGCTATACAAAAGTCTGTGCTGCGGCCTTGAGAGCCTTGCACATGAAATGCGTAACACAACATAAACACAACATTAGATTATGTAGTGGGGACACCCCCACTACATGATTTTAGCACAGACTTAAAACATTTTTATTGACAGTGTCGCAAAATGGATGTGATTATTAGTTCATATTCCGGCTTAAATCCCATACAGCACAGAAAATTCCAGCAACATTGCAGCAACGTTGCAATGTTGCAGATTGCAATGCAATATTACGGAGACATTGCAGAAACATAAATTAACAATATGCCTGCAACATCGCATGGCATATGCCAGTAATATTCCAGAAACATTGCAATATCATAATTTTTTTAATAAAGTAGTGGCAATAAAGAGCCAAAGCAAAATATTTGCTTATAATAATATATTAATTTAACTCATCCATAATTATTCATCCGCATTTAGCAAACTAAGGTCGGGCGACGTTACTAAATTTTCTGCTGAATCTCTACATTTCCTAAAAATACAACCGTCCATATATCGACTGTAAGTCAACTCATCCAAGTCAGGCTTTCAAAGTTGACTGCAAATCGACTTTGTATAGACGTCTGCAGACATCCTTCAAATGTTGACTCTAAGACGTCTAGAAAAAGGCATGCGATTTCGTGGTGCTGTGTGCATCATAGTATTGTTAAGAAACATAAATATTTATATCAATAGATGAAGTAGGTCCATATATGAAGTAACCTCAATCTACAGCCCAATAAACAAACAATATTTTTTAATTGTTTTTTTAATAAAAATTTTTTTATATTTAATTTAATTTTTGTATTATATTGATATATATTTTCTAATTGCATCTTATTTAAACAAATAACAAAAAGTTATTCCAGATGCTATTCTGCATTTGCAAAATTAGTAAAAAAACTATAATTTTATATTTGTTTATATAAATATTGTGCTTTAATTATACATATTTCATTTTTTTGATAATGTATATTGACCTGATCTACCAGTTATATACACATATCAGCATAAAGTGTTCACAGGTCATCATGAGGAATCAGTTCGCAGCGATCACGGAGGTCAAGCAACCCTGCCTGCACCAAACGTAACAAGCACGTCGCTGTGACGTGCTAACTCGTCGCATGTTACGTCTCAGCGACGTCTCAACTGGTGTTCGAAACGTAATTGAGACGTCGCTGAGACGTAACTAACATCCCCATTTCTGGTGACAGCGACGTTGTAATGACGTGTATTTTGTGATTTATGCACTAATTGTGACCTGAAAATTATCGACCAATTTTGAAAAATTAAGATTGGATTTTACTGCATTATGTACGTAAAATACTTGCTAGATAAAATGTATAATAGTTTTACACTGAGAGAAGAGAATGATTGCAATTACCATAATTCAACTGTAATTTATAGTGGTTTTTGGTGCGATCTATAAATTATAGTAATTCTGAATTATAATATTCTACTTTTTATGTATAGTTACATTTATTATGTTTATATGGTTCCAAATATTGGAAGTTTAAAAAGGTTAGTTTTAATCATATAGTAAATTAAAACATCTTCCACTTGATTTCATTTTCAAGGAAATTCATCACAAAAATTATTCTACTCTAATAGAACATCGGTAAAAAATCTTATAATGCTCCGCCTTTTATACCATTTACGTGTTTTCTTTCTTACGAGAAAACGCCATAACAGCCATCTAGTGACGGTTTCGTGTACTACTATACGCAGAGAAAAAAGTATTTGTGACTACAATTGCATGGTTAAGGAAATTATTATGAGAGATGCATCGGATAGTGATTTTTACCGGATAGCCGGATACCGCGATAGTATTTTCCAACTGTACATTACTCTACATAACGTTTTCACAATTACGTGTTAAATTTAATTACATTAAATGAAAAACTGAAATTTCATTTTTAAAAAGTGAAATGTTATTTATCTTTAAAATATAAGTCATAATACAAAAGAAAATTCAACAAACAGCTAACTAATTAAAACATTCAAATTATTTAGTTACGTCGCAGCGACGTGCACAAGACGTATCATATTTTCTGCGACTTTGTGATCAAAACAGCACGTCTCTGTTACGTCCGGTGCAGGCAGGGAATGTTCACCGGAGTCGCGACTTGGATAGGTGACCGTTTGGAAATTTCTGAAAAAATATTCCCGAGATTTCTTTTTGCGGAAAATGTTTTTAAAATGTTACACAAATATTGTTTTGTTTATTGGAATTATGTGATGTAATAATATTTATGTGAATATTTTGGAAAAATGGAATGTTTCAATGCAATATTTCAAAAAGCGGACATCTTAATGTTGCTGCAATCTTCCAACAATGTTTCGCAATCAAAAGGCAATATTACAATGTTTCAATGAAATCATTCTGCAATGTTCCTGCAATCTCTCTGTGCTGTATGGGATGAATGTGCGTCGCGATCGTTAGTAGTTTAGTGCGCCGAAAATTTTAGCGTTATAAAAAAAGGGCCGCCGTTGCACCTCTTAGGTTCTTCTGCCGGTGTAGAACCAAATTGACCTGAAAAAATTTTGCGGATAAACGTCCAGCAAATCACACCAAAAGGGATTCCTACAATGCAAGCAAAACCTTATCCAACTGCGTCGTCATAGTGCTAGCAAAACACTGGCACACTTTGTGCGCAATTTCAATGAACGATATGCACGCAAAACGCTAGCACACTTTGCGTGCGATCTCAACAAGCAATATGCACGCAAAATGCTAATACACTTTGCGCGCGATCTCAATAAGCGATACCCTGCTATTAAAACCGATTTAAAAATAGGTAATCCGATCGGGATTTCTGCACCGAAAATACGGTATTAAGACCGATTGAAAAATAAGATCCGAATCCAAATAGATTTATTAAAACAGAATACATGTAAACGTAATAAATGTTTAGTTTATAAAAAAAATATTTCTTGTATTCTTTTTGTTAAAAAAAATTTAAAAAGAGATTAAATTTAAATTAAATATTTAATTTATGTACAAGATTAAATAACAATACAAATTGTTATTTACATGTAAAAATATAAAATTTTATGTGGAACAGCGTTTCACACACACGCCATGTTTCAAAAAAATGAGAGCGAGTATTTGTCTCGAGGTTACAAAAAGCAGCTCCTAAAAGTGTCACTAAAGTATGAGCTGACGAGTCCGCGGCGGTGGCGCCTAGATATAACGCCTGTGGCCGCACTCAACTCACGAGAAAATCTCCTGCGGCGTGGCCGCCTAGCGGTGGCGTTAGCACTCACTTGTTAAATCCATTTTAATCTGAAATTACAGAATTTCAACTTGCGGGCAAAACTCACGCAAACCGCGCACACAGTTTACATGCATAAGACGCGCAAACTTTGCGCGCAAAAAATGTTATCTGGGGAGCAAACGACTAGCAACATGTTAGCCATCTGCATGTAATTTGCCAGTACATGGGACAATACATGAGCTAGCCACTTGTAAGCAATATACACGATGTAACACGTTCTACGAACAAAACGCATGCAAATCTGTTACAAAGTTCGCATGCACATCGCGCGCAAAACTTGCCAGCAAGAAATGTTATCTGGGTGAAGTCGATGGAAACATGTCGGATTGAGCTCAGGGGCCTTATTCTTGAAACTATGCGATATATATCCTGGACGATAATTTTTGCATGATAAATATCATATAGTACCGCTGATTTCTATTCTTGAAATTTATGAATCGATAATTTTCGTATGCGATTCTCTGGCCTAATTTAAACCGAATACTTGATACGCGCACTAACTAGTAATTTCCTATTAAATTAAGAAACGCGGTAACGTCTCGCGTTAAGTATATATTAAAAAAAAATTTTTTTTTAACCAAGTAAATAAAAGACGCTACCGTGTATCATTTATAGTAAGGAACTCAGTTTTTCACAAATCCCATACAGCACAGAGAGATTGCAGGAACATTGCAGAATAATTTCATTGAAACATTGTAATATTGCATTTTGATTGCGAAACATTGCTGCAACATTGCTGGAAGATTGCAGCAACATTAAGATGACCACTTTTTGAAATATTGCATTAAAACATCCCATTTTTTAAAAATATTTACATAAATATTATTACACCACATAATTCCAATGAACAAAACAATATTTGTGTAACATTTTAAAAAACATTTTTTGCAAAAAAAAATTTTGGGAATATTTTTTCGGAAATTTCCAAGCGGTCACCCATCCAAGTTGCGACTCCGGTGAACGTTGCTTAACCTCCGTGATCGCTGCAAACTGATCCCTCATGATGACCTGTGCACCCTTTATGCTGATATATGTATATAACTTGTAGATCAGGTCAATATACGTTATCAAAAAAATGAAATATGTATAATTAAAGCACAATATTTATATAAATAAATATAAAATTATAATTTTTTTACTAATTTTGCAAATGCAGAATAGCATCTGGAATAACTTTTTTGTTATTTGTTTAAATGAGATGCAATTAAAAAATATATATCAATATAATACAATAATTAAATTAAATATGAAAAAATTTTTATTAAAAAAACAATTAAAAAATATTGTTTGTTTATTGGGCTGTAGATCGAGGTTTCTTCATATATGGACTTATTTCGTCTATTGATATAAATATTTATGTTTCTTACCAATACTATGATGCACACAGCACCACGGGACCATTCCTTTTTCTAGACATGTTAGAGTCAACATTTGAAGGATGTCTGTAGACGTCTATGCAAGGTCGATTTGCAGTCAACTTTGAAAGCTTGACTTGGATGAGTCGACTTACAGTCGATATACAGTTGTCGATATACAGTCGATGGACGGTTGTACTGTTAGGGAATGTAGAGATTCAGCGGAAAATTTAGTAATGTCGCCCGATCTTTGCTAAATGCGGATGAATAATTATGGATGAATTAAATTAATATATTATTATACGCGAATATTTTGTTTTGGCTTTTTATTGCTACTACTTTATTAAAAAATTATGATATTGCAATGTTTCCGGAATATTACTGGCATATGCAATGCAATGTTGCAGGCATATTATTAATTTATATTTCTGCAATGTTTCCGTAATATTGCATTGCAATCTGCAACATTGCAACATTGCTGCAATATTGCTGGAATTTTCTGTGCTGTGTGGGATAAATGGTTGTCCTTTTTAAACAAATTAATGTTATTAAATAATAACATTATTTAATAAGTATCGATGGGTAAGTATCGATTTTTCCGAGCATAATAACACAAGAATGATGTCCGTACGTGCATTTGATTCTGAGATATGAATTATGCATGTATTTTTTAGCCCGATTTATGTCATTCAGATACATCGTCGTCGTCGTCTTCCTCTTCTCAAAATTTCAGAATTGTCCCCTTTGGCGGTAATTTTGAAAGGAGGATCCCAGTTGCGCACAGACCCAATTGGACACCACCAATTATAGCGGCCGATGCTTAAAATATTTCCGTTGGTTAAGTTAGATTAGATTACGTGATTGGTGGTATCCAATCAGGTCTGTGCGCATCTGGGACCCTCCCATTTTGAAAAGCTATATAAATATATATAAAAAATATTTCAAAAACTTGGACTCTCTCTCTGTTTCCCACTTTCTCATTTGCTTGCTCTAGTTCTTCGTCTCTCTCTCTCTCTCTCTCTCTCCCACCCTCTCTCTCTCTCTCTTCCATTCTCTCGATCTGTACCGTTCTTCTTTGCTCTCTACCGTTCTTCTACGCTTTTTCTCTCGCTCTCCCATACTTTCTCTCGTTGTCTATCCTTTTATCTTACTCTCTCTCGCTCTTCTTCGTTCGTTTTTACCATTCTTTCTCTCATTCTCTACCGCTCTCCCTTGTTCTCTACTAGAGTCCCTAGAAGTAGAGAGTCTGGACGTCTCGGGGTTCCACGTGATTGGATGCACGTAATTGTGCACCTAAAATGGCAGCACCAATTCGGATCCCTATTTAATCCTCTTTAGCTAATGCAATAACAGCATACAACACGTTCAAGTGCACACAATGATAAACATACACACACACAAAGCTCACGTACATACGAGGGACTCTATTCTCTACCGTTCTTCTTCGCCATCTACCGCTCTCTCTCGCCTTCTATTGCTCTCCCTCGCTTTCCTCCGTTTACATTTGCTTTCTTTTGCTCTCCCCCGTCCTCTCGCGTTTTCTACCGCTCTCCTTCGCCCTCCCTCACTCTTCCTCCCTCTCTATCGCTTTCCTACGCTCTCTACCGCTGTCCTTCGACCTCTACCGCTCTCTCTCTCCCCTTCTACTGCTCTCCCTCACTTTCTACCGGTCGCCTTTGCTTTCTTTCGCTTTCCCCCACTCTCTCTCGTTTTCTACCACTCTTCTTCGCCCTCCCTCGCTCTCCTTCACTCTCCCTCTAACTCTATCGTTTTCCTATGCTCTCCTACGTTTTTTACCGCTCTTCCTCGCTCTCTGCCGCTCTCCTTCGCCTTTAACCGCTCTCTCTCGCCCTCTACTGCTCTTCCTCGCTTTCGACCGTTCGCCCTTGCTTTCTTTTGCTCTTCCCCGCTCTTTTTCGTTCTCTACCGTTTTCCTTCGCAGTCTCTCACTTTTCCTCCCTCTCTATCGTTTTCCTACGCTCTCTATCACTGTTCTTCGCCATCTATTGCTCTCTTTTTCGCCCTCTACTGCTCTCTTTCGCTTTCTACCGTTCATCTTTGCTTTCTTTCGCTCTCCCCCGCTCTCTCTCGTTCTCTATCGTTCTCCTTCGCCCTCCTCCGCTCTCCTTCACTTTCCGTCCTTCTCTATCGCTTTCCTACGCTCTCTACCGCTCTTCCTCGCTCTCTACCGCTCTTCTTCGCCCTCTAACGCTCTTTTTCGCCCTCTACTGCTTTCCCTCGCTTTCTACCGTTCGCTTTTATTTTTTTTCGTCTTCCCCCGTTCTCTCTCGTTTTCTACCACTTTTTCTTGCCCTCCCTCGCTTTCCTTCACTCTCCCTTTCTCACTATCGTTTTCTTACGCTCTTCTACGCTTTCTACCGCTTTTCCTCACTCTCTACCGCTTTCCTTCGCTCTCTCTCTCTCTCGCCCTCTACTGCTTTCCCTCGCTTTCTACCGTTCGCCCTTGCTTTCTTTTGCTCTCCCTCGCTCTTTCTTGTTCTTTGCCGTTTTTCTTCCCCCACCCTCGCTCTCCTTTACTCTCCCTCCCTGTTTATCGCTTTCCTACGCTCTCTACTGCTTTTCTTCGCTCTTTCTCGTTCTTCATCGCTCTCCGCTCTTCCACGCCCTCATCCCTTGCACTTTATCACTCTCCCTTGCTTTCTTTTTCGCTGTCTACTTTTCTTTGCTCTCTATTACTCTCCCTCGCTTTCTACCGCACTCTTTTGTTTTTTCTTTTTCCTTGTGTTCAGATAATTACTTTTGCGACTGTTTACAAAACATATACATTTTCTTTTGTGTCTATATAACCTTACTATGATATATTATTACTGTAACAAAATATTTATCAAAAATTCGTGAAATATCACATACCGTTTTATGATTATTTTATGATTTCTTAAAATAGACCAATAGAGGTATCTCTACTACATGATTTTAGCATAGACTTCCAAGCATGTAAGATTATTAGATTTCAATAACAACTAAACCGATCAAGTTTAAGTAATCTGAAACAATAACTTGGATAAAATGGCATTATAAAAGTGTTCTTAATTTTTCTTTTTGTACCGTACGTGTAGTTTTTATTTATACAGATAGAAAAACTCACTTAAAAAAATATTAAAAATGTAAAAGACCCCTAAGTATGTTTTTTTGTAATATTATTAATGTAACAAAATTCTTGGCAAAAATTTGTGAAATCCACCTAAAAAAACATTAAAAATTAAAAAAAAGCGTTAAGTATATTTTTTTGCAATATATTATTGAAGTAACAAAGTTTTTTCCAAAAATTCGTGAAATCCGCCTAAAAAAGACAATAAAAATGTAAGAAAAGCATTAAGTATATTTTTTTGCAATATATTATTAAGGTAACAAAATTCTTTGCAAAAATTCGCGAAATCCGCTTAAAAAAAAACATTAAAAATGTAAAAAAAGCGTCAAGTATATTTTTTTTAAATAAAAAACCAAACTTAACCAAACCAAAATTGCAATGAATGAAATCAAATATAATACCATCAAAAAGAAGTGAAATCAAAAATATTGAAAGTATATTTATTACCGATGGGGTGGGAATCGTTTGACCACGTTGCGATTGACCACCAGCCACTTACAGTGTTAAACAGTGGAAAAACTCTAGGCTCCGGTCGCTCTAAATGACTGTAATCAATCGCAACGTGGTCTAACGGGACACTCAGGTACCAATGAGCAGGAAATTATGTGACAGATAAAATTAAAGATGGGCAAAATCTCTAGCAGTAGCATACTTAACGCGCCCGTTTTTTTTATATAACTATAATACCGTTAAAGTTATCTTTTATAACGATTTAGTAATAACGTTATAATTTTTTATAACAATAATAATTATTTAGCACTTAACAAGTACAGTTTTATTATTTTTTGTAATGCTCTAGTAAATCACGAGAATTTTAAATTACATTATTTGACGATTAATATTAAATGTAATGATAAATATTGTAAAAATTTAAACTAAACTATTCTGTACATTTAATAAGCTTATCTTTATGTTAAACTTACCTAATAATTTTTCTAATAATTTTTTAGCATACTGCATTTTATAACGTCATTTTTACCAGAATTTGGATTAATTTTGTTAAATATAAATGTTATTATTAGAACTATGTTCCAATCAATGCCAGTACTGAAAATTGATTTAATCATTATTTAACAAGTCTTGTAAATAATGATTAAAGAGTAGGTTATATTTTAAATTAATATGTATATATGTATGTGCACATGCGTGTGATGTAAGTCAACATACACGCACACATACACAAACAGCTCATTTTACTATTGTTACTCCTTAAATAACAAGGAAAATAAAATGACCATCATTTTATGTCTAAATTGAAAACATATTCTTAAACTTTATTATGATAACAATAGAAATTATTATTTGACATAACATTTCTATTTTTTAAGTGGATTATATTGTTTTATACAAAATACAAAATTTCGTATTGAATACAAAGTTTAAATAATATAAATTTTACTGAATAAAGCATGAAGAAGCAATGTGTAAACAATTTGCTTATTATAAAATTTCTTCTTTTATAAAATAAATTTTATTACAAGTATAAACATAATATTTCAAAAAGATTTTGTTAAATAAATTTTAGGTTTACAATGAATCTTAATTTGAATAAATATTTAATAAGTTTGCTAGTGTATTTAAATGAACTTTATATGACATTTTCTGCACTAATAATCTTAGTAAAGATTATCGTTATTTTATAATTATTATTATTGTAATGAAAAATTATTATTTGTCGTAAAACGTTATTACTAAATCGTTATAAAAGATAATTTTAACGGTATTAATTATATAAAAAGAAAACGGGCGCGTTAAGTATGCTGCTGCTAGAGATTTTGCCCATCTTTGATTTTATCTGTTACATAATTTGCTGCTCATTGGTACGTGCCCCGTTAGACCACGTTGCAATTGATCACAGTCATTTAGAGCGACCGATGCCTAGAGTTTTTCCACTGTTTAACACTGTAAGTGGCTGGTGGTCAATCGCAACGTGGTCAAAAGATTCCCACCCCATCGGTAATAAATATACTTTCAATATTTTTGATTTCACTTCTTTTTGATGATATTATATTTGATTTCATTCATTGCAATTTTGGTTTGGTTTAGTTTGATTTTTTATTAAAAAAAATATACTTAACGCTTTTTTTACATTTTTAATGTTTTTTTAGGCGGATTATCTTAATTTCGGCAATAAATTTAAAAAATAGTATATTAAGTTGGTACAATATGAATCAAGATAATTAAATATATGAATCATGTATACACGCATTGTCAAAAGTAAAATAATTTAATAGAAAGTTACGACACAGTATATACAGTAGCGACAGTGCGAGAAAAGTATGGGTCAAATTTCTTCTGCGCATGCGTTGGCTATACAATCAAGAATATGGCGGAGTGTAATAACAATCCGTTTGTTTTCTGTTCCTGAACTCCCTGAATTAGTGTGCACTTAAAATAAAATAGATATATATTTGAAATTTAGTAAAAGCAAGAAGGAACGTTCCATTGCAGTCTAGTGCAGGAATAGGAAACAAGCCTAATAATATCATATGATATCACATATGTAGTCAAGCTGCACTAAACTGCGACGATATACCGGCAAATAAAATAAGTGTAAAAATTAGTAAAGCTGAAAAAAATTTTATATTATAATTATAATTTTATTATTATTATTTAAAATGAATGCAAGAGAAGGCTATTCTTGTGTTTTTGCTACATGCAAAAATATTTTTGGACGGACAGAAAATAATTCATAATCTTACTACAATTTCTATTGTACTTTACTTCTTATTTTTTCATTTATTCTGCTTTCAAATTTCTATTAATTAATTAATTTATTTCTGGGTTTTAACTGATATACGAGGTGTGTTCAAAAAGTATCGCGAATTTTGTGTTTTTTCAAAAATTATTTATTTATTCATGAATATCTATTTTGTCCCCTTCAAAGTAATCCCCATGAGATATTATACACTTGTGCCAACGGTTTTTCCAATCTTCGAAGCACTTCAAAAAATCATTTTTTTTTATCTTGTTCAGCTCCTCCTTCGATGCCGTCTTTATCTCGTCAAGCGTAGCGTAACGTCGTCCTTTCATGGGCCTCTTCAGTTTAGGGAACAAGAAAAAGTCACAGGGGGCCAGATCTGGGGAATACGGTGGCTGCGGCATCATTAGTGTGTTGTTTTTGGCCAAAAAGTCGCGCACAAGCAACGATGTGTGAGCAGGGGCATTATCGTGGTGCAAAAGCCAATTTTTGTTCTTCCACAAATCCGGGCGTTTCTGGCGGATTGCTTCGCGCAAATTGCGCATAACTTGCAGGTAATATTCCTTATTGACCGTTCTACCCTGTGGCAAGAACTCATGATGCACCACGCCCCTGCAATCGAAGAAAACTGTCAGCAAAACTTTCACATTCGACCGAACTTGGCGCGCTTTTTTCGGTCTTGGTTCGTGCGGCAGCTTCCATTGAGATGATTGAGCTTTGGTTTCCACGTCATAACC
This sequence comes from Solenopsis invicta, assembly GCF_016802725.1. NCBI lineage: Eukaryota > Metazoa > Arthropoda > Insecta > Hymenoptera > Formicidae > Solenopsis > Solenopsis invicta. The sequence continues at coordinate 15,158,142 of NC_052669.1, read as the reverse complement.
ATAAACCCACGATTCGTCACCAGTTATGACCCTCTGGAGCAAATTTGGGTCGTCGCGGACAGAGTCCAACATCTCATTAGCAATGTTCATGCGATGCTGTTTTTGGTCGCAATTGAGCAATTTTGGTACGAATTTCGCGGCGACCCGTCTCATGCCCAAATCATTGATAAAAATCGAATGGCACGAGCCAATCGATATGTTTAGGTCCTCAGCAACTTCTCTAACGGTGATTCGACGATTGGCCAATACCATTTTCTCCACTTCATTAATTTTTTCGTCTGTTGTTGAAGTGCTCGGGCGTCCGGCACGCTCTTCGTCGTTCACATCTTCTCGGCCTTCTGAGAACATTTTGTACCACCGATAAACGTTGCTTCGGTCCAAGGTAGCTTCTCCGTATGCCACAGTCAACATTCGGAATGCATCCGCGCACTTAATTTCGTTTTTCACACAAAATTTGATACAGGTTCTTTGATCCATTTTTTTGAATAGGTAAAAATCGAAGACGATCCAAAACACGTGCAAGCAAAGCAGCTGTCAACAATTAAGTGAACATTCAAAATGGCCGAGCTTGTCGGCATAAGTGAGAGACATGAGTACCAACATAACGCCACAAAAAGATCGAAATTCGAATATACGTAACCCGCGAAAATTCAAAATTCGCGATACTTTTTGAACACACCTCGTATGTCAACTGCTAACCCCATTTGCAACATCCTACGCTTCCGTGCAATGGGAACTAAATGTTTATTATCAACAATTATTAATTATGATTAATTTATTTAATATTTTTTTAAAATAACACCAAATATCTTGGAATCTTTCAAGATACGTAGAATCTTTCAAGATACGTATTATCTATTGCGATGAAAATGCTGCTACATACTGCAAGAGTCAATTTGTAAATAATTTCATACAAAAAAATGTGAAAAATATAATATTGGATTTTTTATTACTTTGTAAGTGGGAATTATTTAGACTTTAGGATATTAATGATAATTAAACAATTTTTATCGTTATTTTATTATTTTCCCTGTTCTTATTCTAATACCAAATAGCATAAATTTGTATACACATCTAAAATTGAGATATAAAACATCTTACAGACTACTTAAGTTATGATGTTTTAAAAATGCCTTATATTTCGATTTTAAACTTGTATTGCCTGAGATTGCCATTAAATTGCTAACTTACAATTATCACACTTCATATACTGTGTTATAATGTTATTAATTTATTCCAGAAATACATTGACATTAAAAAAATAAATCTATTTTAGTATATATAGTTGTATATTGAAAATCATATATAGGATTTATCTGAATTGTAAAAGTAGTTTGCAAAATATTGTAACGTCTTTTGTTGTCGTTTAAATTCAGCCCTCCTATACAATCCTCAAAATGGCTGACAGTCACGTGATCGAGGACCATTGACATCAAAGAAGCCGACAGCTACTGTCGCTACTGTATATACTGTGGTTACGATTATCGAGTTAGTACGCGTATCAAGTGATCGGTGTAAACTAGGCCTCTTTCAGTGGGTGTATTCCACGGACTTAGGAATAGAGGGACGGTGCATAACCTACAGGGGCGCGGCACTTTCGCAGCGGGGGGGGGGGCATATTGGTTTCAAAGATCGCACACATTAAAACATGTACAGTGTATGTGTGAAATAAACATTATAATTACAGAATAATAAAATTTAAAATTTTGTTAATCTTTTACATTAAATTTTTCTTTAATTATTTAATAACATATAATACATTTAACAATGTAATAAGCTAGTATAACAAACATATTAAATAATATTTTGCATATAAAAACAAACTAAAAAATAAACTATGATAAAATAAGAAATAATTTAAAATAATTTTTTTCTTTTTTCCTTTAAATAAATAAAGTATCAACAAGCACATACATCAATTGTATCAACAAAGAAAATATTTTTTTATATTAATAAAAATAAAATATTAGGTACGTATTAATAAGATTATAATTTTTTACCTGTGGAAACAAATTTTTATTTGTTCCAATACTTTCTGAAATTTATTTTTATATCTGTCTAAAGAATTTGTCGTGAAACATCCTGGTACTATGCATTTTACCATTTTTATTTTTAAAGAGTGAATTAACGTTGATGAATAAGACGAATGAGTTCGAGTATCTAACCTAACTTTATAGCTGTAACACAGTGCTGTCACACTAACACAGCGCAAACAGGATGTCACTGACACATATCTATGTATAAGTTTTTTGAAACCAAGGTGGCGGAGAACGGTTCCCCCTGCATGCCTGAGAGAACACCCCCTCTTGCCTAAAGTAAGACTTTATGCTCCGTCCCTCTATTCCTAAGTTACTGTTGCCAAGTTTAAGATGAACACTTGCACAAATCAGAATTCTGGAAATATAACTTTAATTATGTTATTGTTAATGTAACATAAATTAGTTGTTGACCCAGCAAACGAAAAATAATTGAAAAATATTTAGGATTATTAAATGGAACGAAATTAAATCTAGTTTTTGGATTTTTTGAATTGATTTTCTATCCGTAATCCATTTGAATCAATAATTACGGATTGGCTATTTGCTTTCTGTATCTTATTCAATATACATAAAAGTAAAACGTGCGACCTATTCATTTGAATCCGTAATTGTGGATTAGTTATTTGTTTTTGATATTCAATATTTAATGCAATGAACGTGAGTCTATTCGTTTGAATCCGTAATTGTGGATTGGCCATTTGCTTTTGGTATCATATTCAATGTACAATGCAATGAATTATATTTAACTACCCTAACATACCCTATACTGTAAATCGACTTTTCTAAGTCAGGCTTTCGGAGTTGACTACAAGTTGACTTAAAAATGTTCGTAAGTTGCTCAACGTAGCTTATCGGCAGAGCTTTAAGGATACGATAATCTATTTGATCAATTTCCGGAGCGGACTTTGTTTTCATAGATTTTAAGGCCAAGCTGACCTCCTGAAGAGTGATATGGTGATCCAGCAAAGGTTTGTGGACTGCATGTCCTCTTAAATCATAGTCGAGAGCGATAAGTTGCCATTCGAGGTGCAGGCAGGAAGACATAATTTGCTGACAACAACTTCCTGTGAGGAAACAGTAGCCGCAGAATCGAGCGTAGAGGTTTGCGTGCAAAGGTTACTTTTTTTGAAAAGTTTGCGAGTGCTCACACCCTAGGAGTGGGCGTCTTGTCATTGAATGAGTTGCACAAAAACTTCCAGCCCTTTCTTTTTTCCTTCTTGAGTAAAGTGGAGCAACTTTTCTTAGCTTTTCGGTATTTCCGAAGGTTCTCAACTGTGGAAGAGCGGCGAAAAACAGCGAGAGCCTCTCTTCTGTGACTAATCGCGTTTTGACAGTTAACATTCCACCACGGTGGGGCGGCTTTATGATTACGAGATTTGATAGTCCTGGGGACGCTTTTGTCATGCGGGATAAATTCATCAATGACCTTTTTGATGTGCAAAAAGAACTGATGATACGCCGACACCGGGTCCAAGTGAGAAGAAGAATCCTCGAAGCCGTGGGCGAGCTGCTCCGAAGAGCTGCAGAACGCACTAAAGGCCCTAAGTTGCTTAAGTAGGAGCTTGTATATAAATCTGCCTGCTGATTCAGCCTCCCAGTCAACCTGCATGAAAACTGAGAAGTGATCGCTGCCCCAGCAGTCGTCATCAACACACAAAGAGCACAGGAGAGATAGAGGCCGGGATGCAAGGCTGAGGTCGATAACGTTCACACCCCGAGAAAGATAGTGTTCGGAGGAAGTGAGAAAAGTGGAATTGGTCTCGTTCAGCAATGTAAAGTCGGCGTTCTCGATAGCAAATGCTAGGTATTCTGCCTGCGCTATCCTCAAAGTCGCAGTGCTAGTAGCCATGATAGGCGTTAACGGTCCCGAGTACAAGCATGTACGGAAACTTTTGCCGTAAGCTGAAGATTCTCGACCAAGCGCAGAGAGGTGTTATTTGAGAGGGATGCTTATAAATGTTAACAATGAAAACTTCTTTATGTTGAAATTTAATAGTAACTCTGATTAATTCCAAAGAGGAGTGAGAGAAGCTCGTGAGATCTATAAGTGAGCAAAATATGTAGTTGCGTTTTAGAGTACAGACACCACTGTCGCCGTGGGCAAAAATGTCCTTTCTGAAGATTTGAAAGTCTTTACACCAAAATTTGGTGTGTTCTCTGAGGAGAGATTCCTGAATGCACAGGAGGTCAACCTTTCCAAGATGCGGAAGTATGACCGGTAATTTGTCCCTGATACCTCGACCGTTCCAGTAAATGATCCCAAAGCCCATAATAAACTATAAGATTAAAATAAAATGTGAATTAAGATAACTTGAGCTATATGACAAAAATGCAGTAACGAAAGAGAAAAGAAATGGGAGATAATTAGATAAGAATGGGGCGATAGAGAGCCATTTATTCAAAGTTATGTGTGTTAAATTGGCTGACAAGATTTGTAAAATTGGCAGAGTCAAGATTTTTGATGTTAATGGAAAATAAGTTTTGGCACACAAATATTAAAAGGGATTTAAGAGCGCCCGCTAGGTCACCCCCAAGCAGCATGAGTAAGGTGTCAGATGCAACGTAATAAGATTCTTGATGAACACTGACGTGCTGTCTTGAGTATGATCGTGAGTTTTCTTGTCTGTGTAGTCACGCTCTGGTATACTGTGTAGAGCCGCGCCGTTTTTGGAGATGCTGGGTGTGCGCCCGTTGGGGGACGTTAAGGCCTCGGCATGAGCAAGGTGGAGTTGATGTCCAGATTTAAAAGCTACGGAGACGTCTTTGTGTTCCTTGTGTTGGCCCTGGCGCGGGCTCTCCATATCCTGTATGTGACGGTCCACCAAGCGCACGCTTCGAGTGTGCAGAGAGCTCCGCACAGAAGCACTTTCTTGGCCAAGAGCTTAGGCGTAGGCTCGTGTTGAGTGGGGAGTCAGAATCTCCATAGCCTAAAACGTTATATAGATTATGGCTGTGAAAGTTATTTAAAATGTTGTGAGACAAGGAGCTAGAGTCAGAGCAAGACAGTATTGGAAAATCTTTGTAGCTAAGATCCTCGCGAGTGGAGAATTTGGAGAGTGATGAAGAGGCGTTGGCCTTCAGCTTGTCCCGGGCTTCGACCATAGAGATATTTTCTGTAGCTGCAAGCGCAGTAACTCTTCTCTGAAAGTTCACCACAGGACATTTGGGTGAAGTAGCCAAGTGGGCACCCCCGCAGTTGATGCAGCGAGCTAGACAATTACTTTTCCCGCATTGTTCTGCTTCGTTGTGTTTGTTCTCACCGCACTGCAGACAGCGAGCCAAGCCTTTACAAGCCTTACTGACATGTCCGACTCTAAAACAATTATAGCAAATGTTAGTACAAGGTATAAAGGGCGTGACCTTGAATCTAACATAAAATAAAGCGATGCAGTTTGGAAGAGTCTTTCGTTCAAAGACAATTCGTATGGCATTTAAAGACCTATGTGAACCTGGCATCTGACTTAAAAAAAAAATTTTTTTAAAATATGCATTTAATTAAGATTGTATCCGTTTGTACCACATTTCTTTCCGTTTGCACCTCAAAAGGTTAAAAAATATAGAAAGTTCAAAAAATGCTAGCACCCCACATTATGATATTTGAAATCCGCAAGGAAAGGCTGTTTTAGAATCGTTTGTACCTAAGTGTACCACCGCACGTTTCGTTTGTATCCTTAAGAGAGTGATTATACTACAATTTCAAAATAAGGGTAAAAGCAAACTTCGCCATTTTTTAAAATATTCGAAATCCGCAAGCGGGTGCTGTTTCAAAATCGTTTGTACCCAATTGTACCACCGCGTGTTTCGATTGTACCCCTAAGGGGGTGATTGTATCGCAATTTCAAAATAGAGGTTAGAGCAAACTTTGCCATTTTTCAAGATATTCGAAATCCGCAAGTGGGTGCTGTTTCGAAATCGTTTGTACTCAATTGTACCACTGCGCGTTTTGTTTGTACCCTTAAGGGGGTGATTGTATCGCAATTTCAAAATAGGTGTAATAGCAAATTTTGCCATTTTTCAAGATATTCAAAGTCTGCAAGCGGGTACTGTTTTAAAATTGTTTGTACCCGATTGTATCACTGCGCGTTTTGTTTGTATCCCTAAAGGGATGATTGTACCGCAATTTCAAAATAGGTGTAAGAGCAAACTTTGCCATTTTTCAAAATATTCGAAATTTGCAAGCTGGTGCTGTATCGGAATCGTTTATACCCAATAGTACTACTGCGCGTTTTGTTTGTACTCCTAAGGGGGTGATTGTATCGCAATTTCAAAAAAGCGGTAAGAACAAATAATTAAAATACTACTTTCAATTTACACAAAATTAAAAAAAAAATTTATAATAAAAAAACGTAAATAAAAACACAAATTAAAAAAAAATTTAAATAATAACAAAAATAACACAATAAAAAATAAGTATGATAATATGCACGAACTACAAAACTCGATGCAACTTCCTCATATAATACATTTAAATATTAGTTTTATCAACATAATAAAATATTTCTTTAAACTTTAGTACAATCACCCCCTTGAAAGTACAAACAAAACGGGTGGTGATACTATCAAGTATAAACGATTTTGAATCAGCACCCGCTTGGGGATTTTAAATATCTTAAAAAATGGCGAAGTTTGCTCTTACTCTTATTTTGAAACTGCGGTACAATCACCCCCTTAGAAGTACAAACAAAACACGCGGTGGTATAATCAAGTACAAACGATTGCAAAACAGCATCCGCTTGCGGATTTCGAATATCTTAAAAAATGGCGAAGTCTGCTCTTACCCCTGTTTTGAAATTGCGGTACAATCACCTCCTTAGGGGTACAAACAAAACGCACGGTGGTACAATCGAGTACAAACAATCTCAAAACAGCATCCGCTTGCGGATTTCAAATATCTTAAAAAATGGAGAAGTTGGTTCTTACCCCTATTTTGAAATTGCGGTACAATCACTCCCTTAGAGGTACAAACAAAACGCGGGGTGGTACGATTAAGTAAAAACAATTCTGAAACAGCATCCGCTTGCGGATTTCAAATATCTTCAAAAATGGCAAAGTTTTCTCTTACCCCTATTTTGAAATTGCGGTACGATTACCTCTTTAGAGGTACAAACAAAACGCACGGTGGTACAATCGGGTACAAACGATTCTGAAACAGCTCCCGCTTGCGGATTTTAAATATCATAATATGGGGCGCTAACATTTTTTGAACCCTCTATATTTTTCAACCCTTTGTGGTACAAATAAAAAGAAATGTGGTACAAACGGGTACAATCCAAGCTTAATTAAATGCAAATTAAAAAAAATTTTTTTCTTAAAGTCGGGTGCCAGGTTCACATGAGTGATTAAGTGGCATGATTAATTTGCTAATAGCCGATGATAGAACAAAAATTAATAAATAGAACGTGCAGTTTCTAGAGTTGTGTGGAGTGAAGCAGTTGACGTAACTCAATGAGGTAAAAAGCGCGTAAAAGTTCGAATTTTTTAAAATGCAATTTTGCGGAACTTGATACGATAATTTTTCGCTAAGTTATCCTAATTTGAAGAAAAGTTGTTTTTTTATGAAATAATAATGAATTATGAATTGTAATGTCGCCGTTATCAATGCAAATTATTACAATTCTGTCCAAGACATGTTGTTGGTTTAAAAACATATCTGTGTGTGTGTGTGTGTGTGTGTGTTTGTATATCACAAGGATAAGGACCCCGTGGTTTGTCAATTCCACAGTATTTAAAGACTCCAAACCCTCCTTGTGGAGTGTGTGTGTGTGTATTTGCGTACCACAAGGATAAGAACCCGTGGTTCATTAACTCTTCTGTCGTCGGTGTCCCGAATTCGTATTAAATTGTGTTCAGATACTGTCTCAAGCGGTTGTTCGGGACACCGCCGACAGAGGGCCGAGCAAAGGAGCTCTCTCGTAAAAAAAACATACAATGCAATAAATGTAATTAAGGCATCCGCGAAAAGTCTAGCAGATTTTTGACTGTGCCAAAATCTTTAAAGGAAATCTTTATAAACTTGTGCTGTCTCGGGAAATTTTTTTGCTTGATTTTTTCCTTTCAAGACGTTTAGTGCGACTTTAATTCAAATTATAATTAATTTTTTCGCTTTCAAATTACTGATTAATTATGACGACGATAAATCCTGAAAAAGCTGCCCAAGTTGTTGCTTTAATTGAAGATGGCATAAATCGAAAATATGTTGCTGAAGCACTTGATTTGTCAGTGTCAACTGTGCAACCTGCTTAAGCTAGGTACTTAGACACCAATTCTTTCCAGAGAAGGTCTGGTTTGGGACGACCTCGAGACAATGATAATCGATTCAGTGTTTTAAATTCATTAAGAGATAGACATCAAACAGCTGTCCAAATTCGAAATAATTTAAGGGATGTCCGCAACACAAATGTATCCGTTAACACTGTTCGGAGAAAATTAACGGAACAAAATCTGTTTTCGCGTAAGCCAGCGACTGTACCTTTGCTTACACGTCGTCATTCTGTAGCTCGACTCAATTTTGCACATAAGCATAGAGACTGGACTTACACAGACTGGAGCAAAGTACTCTTTAGCGATGAAAGTCGTTTTTGTCTTTATTCTCCAGATGGACGAAAACAAATTTATCGTCGCAGTAAAGAACGTATTGCAGATTGCACTGTAAGTTAGAGGCGTAGCTACAATGGAGGCGGTGTAATGATTTGGGCAGGAATTTCAGCAAATGCTCATACAGATCTGCATTTCTTTGACAGGAACGCAGGTGTATACGTGGAAAAAGTACTCATTTCATACGTTGTTCCCTACGCACCCTTCATTGGAGATAATTTCTTGTTTATGCAAGACAATGATCGACCTTGCGAGAAGAGTGCTTGATTTCTTGGATGAAGTTGGCATAAACCGACTCGATTGGCCAGCAAATAGTCCAGATTTAAATCCCATAGAACACTTATGAGACAACCTTGGTAGGAAAGTACAAAATCACGTATCTACTCTTCAAATACTGCGAGAATTTTAAAGAGTTCTTAAAAACGTGTGGAATACAATAACGCAGGATAAAATTAAAAGACTAATAAGAAGTATGCCTCATTGTATGAATGAAGTAATACGCGCACAAGGAAGTCATACTCATTATTAGTGCACATATGCGCGCACGCACACACACACATGCCACAAAAAGGGTTTGGAGTCTTTACATACTGTGCAGTTGACGAACCATAGGGTCCTTATCCTTGTGGTATGCAAACACACACACACACACACACACACACGCGCGCGCGCGCGCGCGCGCAAGCACGCACCCACGCACGCACGCACGCACGCACACACACTGATATGTTTTTAAACCAACATGTCTTGGACAAAATTGTAGTGATTTGCATTGATAAAGGCGACATTGCAATTCATAATTCATTATTATCTCATAAAAAACAACTTTTCTTCAAATTGTTATAACTTAGCGAAAAATTATCGTATCAAGTTCCGCAAAATCGCATTTTGAAGGAAAAAATTCAAACTTTTACACGCTTTTTACCTCATTGAGTTACGTCAACTGCTTCACTCCACACAACTCCAGAGACTGCACGTTCTATTTATCAATTCTGCAAGTTTTCGTTCTATCATCAGCTATTAGCAAATTAATCATGCCATTTAATTGGCATTAAAAGTTTCTCAAAGTACTGGTTTCAAACTTTAATTCCTTTTTTCAAACACCCCTGTATCACAAATATTTCCTGTTTTACAAGCGTTTAAAGTTTGGTAAATTTTTCTTAAATTTTTAGTGTACCTCTTTTTTTGGTGGGCAGTGTATATTTATTTCACACATTCAAAAAATAACATAAAGTATATAATTTTCCTCGATCGTCACAATAATAAATCACGTTCGCGTTAGATTTATTAATCCCGCACGTAATTTAATGTATTTACCGCGTCGCGCAATGTTACACGGGCTGATGCAATTGTTGCATCATCTAACCTATGTCCGCTGACATAGGTCTTTCTTCTAGCTCGGTCTGTAACCGACTGACTCTATAGGAGCTTTGCTTCCTATTCTCACATGCATACGCATGCGTACACCCACACAACACATGGACGTCCTTCGGACATCCTATTTATGTCCTCAAATGTCCTGTTTATGTCGCTGTATTTCGGACATCCGCAGGATGTCCGAAGAACGTATTCTGGACGTCCCGTTATATATGACTGCGATCTTTTAATTGCAGACTCAATAAAGAGAATAATACAATAATACATTAATGCATTTATCATAATTGCATTCGGGGACATATCCAGAAATTATGTTGATTTAATTTCTGCATGTGTCTCTTTATGTCCAGAGGACGTCCGTTGTATATCCAGAGGACATTTTTTCTATATGTCCCGATTTTATTATTTCATGTGTAATTGTTTTCCCAGATGGCATAAAATATTTATAAAATATGTACTAAATATTTATAATATTTATTTTTATATTTTATAAACATTTATCATAACATTTAATAAATGTTTTTATGGTTTTAGATTTGATAGATCATAAATATTTATCATAAACATTTTTCATAAATATTATAGAAATATTTCCTACGTATTTTATATACATGATGGAGAAAGATTATAAAACTCTTTATTCAAAATATTGTTAAAATATTTATTACATATTTTTTAAAATATTTATTAAATATTTTTTAAAATATTTATGATAAATATTTATTAATATTTATTATAAATATTGTGTGCTATCTTGGGATATTATATATATATATATATATATATATATATATATATGTATATATATACGAGGTGTGTTCAAAAAGTATCGCGAATTTTGTGTTTTTTCAAAAATTATTTATTTATTCATGAATATCTATTTTGTCCCCTTCAAAGTAATCCCCATGAGATATTATACACTTGTGCCAACGGTTTTTCCAATCTTCGAAGCACTTCAAAAAATCATTTTTTTTTATCTTGTTCAGCTCCTCCTTCGATGCCGTCTTTATCTCGTCAAGCGTAGCGTAACGTCGTCCTTTCATGGGCCTCTTCAGTTTAGGGAACAAGAAAAAGTCACAGGGGGCCAGATCTGGGGAATACGGTGGCTGCGGCATCATTAGTGTGTTGTTTTTGGCCAAAAAGTCGCGCACAAGCAACGATGTGTGAGCAGGGGCGTTTGGTACGAATTTCGCGGCGACCCGTCTCATGCCCAAATCATTGATAAAAATCGAATGGCACGAGCCAATCGATATGTTTAGGTCCTCAGCAACTTCTCTAACGGTGATTCGACGATTGGCCAATACCATTTTCTCCACTTTATTAATTTTTTCGTCTGTTGTTGAAGTGCTCGGGCGTCCGGCACGCTCTTCGTCGTTCACATCTTCTCGGCCTTCTGAGAACATTTTGTACCACCGATAAACGTTGCTTCGGTCCAAGGTAGCTTCTCCGTATGCCACAGTCAACATTCGGAATGCATCCGCGCACTTAATTTCGTTTTTCACACAAAATTTGATCCATTTTTTTGAATAGGTAAAAATCGAAGACGATCCAAAACACGTGCAAGCAAAGCAGCTGTCAACAATTAAGTGAACATTCAAAATGGCCGAGCTTGTCGGCATAAGTGAGAGACATGAGTACCAACATAACGCCACAAAAAGATCGAAATTCGAATATACGTAACCCGCGAAAATTCAAAATTCGCGATACTTTTTGAACACACCTCGTATATATATATATATATTTATTATATATTTTTATATTACAATAATTTTTTTATATATTCTTTAAATAATCATTATAATAAATAATAAATTCAATTTTGTCCACATTGCGTTATAATTGTGTGAATATTATTACAATGTTGAGCGAGACCGTACTATACTTTAATTCTAAGGTCGCTATTATAGAGAGTATAGATTGTGCGCCGGGGGAACGACAATGACGCAACGATGCGCTCGAGTTCCCCCACGTGATCACTATAAGCTACACGAAGCATGGTCGTTTCTCCGTGAACACTGTATGTTTACTCGTTTACCTCTGCAACGTTCTTGCGGCGCGTGGCTTATTTTAGGCCTTTATTCGATCGTTATTGAGTGTGTTGAGTATTAAATTTGTGTTCGGTACGGCTTCTATACAGTGGCTTTCCTTATTTTTCTTGACTTGTCCTGTCGTATATATGCTGTGCCAGTTTTATAAACAGAGAAACGAGGATATTAACCTCTCGCAGCAAAGAATATATCGTACCCAGATAACATTTTTTGCTAGCAAGTTTTGCGCGCGATGTGCATGCGAACTTTGTAACAGATTTGCATGCGTTTTGTTCGTAGAACGTGTTACATCGTGTATATTGCTTACAAGTGGCTAGCTCATGTATTGTCCGATACACCAGCATATCACATGCAAATGGATACCATTTTGCATGTGATTTGCTGGTGTATTGGATAATTATATTTGCTCGTAAGTTGCTTGCACCCAGATAACATCTTTTGCGCGCAAAGTTTGCGCGTCTTATGCATGTAAACTGTGTACGCGATTTGCGTGAGTTTTGCCAGCAAGTTGAAATTCTGTAATTTCAGATTGAAATGGGTTTAACAAGTGAGTGCTAACGCCACCGCTAGGCGGCCACGCCGCAGGAGATTTTCTCGTGAGTTGAGTGCGGCCACAGGCATTATATCTAGGCGCCACCGCCGCTAACTCGTCAGCTCATATACTTTAGTGACACTTTGAGGAGCTGCTTTTTGTAACCTCGAGACGAACATTCGCTCTCATTCTTTTCAAACATAGCGTATGTGTGAAAACGCTGTTCCACATAAAATTTTATATTTTTACAAGTAAATAACAATTTGTATTGTTATTTAATCTTGTACATAAATTAAATGTTTAATTCAAATTTAATCTTTTTTTAAATCTTTTTTAACAAAAAGAATACAAGAAATATTTTTTTTGTAAACTAAACATTTATTACGTTTACATTAATGTATTCTGTTTTAATAAATCTATCTGGGTTTGCATCTTATTTTTCAATCGGTCTTAATACTATATTTTTGATGCGGAAATTCCGATCAATTCAGATTAACTTTTTTTAAATTGGTTTTAATAGCACATTTTCGTCAGGGTATAGCTTATTGAGATCGCGCGCAAAATGTGCTAGCGTTTTGCGTGCATATCGCTTATTGAGATCGCGCGCAAAGTGTGCTAGCGTTTTGCGTGCATATCGCTTATTGAAATTGCGCACAAAGTGTGCTAGTGTTTTGCTAGCGCTATGACAACGCAGTTGGATAAGGTTTTGCTTGCGTTGTAGGAATCCCTTTTGCGCGTGATTTGCTGAACGTTTACCCGCAAAATGTTTTCTGGGTAGGTAAGACAAAAAATCGTAATTGTAAATCGCATCCCATAGCACAGACCTCCTAAGAATGTTCGTAGAACATCCTTTGGATAAAGTGTGCTGTTTGGAATGTACATAATACAACCTAACCTATATTGAACCCACGTTAATTTTCACGTGCATATGTTGGCGATGGCAATTTACTGTACACATGTTATTATGGTGTTTGGAAAAATGACCTTTTTACTAAAGAAAAGTTGAGTTTAATCAAAAGGATAGAAATTATTTATTTTTAAACTAAACAGAATTAGCTGTTTAAACCAAAATGTGTGAATGTAGTGCAGGGAAAGTAATCACCTGTAAAAGTTTAATAATAAATTATTGTTACCTTTTTGTTTAAATTCAACCACTATTACGTAAATAACTCAGTTATACAAATTATGTTTGAAAACTATCCTTATAATTATTAATGCTTAGGAGTGAAAAATTTTCATATCAACTGCTTGCGATTAAAAATGTATTTTCTGTCTTAATTTCTTATTCTTCTCTTTTGTTAAGCCTCGACACAAATTTCTATTTCTTTTTACACTTCCCAGGTAGCACAGAGAATTCAAAAAGAATTTTTAAGAAATTCAGGTTTATGTCATCAATTCTGAGTTTATTTTGAGATGCAAAAAGAATTCTTTCTCTGAAAAGTCAGAAAAATAATTCTTTTTGCATCTTAAAACAAATTCATAATTGATGACATAAATCTGAATTCTTTTTCAATTCTGTATGCTATTAGGGTTAACTTTTATTGTTACATATTGAATATTATTATGCTTGCATCCATAATTGTATTTATAATGTTACAATTGTAAATTGGAAAAAAATTAAAGTTTATGCATATTATACACTCGGTGATTCAGATCATCTGTATGAGCCAGCATATGCAAATAATCATAAACCTTTAAGACAATTTGTCTTTTACGATAAATAAAGTACACTATATATTGGATGACCTGAACAAATTATGAGTAGTTCCTATAATTATCTAAAAAAATTTGTCCTATACGAAAATGAACTTTAAAGCATCATTGTCATGAAAGAAAAAGAAATTAAAATAAACTTATAATGGATTTTCATTATCAATTAATTCGAGTCAGTAAACTTTAATATATTGAAAATATTTATGATTCGAATTGACCAATACTGAAATTCAACAATAATTTTCCTCTACACGAATTAAAACCAAACTGTTCATTTCTTAAAGTTTTAAATTATAGTATTCTTAGTAGTTTTTTAATTACAGCATATGCATTTATTTCTCTAAAATTATATCTTGAAGCATATTTTTATAACTTATTCTGATCAAAAGTTATTTCAATGAAGTAAATATTTTTTAACAGAATTGCATTCGATATTTTAATTGAAATAATTTTGTCATCCATCAAAGAAATATAGATTTATTTGAAGTAATAATTTATTTAATGTTAATTTATTTAATGTAAATTTTTTATTCTTAAATATTTAGATTTAAATAAATGTTTAGAAGATACTATTGGAATAAATTATTTACATTATTTAAATATATTCAAATATATATTCCTAAGTAATTTTTTCTCAATTATATTATGAAATCAAATTAAATATATACGAAACGTTTAACTTAAAGATTTATTAATATACAATTACTTTTACGATTAAAAAATATACTTCAATTTTTAAATTGGCAGGTTTTACAGACGGCAAGTTCTTCATACGCAAACGTTATATTGACTGTCACGTTCACAAAAACGTTATTTGAATTGAAATAGATTTTGTCACCAATTATTTTCTTCTGAAGTAAAATACGGAATCATGCCTAAATTAAAGAAACAAAAATTTTATAGTCGTCGGCACCGAGGCCGACTTATAAAAGAAATGTTACAGGACATTGAACTTGGTGGTAACTATAAAGAATCAGAAAATTTATCTGAAACGAGAATGTCAGAGTGTGACAATAATAGTAATGATAGACAGTTGCAAATAAACGAAGACATTCCGTTCAATTACAATAAAGCTTGTAACCGGTCAATACAAGAGGAAGTAGAACAAGAAATAGAAGAAGAGCAACAAGAAGTAAAAGAAGAGCAACAAGAAGTAGAAGAAGAGCAGGATATGAAACAAGAAGAAGAAACAATCTTACCGAACGAATACGATAGCGAAGATTCAATGGAATCGGAACGCGATGTTGATAACAAAATAAATATTGGTAGATTGCAGACAAATCTAGTGCAATGGAGTCATGCAAACAATATATGTATATCTGCCGTAACTAATCTTTTACACGTATTAAGAACCGAAAATTGTATGAAGAGCCTTCCACAAAATGGTCGAACACTTTTAAAAACACCTAAAAAACGGGAGTTATTCAAATGGAACATGGACTGTACTGTCATTTTGGAATAGAAAAGGGCTTGCAGCATATAATTGAACTCAATGATGGCCTCAGGTGTCTACCAGAAGAAGTACATTTATCTGTTAATATAGATGGACTACCTCTTGCTAAAAGTTCCAAGAGCCAACTATGGCCTATTCTTGGGAGTTTTAGAAATTTTATAAATAAGAGACCATTTTTAATTGGAGCCTTTCACGGGTATGGGAAACCACCAGGCATTGAATTATATTTACGAATGTTTATCGAAGAAGCTGAAAACCTAATTCAAAATGGCTTTACTTATGCTGGCAAGAACATTCCATTCATAATTGATTGCTTCATATGTGACGCTCCTGCGAGAGCTTATGTTTGCTCTATAAAAAGTCATAGCGGATTTTATGGGTGTCCAAAATGTGAGACTAAAGGTATCTATCAAGGAAAAGTAGTATTTCCAGAAATGAATGCTTCGTTGCGTACCAAAGAATCATTTATCAATCAAACCCAAATTGAACACCATACTGGAGTAAGTCCCTTGTTAAAACTTAACATAGATTTCCCAATTCCCCCACGATTATATGCATTTGGTACTACTGGGACAAGTGAAAAAATGCTGAAATTAATGACCGGAAAATTAAATCCAATGAAACTGGGAACACAACAAGTTCTCGAGATTTCACGTAGACAACTTGCATTAAGAACACACATTCCATTAGAATTTGCTCGAAAACCCAGAGCATTAGATGAGCTTGATCGAATGAAGGCAACCGAATATAGAGAATTTCTCTTGTATACTGGACTAATAGTTCTTCGTAAAGTCGTAAGACAGGACATATATGAGCATTTTCTTAAATTATCAATAGCTATACGTATCTTAGCAACTCCTGAAATAGATGTAGAACAAAACAGGTACGCAAAAAATTTATTACAAGAGTATTTTACCGACTTTTTATTATTGTATGGAATAAACAATGCTACATATAATACACATGGATTGTTACATCTGGCTGATGATGCTTTACAATGGGGAGCATTAGACAAATTTTCCGCATTTATTTTCGAAAACTACTTGCAAGAAATCAAGAAAATTGTGAGAAAAAGTGATAAACCTCTTCAGCAAATAAGTAACAGAGTTTCTGAATTAAGAAGAAATTGTGTTACCGTTGAAATTATCGATCGCATTAATACCTATAAATTAAGGAGAGAATGTTACAATGGACTCTTGATAAATGATTGCAGACCGCCGATGTACTACTGTGTCCAAAAAGTAAGGTGACATTGCATTTATTTCGAAAATTCTTTATTTATTCTTGCAAATCAATTTCGTCCCCTTCAAAGTAATCCCCCCCTGATATAATACACTTATTCCAACGGATTTTCCAATCTTCGAAACAGTTGTAATAATCGATTTCAGGAATGGCCTTTAGCTCCTTCTTCGCAGCGAAACGGTGTCCCCGGAGCGGCCGCTTGAGTTTGCTGAATAGCCAGAAGTCGCATGGAGCCAAATCAGGTGAATACGGTGGTTGTGGAACGATATTAGTCGAGTTTTTGGTTAAAAAATCACGAATCACCGTTTCGAGTCGATAGAAGAGATTCAAGCCGCTGCGAAGAAGGAGCTAAAGGCCATTCCTGAAATCGATTATTACAACTGTTTCGAAGATTGGAAAATCCGTTGGAATAAATGTATTATATCAGGGGGGGATTACTTTGAAGGGGACGAAATTGATTTGCAAGAATAAATAAAGAATTTTCGAAATAAATGCAATGTCACCTTACTTTTTGGACACAGTAGTATACAAAGATTCAATTCCAACATTTTACAATTACTACAAAAGCTCCTAATAACTGCTGCATAATGAAAGATGATAGTATTGTTATGGTAGAAAATATTTGCCATCGTAATAATAGTATTGTCATTATTGGCAAACTTGCGAAAAATGGAAAATCGTTTTTTAATTCTCCAGCACCATCGACTTGCTTCGGAATAGTACAATTTCCTGGCGAATACAGTTCTTTGAGATCGTTTCCAATTGAAAATATAAAAAATAAAGGCGTCGTTCTTCCTATTTTTGAACATCGCCACAACAATATCGTAATATTTCCATTGATACACAGTCAGTAATTATCTATTAATTATTTAAATATTTCACTATATACATAGATGTCTTCACGATTTTGCATTGTCCATTTTATGGAAGAAAACACTGTAGAAGTTGTGCCAGATTTTTGGATTTGTACATCAATGATACATGTTGCTGGCCCAATACTACTTTCCCCAAGAAAAATGTTGTTCGTAGAACACTTCCCAATAAACATTGGAAGATCTACAAGTGCAGAGTCCTCAGCACGTTTGGTACGCAATACAAAATATAACGAAGAATATTTTAAATTAAGTATATAATTAATAAAATTAAATGATAAGTTTGAAATATATTACATATTCATTAAAGATTCTATTTCAATTTATATTAAATCATGACTTTAAAAAGCCGATAATTGACTGGATTTTAACATAAAACCAATTTTTTAGACGATTTCGATACAGCTCAGTCAAATTTGAAAGACGCCGAAATTTCATCGGATTTTCAATCAAAAAATGTAAAAGCTTTGGGAAAACGATTATCTAAACGTAATCGCAAATATTATAGTAACAGCAATTCATCAGATGAAACAGAGAGCTGTACAAAGAAAAAGGCAACATTCCTGCACAATGCATCGAAGCCAAACTTCACAAGTACAAGTGCTACAAGTAATTCGTCAAACGATGAAGAAGAAAAGGAAAATACGCTTCCGAAAAAACCAAACGTACAGTTACCTAAAGCCTTCGCAGTTACCAACGAAAAAGTTGTAAATGCAAATTGTGAGGCTCCTAGAAAAAAGATTACTTTTTCAGCCACGAAGTCACCACAAAACTACCGCAATAGCGTTACAGGTAAACATATTAATTTATTACTAAAATTATCAGTTAAAGTAATATTTTAACTTAAATATAAATAATAAAAAATTGTATAAGAACAAAAAATAATAAAAAATTGAAAATTGCTATAAAAATCAGATAATTATTTATAAAATATTTACGTTTTATAAAATGTACAATCGAGCAAAAATTCTAGGATAGTAAATATCTTTAAAATAGGCTTTACAAAAAAATTGAAAAAAAATTGTTTAAGACATTAAAAAAATGTATTGACTGGTGATGAGATTGAACTTGGAATTCATGTAAATAGACACGTTATGATTAGCTTTCTTTCTAATCTTAAGTGAAAAGGAATAAAACATGAGAAAAGTGTTTAACATTTTCAAGTATTTTAAAACTCACAGTTTAATATTTTCAAGTATTTTAAAACAACTCGAAATGTGTTATCAACTGACATGATGAGTTAATACATTTTGTAATGTCCAATAACGTTTATTTGAATCTTTTTTAAATATTTTTGAGATATTTTCCCGTCTCAAATTCTAATCTTTCGAACTGTTAAAGCGCAGATAATTACTTAATATATGTTTCCTCGTTAGATGATGCACAACCAGGATGCAGCAAGAATATGTATCAAGAAGAACAAAGAATAATATCCTCAATTCCTCGCAAAGAAACATTACTAACAACATCAAACTATATCGGTGAAAGTGGTAAACTATTTAATTATTCTGATCCTACATAGAGAACATACTTATTATGAGTTTATAATTAATTTACAATTTCTTACAGAATTCGAAAAACTAGTAATACGTGACTTAATCAAAATAAAATTTGATGTTAAAGAAATACGGGACGTTTTAGTGCCAATAGTACAAGATATTTTAAATAATCCTCAAGAAAACTTTCGCGAAAGGAACATCAGGCACGCAAGACAGGAAGAAGAATTGGAAAATATTCTGCCTACATTTCCATTCACAATTATGCAGGATTGGTATGATCTAGAAACGTTGTTGTCTAATAACACGGTCGCGTGTGAACAACTTGTAAGTGTTCATAAAAAAAAATAAAAATCATAAAAGTATACACAAATGTTAAATTTTAATTATATTTTTCTTGATTCTTTAAGGAAAAAATGTTTTCCACTCGAGGTGGAAAAGATGGCAACGATATGATAAGACGAATACTTGGAGCTGTGTTTTCTCCACAACTTTCAGCGATAATTTCCTGGCAAGGAAGAAAAAATAATATAAAACTGCAAGGAACTATTGTTGCACGTACGATATTTGGTAAATATCCATATTTTTAATAGTTGATAACAAAAGTCGACGATTAATATTATAGAAAACTTACCTTTTCATTTACAGTTATCGTGAAAAAGAAGTTTAAAATGGATGACCGACAGATAGAGCTTACTGTGATAAATTGGTTCCGCCGTTCATCGAAAGGATTAAAAAAAATCCAGAAATTAATAATGCTGATTAAAAGTTTCCTCTTCTGGACTAATATTTTATGAGTCTGTTACATGTCAACAGCCATCCGGATGGTCTGATATATATAAAAGTAGTACCGAATTAAAAAAAAAACAAGTTTTAGTTTGACCGAAGAAAACTAGATTTGAAAATGAAATTTGGAAATTCCTTCCAAATCTTGTTTTCTTCGGTCAAACTAAAACTTGTTATTAATTGGTATTAAGATGAAAAGTTTAAGACTCTGTCTTATTCGCAATATTTGATTGGGCTTACTTTTTTTTTAGAATAAGAATTTTTTTTAGATAAAAATGTGATTTATTAAGTATGTATTAAGATGAAAAGTTTAAGACTCTGTCTTATTCGCAATATTTGATTGGACTGTTTTACTTTTTTTTTAGAATAAGATTTTTTTTTAGATAAAAATGTGATTTATTAAGTATGTATTAAGATGAAAAGTTTAAGACTCTGTCTTATTCACAATATTTGATTGGACTGTTTTACTTTTTTTTTAGAATAAGATTTTTTTTTTAGATAAAAATGTGATTTATTAAGTATGTATTAAGATGAAAAGTTTAAGACTCTGTCTTATTCGCAATATTTGATTGGACTGTTTTACTTTTTTTTTAGAATAAGATTTTTTTTTAGATAAAAATGTGATTTATTAAGTATGTATTAAGATGAAAAGTTTAAGACTCTGTCTTATTCGCAATATTTGATTGGACTGTTTTAATTTTTTTTTAGAATAAGATTTTTTTTAGATAAGAATGTGATTTAACTAAGTGAACGTGAAAAATAGCACGTCGATAATAAGTAAAATGTTACTATTGTTAATTTATTGCTTTGCAATAAAAAAATTAAGATTTTTGAACAAGAACAAATAATATGTTAAATATTGCAGTATTAAGAGTGTATCGGACGTACAGTGCAAAGTTAATTAAATTTCAAAATGTATTTAAATATTTACACTTTAAATAAACTATATACATATAAAAGTTAAATAGATAAGATTATATTTTTATTTAATAACACATTTTTATAATTATATTTATTCTATTTGTTATTAAAAACACAACTATTTGTTACAATATTAGAGAAATCTAATTTTTTGTACAAGTACTTTAAGTATTCAAGATGATTTTATACAAAGTTTTGTTGTCTGTTTAGTTTTCTGTAAATAAATTTTGTTTATTTACAGAATTGATCCCCCATAGCAAAAACTTGTCACTGTGATATTACATAGACGTTGCTATGTGACAAGCAATTAGTCACAATGATATTACAGTGATGTCATAGTGACATATATGCGATTGTCCGCACAATTTACTTGTGACTTTGTGAGCCTATTGTGATAGGTCACTATATTTTTTGCTATGGGGGATCTATGCATTGTAATAAAGCTTTACATAAATTATCTTTAATATTTAAAATACTTAAATACAAAAAATTTATATTTTTCCATTATTTTTTAATTATGTCCTAACTGTGTCCGTGTTATGTCCGGTGTGAACATTTTAAGTACGTCCTTAGAACGTACTTAAGGTGGGACATGGGACATCCCTAGTACATCCATCGGATGTACACAGGACATCCGATAGTCGTTCTCAGAACGTCCTCAAGTCTTGTACCGGACGTTTGATTTGCGTCCTTCTTACGTACATGTGTTGTGTGGGCAGCTCCTTCCATGTATCCCTACGCGGTGGAATCCACAAAATACTGTAATAATCTATAATTCCATAACGTGGGAAATTGTGGTATCCACAATTAATAAGCGCGGGAATCTAATACCGCTGTGGACATCCACAAATCCGTAGCGCGAAAACTTGTGGACATTGTGATACCCACATTACGTATTTGTAGTCTATCACCCTTTGTGGTGACAGTGTTAAACTTTGTGGGTCGCTATATTAAGTTAATACTAGTTATTTTAATTATAATAAAATATATAAAAGATATTAAACCTATGATTCTCACGGTTTTTAAGTTAAATTGTAAGACTGTTTTTCTTGTTAATTGTAAATAAAATATCTTTGTTATGTTTGTAACGATAGCAGGTAAATTATATCTCTTTCTTGCTCGCACGCCAGATTATAACATATTGTTCCGTCTCTTTTACTTGCACACCCGATCACGTGACGTCAGTACTCTCCGTCTCGCTCACTCGCACACGCGGCCACTTGACGTCGGTTTTGTTCTCCATCTCGCTCGCTCTTGCGCCCGGTCGCGTGACGTCACGAGTAGCATCGCGCGGGCACGTGCGCGTATGTGCACGCCGAAAAGTGGGGAAAATACGTGGTTCCGACTGCGTGGGCGGCTGGAGGGTATAAATACGGAGCCACACCAGGAAGGAGAACCAGTCGGTTCCAAATCACCGGTACCGACACTCCGGGAGTACTCGGAGTTCCTTGGCTGGGTGTTCTCGGCTTCCTTATACCGGGTGTACTCGGTTTCCTGAAAGCCCTTGACACCGGGTGTTTTCGGTTATCCGCTTTCCTGACACCGGGCGTTCTCGGTTATCCGCACTCCTGTGCCGAGCGTTCTCGGCTTCCTGACACAGGCCGTTTACGGCCTCCGTGATACCGGGCGTACTCGGTTATTCCGTACCGCACTCCTGCGTCGGGTGCTCTCGACTTTCTGATATCGGGCGTACTCGGTTACCCGTTTCTTTATCTGTTACCTGTCCTGTAATTTCAATTCTTAATTTTCGTTTTATTTTCAGAGCAAATTTAGAATAATTTCACTCGGTCGGCGACGACGCGTTTACCCGGAGTTACAACTTCCTCGCCGGATTTTCCTTGGATATCCTCCGTCCCGAGCGTTCCGTCCGAACAAGCGCCCTCCTAGCAAAGCGAGCATATCTTGACCCTTTCCTCAGGCGAGCGTTAGTTAATAAGTTGCGTTAGCATTAAGTCCGCGTTTCTTGTAATATTTTCCGAGCGTTAGTTTGTAAGATCCGCGTTTCGTATTTAGACTTAAGATTTCAATCAACACCGCGAGCGTTATAATTTAGTTTAAGTTTTTTATGTGTTCTCTATGCGTGTACGTTATAATTAGTTTTAAGTTCTTTCTGCGTGTGAACGAACGTTCCGGGGAACACGAGTTCCGAAGGTGTTAACTTCCTCTCTTCCTAATAAATTTTTATTTTTTTGTATCACGGAGTGTGAGAAGATTCTGATTTAAAGTAAATATTTTGTTAACTTTTTTTTTCAAATCGGAGTTCTTTTCTCGACCCTGGCACCGGCGAGCTAATCCGCGACCGCGAGAAAAGTCGTACTGTTACATGTTTAATAGTAAAATTAATATTTCTTTGATTAATCTAACTCTTTTCATTATTGCCCGGATGCCATCACAGTCTTGTGACTTATACAATATGTTGAAACAAAATAATAAAATAAAAGATTAATGGAAAATAGCTTAAATATTACTTAATTTACTCATTGAACTCCGCAGTTTTTTGGCTGATCCTCGGCTTTGTCTGAAGCATCAATATCAAGTTGTGGATCTACCTGGTGTTTCTCGGTGCTGAATACGTCCTGCTGCTGCGAGCTAGTCGTCTGATTGTTGATCCCAATGTAAAGCTACGGTTCATCCGCTATTTCCTCCGTTTTCACCATTAAGACGTCTTCCGGAGCTTTTAACGGATTTGAATCACCGTCTTCTCGGTGCGTCATGATCGTAACCTCGCTTTTTATAGAAGGCTTGATTCCTCTCAGCCGCCTTTGTAGCGTAACTACGGTAATATTTTCCCGCGATTGCAGGGAGACTTTTCTCTCAGCGAGCCAAGGGACGAGCCGGCGTCTCTTGGAGCCGTGGCTCCGGCCTCGCCTGCTGGGAGAGATTCAATTTTGCTCCCTGTCGATCTTTGCAGAGAGGGAGATAGTCTAGCGGATGGAGGTGCGGCCGGGTCTCCGTTGCCCCGTATTTCAATTTATTTGCGGAGAATACTCCGACCCGTCCCCGAGGGAGACTTACGAGGTGTGTTCAAAAAGTATCGCGAATTTTGTGTTTTTTCAAAAATTATTTATTTATTCATGAATATCTATTTTGTCCCCTTCAAAGTAATCCCCATGAGATATTATACACTTGTGCCAACGGTTTTTCCAATCTTCGAAGCACTTCAAAAAATCATTTTTTTTTATCTTGTTCAGCTCCTCCTTCGATGCCGTCTTTATCTCGTCAAGCGTAGCGTAACGTCGTCCTTTCATGGGCCTCTTCAGTTTAGGGAACAAGAAAAAGTCACAGGGGGCCAGATCTGGGGAATACGGTGGCTGCGGCATCATTAGTGTGTTGTTTTTGGCCAAAAAGTCGCGCACAAGCAACGATGTGTGAGCAGGGGCGTTATCGTGGTGCAAAAGCCAATTTTTGTTCTTCCACAAATCCGGGCGTTTCTGGCGGATTGCTTCGCGCAAATTGCGCATAACTTGCAGGTAATATTCCTTATTGACCGTTCTACCCTGTGGCAAGAACTCATGATGCACCACGCCCCTGCAATCGAAGAAAACTGTCAGCAAAACTTTCACATTCGACCAAACTTGGCGCGCTTTTTTCGGTCTTGGTTCGTGCGGCAGCTTCCATTGAGATGATTGAGCTTTGGTTTCCACGTCATAACCATAAACCCACGATTCGTCACCAGTTATGACCCTCTGGAGCAAATTTGGGTCGTCGCGGACAGAGTCCAACATCTCATTAGCAATGTTCATGCGATGCTGTTTTTGGTCGCAATTGAGCAATTTTGGTACGAATTTCGCGGCGACCCGTCTCATGCCCAAATCATTGATAAAAATCGAATGGCACGAGCCAATCGATATGTTTAGGTCCTCAGCAACTTCTCTAACGGTGATTCGACGATTGGCCAATACCATTTTCTCCACTTCATTAATTTTTTCGTCTGTTGTTGAAGTGCTCGGGCGTCCGGCACGCTCTTCGTCGTTCACATCTTCTCGGCCTTCTGAGAACATTTTGTACCACCGATAAACGTTGCTTCGGTCCAAGGTAGCTTCTCCGTATGCCACAGTCAACATTCGGAATGCATCCGCGCACTTAATTTCGTTTTTCACACAAAATTTGATACAGGTTCTTTGATCCATTTTTTTGAATAGGTAAAAATCGAAGACGATCCAAAACACGTGCAAGCAAAGCAGCTGTCAACAATTAAGTGAACATTCAAAATGGCCGAGCTTGTCGGCATAAGTGAGAGACATGAGTACCAACATAACGCCACAAAAAGATCGAAATTCGAATATACGTAACCCGCGAAAATTCAAAATTCGCGATACTTTTTGAACACACCTCGTAGATGAGAAGGATTTGAACGATCTGGTCCCCCGACCAAAGCGTCTCGGCCTTTCCCATTACCGGACCGAGCCCATGGAGACAGATCAGGATGAGGGGTATTAGGAGAGGACCAGAAGTCCTTCAGGGCAACCGATCGTCAGTTCAACTGGAGCGAGGGATCGAGCATCGGGCCCAGCACATCAGTACTGAGTGCGTCGTTTGGTCGCTCGTCCCAGGGAGGAAGGGGGCGAAGTCGCGGCTGTCCCCGTCTGTGTGGGAGTAGACTCTTCAGGTTCCCTTCCCCTCTCTCGGGCGGGGCGGACGTGATTGACAGACTTCAGGGGGCGCCATTGGAAAGATTTAGAGCCCGCCGGCTCAGAGCTAATGTTATCTGGAGCTCTAGATCAGAAGCAAAATTAAAGGATAAAAAGAGGGTCAAGTGTGGAGAAGGTCCTGACGCGGAGCCTAGGCGTTGCGTTAGGATCTTCCCTTCTTCTTTACATCTGCCCAGCGCCAAAAAGTAGACCGGCAGCTGGGCATCATTTCCCGCAGTACAACAGCGGACCTCGCGGTCTCTTTGATGGTTGGCTGAAAGAGATAGAGAATGCGAGAAAAGCGGCCAGCAACTCCCTGATGGGAGAGGTGTCTGGCCGCATAAAGCGATGCAGCCACCTCGCCCGGGAGGCCCTCATGGCGCTGAGGTGTCGCGCCATGGGGCGTCTTGAGCGAGTGGACGAGGGAGCGGGTATTGGGGCCGCCACCTTGGCCTCAGCACTAGGGTTACTGATTTGCTTCAAAGGCTTCAACATTCATACTTCAAAGCTTCGAAGATTCGAAACTTCGGTATAAAAATCTTCGAAGTTCGAAGTTAACATACATTTGTGCCCCGCGAATTGAGATATTACTGTTGACGAATATTCATTACCGTAAACACGAGTTCTCAACTGCGGGTAACATTGTTTCGCCACAATGGAACTGTTTTGTTTTTAAAAATGTTTCGACAAATGTTTTTATTTTTCAAAATAAGTTTTTATTAGAGTAAAAGCATGTATATTCATTAAATATAGTTTCAATAAATAAATATTTTTGCTTACAAATATGTTATTGGACCGATAGTATAACAACACAATGATAGTAAAAAAGCCTTGTTCGGTCGTAGCTAGGTCTTAGTGATTATATTTATTTATGTGATTTTATTTACTTTTCTAAATTCAACCAAATATTTTTGCGTTTATTTTATTTCTGGAAAAATATTTTTTCACCATTCCCGAATCTTTTTTCAATGTTACAATGCAATTGAAAACAAGATAAAAGATATTTTTTTAAAGAATATACGTTATAATGCAACTTTTTAAAACATGCTATAATATATTGTAATTGTACTAATCTTTTAATTTGCACAAACGTATTTTTTGAAACTTTGAAGCTTCGAAAACGCCTTAAATTTGAAAAGATCAAAGTTAACTTTGAAGTAAGTCAAAAGTAACAGCTCTCAGCACGGGAGGAGGAAATTGCTTTTCTCCGCGCAAAAATAGAGCAGCTGCGTAAGCAACTGGGCCAGACGGGCTCTCCAGCAGCAGAATGGGCCCTCGTCGGCTGTGCAGCCGGCGGGGGAGAACCTACCCACATCCCGTAATCGGCGTCAGACGTTTGCTCCTGCTCTCACGCCCTCCTTTTAAGGAGAGGGTGCTGGAGCGGTGTCGGGCTCCGTCGAGGCAATGAAAAGGCGCCTGGCGCGTGTGGAGGCTGTTTCGGCTGCTGCCTCCGCCGGCGCCGGGGGCAAAAGAGGAAAGAGGGGGAAGCGAGGAGCGGAGGCTCCGCAGGAGGTGCCTCCTGCTTCTCTTCCCAAGCCGGTAGCCACGCCCGGCCCCGGTACGTCCACGGACGATCAAAGTTGGGTCGAGGTTGTCGACAGTAAGAAAAATAAACGGGCTGGGGAAAATCGGAAGTCGGCTCCTTTCCAGCTTCTTACGGGGGGTGCTCCCCCCATCAAATAAAGAAAAGAGGGCTGGACCATCGGGGGTAGCTGCTTTTAGTGGCCCTCCGGTGGCCAAGCCTAAAAAGAAAAAGAGGAAGAAAAAGAAGATGCCGCCGCAAAGCAAGACCTTCGCGGCGAGAAAAGTTAAAAGGCGGGTCCCCAATTTATCCGCGGTATTGGTGACGATGACCGGGGAATGACGCCTCGTACGTGAGTGTCATGAAGCGGACAAAAAATTAGTCCTGGGGGACATAGTGCCACAGGGAGGTCTCGGATTTCGCGTCCACCGCGCCCAGACTGGGAGGCTCCTGTTGGAGATCCCTGGAGAAAATAGCAGGCCGGTCGCCAAACGACCGGCCGGGTTTGATGAATCTATTACCCTGGAGAAGGTGGCGACGGCTGTCGCCGACTCCGGGGGCTGTTTCGTGGCGGACCTCAAGGTTGGTCTGGTGGCACGTAGCAGGCGGAGATTGGGCTAATAGTGCAGTGCCCGGTCACTGCGACTGCAAAAATTGTTCGACAGAGGAGTTTGGCCCTGGGCTAGGCGGCGGCCCGTGTGGAAGTGCTCAAGGAGCCTCCTCAGCGGTGTTTCCGGTGCCTGGCCCAGGGCTATACGCAGCACCAATACCCTGGAATGGACAGAGCTCGGTGCTGCTACAACTGTGGGGGTGAAAGGTACACTCAGGGTTATTTTGCATAAAGCGCGGAAACGCGGAAATAACTAGATTCCGCGTGTTTAAACAGAAAAGCGGAATCCAACGGAATCGTACTGGTGTGTGTGCTGATGTGCACGTGTAAAATAATTCGAGTTTCTAATGGACGGCCCTCTAAGTATAATTTCAATAATTATTAATACTCAATAAACATAATAGTTCTATTATTTTGACAGAAAAATTTTTGTAATTTCTTACTTCTTTCGACATAGATATAATTAACACGTAGAACATAACCTAAAATCTTAGATTTTGTACACGAATTAAATATGTAAATTTTTGTAAAAAGAATTGTTGTGCTGATATTAATTATACAAATACACGTCAATTTACATAAACAAAGTTTGATTATATATTCGACATACGTTTTCGACTTCCAAGTTGATCATCTATAGTAAACATAACAAAAATTATTATAAAGTCGAACAGCACAAATGTTTAAAATTAACGATTGGTACTCAATGTCTTAACTAAAAAAATAATTGTATTTTTCTTCACAGGCAACAAAATGTGGCTACTGCGATTTAATTCTACGGGGATCATGTGGAACAATTCTAGATCACCACTGTTTCTCTGCATAAAAAGAAATTTTGACATCATAAATGTTGATGAAAATGCCGTGGTCACTATGAGTATGTTCTTTTGAATAATCATAGTTGCATAAAAAGCTATTATATTTATTTATTTACTTATGTAATGTAATTCTTGGGAATTTATCCGTTATAAATTTGTTTCGTTAAATTCCTGATAAACAATTTAACCATTATGTCATCGCCAAGACGTTATGCTAACAACATTTCAGCGACATAATGGTTAAAATATTGATCAGGTTTGTTCATGATCAATATAAATGGCCACGTAGGCAG
Organism: Solenopsis invicta; assembly: GCF_016802725.1. NCBI lineage: Eukaryota > Metazoa > Arthropoda > Insecta > Hymenoptera > Formicidae > Solenopsis > Solenopsis invicta. The sequence continues at coordinate 15,129,195 of NC_052669.1, read as the reverse complement.
ATCCAAATAATATATTTTTACAACATTTTGATGCTTAGTGCACATTTTTATCAGTGTATACACACACAAACACACGCACACGCACGCGCACGCGCACGCGCACACCCACACGTACACGCACACGCACGCACGCACGCACGCACGCACGCACGCACGCACGCACGCACGCACACATATATTGTGACGGTGCAACTCGTTTCTGTTGTCCCGTCACAAGGGCCGTAGGGCCTGACCGCAAAGCGCGACACGGATGCTGCCTCCTTCCGGCTCGGGAGCGGGCGCGATTCCGTTGGCGCGATCGTATAAGTATGTGTGTACGTCTCGCCCACCCAGAAGCACCGGGACGGAAGCAAGGATCTAGGAACATCACCGAACGATTTACGCAGCACCCCGAGACGCGGGGGCTCGCAGGTTGTACCGCTCACACTGTCTCTCCCGGTTACCGCCGAACAAGAGACCCTGTCTGTCAGGAGTTAATTTTTCAGGAACGGCAGAAGTTACGATTTTACAGGCGGGAGTTGCACGAAGCTAACAGGCAAAAACGAAAACGAGGCGAAATCGAGAGCCGAGCAGAGGAGGCATCACGGGCCTGAGACGGCGGCCAGCCGCCTCCGGAGACGAGACCGGCCGATATTAGTTCCCGGGAAAGCCGAGAATTGCCTGTCGAATTTGGGCCTCGCGCGCTATCGACGTCAGAAGGCCAGAACGATAGAATAATGCGCGCACCGCCAGGATCTAGCCGTCTGATAACAGTCAATGCGGAAGTGGCAGCGGCGATAAGTGGGGCGCGACAGCGCGAGCCTCCCGCAGGATCGAGGATCGATGCTCACTTGTGCTGTGAGCGTGCCCCGAGCCGGAAACTGGTGCCGAAGACTCTAAGGTCAACTTCCGGAGAAGACGCAGAGAGAGGTTCCGTGCCGCGCCAAAGGATGAGACGAGCGTCACAAACGATTGTAAAGTCACCGATTTCGCGATCGAAGGTGGGTGACGTCGCGACTGACAGAATTAAGTGGAGTTCGATCCGTAACTGTCTCGTATTCGCGTGCGATGTTGTAACGCCGTTAACGCACTCGTTGTTACAGCCGCGACGTCGCTCGCCCGATCGCGCCGCATTAACGCAGTTTCTTTAGTTCCGGTATTCGCGCTTGTATCGCCAAGCCGTCGTTGTATCGTAAGTAATTGTGCGTGTGTGAGTTTGTCTGATTTTGCGGGTTGAACGTAGCTTAGTTATGATAGTAGCGGTGAGAGAAATCACGAGATCCTTCGACTAGCGTGTGCACCTTCTCCCGCGACAATCGCCTCGCCGAGGCGATTACATCGTTACGCTGACGACCGTCGTATGATACTGTCCGTTTACCGAGCCGCGTCAAGTAACCTTCCGCGAATTTGTAACGCATTCCGCACGCTGGTAAACCGCGTGCAAAGTTTTGTATTCCACTAACCCGAGGATTCTAAATATACGTTGTTATTCCTTCTGTTAATTCTCGTCTCATTATTCGGCGATTCTCCGTCGCTCTCTCAATCACCACCTGCCCGCACCGACACCCCCCCGCGACTCTACCGACTTAGCGAGAAGCTGTCGGACGGTCGTATCGTCCCCGCTCATGGCAATTAGCGTTAACCTAACTTTGAGAAATTAGTAAACCAAAAGAGAAGCACGCTCTCTCGTGCCTGGCGCCCAATTCCGTACGCTAAGAATTATTTGAGGGAAATAAAGATCGCGGTCCTGAGATTCGCCGCGAGTGGTCGACTGAGTCTTGTGTCAAGTGCGTAAAACACCGTCACAATATATATATATATATATATATATATATATATATATATATATATTGTCACGTGTTTTATTTTATGTCGGAGAGCAATGGCGAAACACGCGATCAAACAAGATAGCAAAGACTATACATGAAGCGCGAGCGAGAGAGACGAAAGTACTGATGACAGCGTGCACACCAAATCACGAAATTAGGCGCCAGACGCGATTATACCGGTCACGTCGCCGGGTACACTCTCTAACACCAAACGCGGATTTACACCACGTGATAGCTCGTCATAGCGCGAAATCGTCGCTCGCACGCAACTCCTCTAACCGGTAGAGGGGCGGGGTAGCGGAGACAGGGACGAAGTGGCTCTCTTACGGGAGGAGACGGGTAGGCGAGAAATTAAGCGAAGCTAGGCCGTAATAGATGGAGATCACATATATTATAGTGCATAATAGAGACGGCATACAGCAGAATAAGGAAAAATTATAAGCCAACGTAAAGAAGAAAAACAAAAGAGATAAGGCGTTGGTCATAAAGAATAATGAGCAGGACGCGGGAATTATCTTAACTCGTACGACAATTATGCTAAACGCGCTGACGACAACGCAGTCATTAAAACCGTATTACAAAATTCTTCCAATGCGCACGAGACGACAACGCACCGATAGCTCGGGCGGCCGTGCGATTACGGCCGTAACACAGCTCGCGCTCGTGCGCGAGGGCTTCGCAGCTTTCAGGGAAGCCGGTCGTCCGCGAGTTTCTACGGCGGGACAGCGACAGCACACGCGGCAGCCGACAGCTAGGTGCCTCGACAAGGTTTCACGCTTGAAGTGGAGAACCAGCCAAACACAAAAAAGGTGCGTTCAATCGCTACGCGGCGGACGCACACGCACACTAACCTAATGGCTTCACCTCAGAGCGCGAGCGAATCGGCACCGGCAACTCGTGGCTTCACAAAATGTTTAGAGGGTTACTCGACGACGTCGCAGTCCTCCTCCTCGTCCCGGGACCCACGGGTAGAGATCGCCAGGCCGGGCACCATCGATAACCGCTCGCCGATATCAGGACGATAGCTCTCTCGCCCGCTTCCGATAACACGCGCTCTCGTCACCGGGTCGCACGCAAAAGCCTAGAGGATCGCGCTCAATGCGCGATTGATGGGCGCTACCCCTCCCACAGGGTGCGCGATATCCTTGCGCCTAGCGGCGCCCTTATCTAGCCGTGACGTCACGGCAGCGCAGTGTCGGGTCTCCGCAGGTGTCGTGCGGTCCCCATCGGTATCCGCTATTCTTGTCTCTCTCGCCGTCTTCGCGGACAATAGCAGCTTTTCTTCAAAGTGACGTTCCTTCGTCGCTCTTATTCCGGATGGACAGTCGGCATCCAACGGCCCTTGGCATGGCCTTCGGCCGCTCTAGCCTGTCCATCCCTCGAGCCCTCCGCGCGTGGCGCTCACTCGTCGTCGCGTCGTCTCGTCCTCCTCTCCGTCGGCGGTTTCCCGTGCACCGGCCCTAAACGATCGTCCTCTCCCTTTCTGGCCGCCGTCAGCATCCCTCGTCGCTGTTGCTCCTTCGGCGACGTTTGTCAAGGCGCCCAAGTTTACATAGAAATTAAGCCGCGAATAAATAAAAGAAATTAATAACGCAGTCCCGCCGGAGATTTCGCTCTTTTGCTCAGTGCCCGGCCCGGTCATATGCCCCTCCGCGCTTTGCTTTGGCGGAGAGGAAAGTGGCGAGGCAGGTAAAACTGCCACGTCACTATATATATACCCTATGATCAGAAAGTACCGGGAATTTTTTATTTAAAAGTACCGCGCATGCGGGAACCGGTTTATTTTTTTTTCTTATGTTGGTACGACCTTAAGACGCACATCTGTCAGGTTTTAGTGCCATCCGATTATTAGTGTCTGCCTGGCGTTTGTTTACATCAGTCAACTTTTTTCATTTTGCCGCATTTTACCATGAATAATTTTGTTGAACAAAGAGTTTGTTTGAAATTTTGTGTTGCGAACGAAATTTCGTGTGCCGATGCACTGAAAATGTTGCAAAAAGCATTTTGCGAATCTGCTCTATCAAAAACAAGAGCATACGAGTGGTATAAAGACTTTAAAAGTGGTCGTACAGTGGTGGAAGATTTCCCTCGTTCCGGACGTCCATCGACGTCGAACACCGATGAAAACGTGAAGAAAGTGAAAGAAATGGTGCTTGAAAATCGTCATACCAGCTTAAGAGAGATGTCTAGTGAACTTGGCATTGCATATGGAACGGCACTGCATATTGTGGTTGATGTTTTGGGTATGAGACGCGTGGCAGCCAGGCTCGTTCCGAAGGATCTGAATTTCTTGCAAAAACACCACCGAAAGACAGTTGCTGAAGAGATGATTTCTGAAGCCCAAAGTGATCCAACCTTCATGAAACGGATAATTACGGGCAACGAGACATGGGTCTATGAATTTGACATGGAAACAAAGCAACAATCGTCCGAGTGGCGCTTCGAAGACGAGCCGAAACCGAAAAAACCGCGTCAAAGCCGCTCAAAAGTGAAGGTGATGTTGACTGTTTACTTTGATTGCCAAGGCGTTGTGCACTATGAGTACCTTCCACCGGGCCAGACAGTCAACAAAGAATATTATTTATCCGTTTTGAAGCGTTTGAGAGATGCTGTACGTCGCAAACGGCCGGAAATGTGGGCCGACAATTCTTGGATTTTGCACGATGATAACGCACCATCGCACCGAGCCCGAATTGTACTGAATTATTTGACCAAACATCAAGTAAATACTATCAAGCAAGCACCGTATTCACCTGATATGGCCCCGTGCAACTTTTTTTTGTTCCCCAAGTTGAAGTTGCCACTTCGTGGAAAGAGATTTCAGTCGATCGAGGAGATCAAAGAGAATGCGACGAAGGAACTAAAGGCCATCCCTTCGTCGGCCTACCAGGGATGCATGGAGGACTGGGTCAAGCGTTGGCACATGTGTGTTGCTTCAGATGGATCATATTTTGAAGGAGATAAAATAAATTTGCCTGAAATTTAACTCTATTTCGTTTTATTTAAAAATTCCCGGTATTTTCTGATCATAGGGTATATATATATATATGCACTAATATTACATGTTAAGATCTTCAAATGAGACATAATAACTTTGCAAAATGATATAATTAGTCAAATGTATTATTATTAATCACAAGTACACAATAATATGTAGTTTTAAGAATGTATATTTTGTACATGAAGTTGTACGACTTATATATTACTGATTTATCAAAACGATCAGTTGAGTTATTTCGCGGTAATTTAAGTAATTGTTTATTTATTTATTTTAAAGAAAAAAATACATAAAACTGAAGATATGCAACATCAGGAGAAAGGAACTGTATTGTCAGCACAATCTACACTCACACAAGATGAGTTACTAATTGAATTAATTCAAACGCGAAAGGCTTTGTGGGACCATTCCATTCCGCTCAAAGATAGAACAAGAATGAAAAAAAATAGTTTATAGCAAGAGATTTTAAACGTAATTGATGATATAATCGTTTTTTAATTACTTATATAAAGTATATCATCGGCCTGTAAAAATAAATAAAGAATTCTGTTTACAATCATAGGATCCTTGTCTATGGAAGCAGTAAAGCAGAAATGGAAACACTTTCAAGATTCATATATAAAAGCTCGGAAAAAATGCGAGGATACGTACGAAGTAGATCGGGAGCGGAATCTAGTCATCCATTGAAAAGTTCGTTTGCTCATTACGAGCAAATAAGATATCTCGACGATACCGAAAAGACAACACCGTAAGTATTTATCCTGTTTTTTAAGAGATTTTACAAACATTCAAATTGTATGCAATTGAATTTAATCATTTGTAAAATTGTTTTTATTTCAGAAGTGTCAGCTCTATCCAATCCCTTTTCGAACCAAATTTATCTCACACTGACGTGGATGACATGCAAGTAGACATGACTGCAGACAACTTCACCGATGATGATTCCGTATTGGATTCTGCATCCAAAATTCATCCAGAATCATAAAAAAAAAATCGTCCTGTTTGTCACAAGGCTAAAAAAGCAAAAAATCGATAAAAGTAAGAAGCAACTTGTGACGATGCACTCCGTATAAAGCATCGTCCCGGCGAACATCGGCCGGAAAGGCCGCCGGGCCATAATCGGGGGTACTTCGGGTATCCGTTTTTAAGACTCCGAATACCGCGATACCGCCTGGCGACAAACACCGCCAGAGGAGACGCGCCGAGCCATCGCACGCGCTGAGTCGGCGCGCACGCGCACTCGGAGGACACGCGGTCCTCTCTACCCCGACGACTCCGCCGTCAAGCGCCGGAAAGATAACGGAGGCGAGCGAAGTCGCTCGGTATAAATAGGGCCGTCACGACGTGAAACGGCGACTCCGTCACCGACCAGCTTTCCGATCACAATCCGCTGCGTCTGTGATATCCCGCTCCCGAAGTCGGAACCCCGGTCGAAGAGTGCTTGGCCGCGGCGAGAGGGTATTCCGCCTCCGACGACAAGTCATTCCAAATACACCAGCCTCCAAGAGCCAAGACTCGCTCAAGTACCAAGAGTCTTGGTCAGCGAGCCGGTCCCCGGCGACCCGGAGGGGTTCCGCGTCAAGATACTTGACAGGGTGCCGCGCGTCCAGCCTACCTGCGACGATCCCGTTGCGACCGCCATATCGCGCGAAAAGTCGACCCGCCCACGAGAACCGCGACACGACGGCTAGCCCGCGGACCGTACCGCAAAACCACGCCTACCGCGTCACGAAACACGGCACGCCGGCCGTAGACCGCGCCCGCGCAAAGATTCCGCCGGTATACTAATGTACGATCTGGCGACAAAGCACATCGACTCTTGTATATATGTAGATATATTACCGTGTATATATTTTCCGTCCCACTAGCCAAATATACGTCAATTTAAACCATATCTCGCGTGTAGTGTCTTAAACCGCCCCGCCGGCCTTCTTTTCTGCCGCGTTGAACCATTTTCGTGGTCTAGCACCGAAAACTCGACGAGCTGATCCGTGTGCGGAAAGTCGGTAAATTACATGGCGCCCGAATAGGGACAAGACCGGAAGAAAGGAAGGGCCGCCGGCCTAAAAAGCTAGATCTACGATCTACATAAAGACGTTCTACTCGAGGAGATGGGTACTCGGGCTAGATGCAGAGGGAAACCTCGATACCTTGCGGCAACGCATGAGCCAGTATGTAGAGAAAAATCCGGACCTGTTCCGCGCAATCACACTCCCTCCTCCGACCAAACCAGCGACAACTCGACCAATGACGCTAACGTCAACCTCCGCCGCACCGACCGCACCGATGCTGACGCTCCTCCGACCGCCGCGACTCACCTTACACCGCGCAACCCCCACCGACGCTAGCGGACCCCCGGACGGGTCCATCCCCACTAAAGTCATGAATCAAATGCGGAAATGGGGGGTACATTTCGACGGGAAAGACCCGTGGGGTTTCCTGGAGCGGGTCGAGGAACCGCCGGCTACAATTTTTCGGATCACCAGATCTTGCTGGGGTTACCGGAATTATTGAAAGGGGATGCCCTCTTGTGGTACAGAAACTCGCGGGACGCATGGGACTAATGGCGCGACTTTGATAACGACTTCAAGGCGACCTATCTGCCGCCGCGTTACCGAAGCTATCTACTACGCGAGATATGCGACCGCGTTCAAAAACCAGGCGAGCCGTATCTCAAGTACGCGATGACGGTTCTCTCCTTAATGCGAAGGGCAGAGAATTTCTCCACCGAAGAAAAAGTCGACCAGCTGTACGATAATATGCGCCCCGAATTCTAACTGCACGTACGACAAGTCGACATCCGCACCCCCACCGAGCTGTTCCAACGCGTCGTCGAGATCAAACGAGTCCAGGAGCGTTGCCGAGCGCTCCCCTCCAACCAGGCGCAGGAACGCAAAAACCTCACCGTCGTTGCGACGTACGATCGGAGCAAATGTTGCTGGCGATGTAAGCAGCGGGGGCACACACGCTTTGAATGCTGCCGGTTGCCGCGCTAATTCTGCTTGCAATGCGGCAAAGACGTCGTGCTGACCCGCGACTGCCATTCGCCTGCGGGAAACGACGCCAGGACCGACGACACTTCGGCCGATCCCCGGTTCTCCGAATAAAATTCACGCCCCGGTAGCATCTAACCGTGCGTTTGCGCGACCAGGACATCACGGCACTTCTCGATACCGGGGCAGAGGTGTCGTTTATTAACCTCGCCACCGCCCGCCGCGCCGAGGCAAGCGGCTTTAAAATCCAGCGCGAGGGTAATACCGTACTGCTGGCCGACGGTCAGTCGGTGGAATTGCCCGGCCACGTACGCCTGACCGTGACAATCGGACGCCAACGCATTCGGCACAAATTCCGCATAATGCCAAGCATGAAAACCGCCATGCTCCTCGGTATAGACGCATGGGCAAAAGTAGGCGCGCCCATACCTATTCCCCCCGCCGGACTACGGGGCTGCGAGGAAAATCCCGCCGTGACCAACATATTCAAACTGCTCACGCCCATCAAATCAGCCAAGCTGAACCGCTTCCTCGCAATTGAACTCGCACGGTTCGAGAGCGTAACCGGCCCGACGACAGCAACGCAGCACGTCATCCGGTTGAAACCCGGCCGCGAACCAATAAAACAGCGATATCGACCGCGAAATCTCGCTATGCAGGCCGTCATCGACGCCGAAGTCACAGCGATGCTCAACGACGACGTCATAGAACGGTCGCGAAGCCCGTGGAGCTCCCCCGTCGTAATAGTACGAAAAAAAGACGGCAAATTCCGATTTTGCATCGATTTCCGTCGCGTTAACGATGCGACTGAACCGGACGCATACCCGCTCCCCTAGATACCCGCCACGCTCGACAAGCTACGCGGCGCTAGGTTCCTGTCCACTTAAAAAGCGGCTACTGGCAAGTGCCGCTATCCCCCGCGAGCCGACCAATCACCGCGTTCACAGTACCCGGCAAGGGTCTGTTTCAGTTTAACGTCAAGCCGTTCGGCCTACACTCCGCGCCCGCCACCTTTCAGCGTCTGCTCAATTCCGTAGGACCCGATCTCGAATCACGCGTGCTGGTCTACCTCGACGACATCATCATCGTCAGCTCCACGTTCGAGGAACATCTGCAGACGCTACGCGAAGTCTTTCACCAGCTTCGCAAGGCCAAGTTATGAATCAACCCGGAAAAATGCCGGTTCTGTGTGGAACGACTCAAGTACCTCGGCCACATCGTCGACCGAGACGGTATCCGCACCGACCCCGACAAAGTCAAAGCCGTCACCGACTGGCCGACGCCCGCTACCGTTAAGCAGGTCCGACAGTTCCTCGGCGTCGCCTCGTGGTACCGCTGTTTCATTCAGGACTTCGCCACCGTGGCCGCGCCGCTAACCGCGCTAACAAGAAAACACGCAAGATGAAGATGGGAGGCCGAGGAACAAGCCGCGTTTCAAGCACTAAAGCATATCCTCACCTCTGCCCCCGTGCTGACATGCCCCGACTTCTCCAGGCGATTCGTACTGCAAACCGACGCGAGCAACACCGGTCTCGGAGTCGTGTTGACGCAATTCTTTCCCGAAGGTGAGCGCGTGATCGCATACGCGAGCCGGACGCTAAATCAGGCCGAACGGAATTACAGCACCACCAAGCTCGAGTGCTTGGCCGTGATCTGGAGGATACGCCGAATGCACGAATACCTCGAGGGGTACCCCTTCACCGTCGTCACGGACCACTAGTCGTTACGGTGGCTACAGAAACTCGACACGCCCACTGGGCGACTGGGACAATGGGCGAGCTACAGCAGTACGATGTCGAAGTCAAGTATCGAAAAGGAGCGTTGAACCGCGTCGCAGACGCCTTGTCACGGCAACCAGCGAGCGCCGCGGCAAATCTCATCCCACCGGACAGTTGGTACAGGCGCGCGCTACGCGCTGCACGTGAAACTCCCGTGCAACCCGACTTCGCGATCCGCGAGGGGAGATTGTACCGCCACGTCCTGCATAGCCTGGACTTTAACGAGTCACCGGCCAAGAAACAATGGAAGCGTTGCGTACCGCGCGACGAGCGACCGGAAATCCTCCGCCAGAATCACGACGACGCTGCCGCGGGCCACCTCGGCGTGGCCAAGATAATCGCACGAATCGCTCAGGCGTACTATTGGCCGGGCATGTTCCGAGAAATCACCGCGTACGTTCGAAAATGCGAAAACTGCCTACAACACAAAGTAGAGCAGCGCAGACCGGCCGGCAACATGCACGCGACGAATGTCACGTGGCTCTGGCAGCAGGTCACTCTGGACCTCGTAGGACCTCTCGCCCGCTCCAGGAAAGGCCACACGTGGCTGCTGGTCATGCAAAACCGATTCTCGAAATGGACGGAACTATGACCCCTCCGACAAGCGACAGCTCCCACCGTAACACGCAGCATCGCGGAACAGGTGCTACGTCACGGATGCCCGGAGAGCATAATCTCCGACAACGGGACGCAGCTAAAATCGAGGCATTTAAGAGAACTCCTACACGCTTATCGCATCCGACATGTGTGCACGCCGACACACGCGCCGCATTGCAACCCAGTAGAACGAACGAACCGCGTGATCAAGACGATGACTTGATCAAGACGATGACGCAATACGTGGACCGCGATCACCGCAACTGGGACGAAAGAATCCCCGAACTACAACTGGCTTACAATACGGCGCGACACGAGGCAACCGGTTACACACCGGCGTTCCTGAATCTCGGGCGGGAGATATTCACCACTGCGCGTATCGGCGAGGCAACGCCCCCTCCCTCCCCGCCGCCAGACAACACGCGACGCTACCTCGAGGCCTATGAACTAGTACGCATATACCTCGCACGCGCATTTCAACGGCAACAAAAATATTACAACCTCCGCCGTCGCCCATAGCAATCGGAAATAGGCGATTGGATGTGGAAACGAGAACACTCTTTGTCCAATAAAGCCGCCGCGTTCAACGCCAAACTGGCACCGAAGTTCCGAGGACCCCTCGAGGTACGCAACAAAATCTCGCCCGTGATTTTCGACCTACGTGACAGGTGCGGACGATGGACTTGGCACGTACACGTACAAGATTTAAATCCGGCGCCGCGCGAGACCGACGAGAGGGAAGACACCGATAACGAAGTATCCGATTCCGGAAAGGAGACCGAGAACGAGCAACCAAACAATAATAACGAAGATGACTCGAGTGAAGAGGCATAAACAAAGGTTAACCGTGACGACAGGCAAAGTCAAAATTACACAGTAACCGTCACTTGCGAGAGGATCGCTCGACGAGATGGATCGCACCGAGCAAGAGATCATTGTCGAGATCAATCAACTCCTAGCGGAATACGAAGAGTACGACCCGGCGAACCCAGGGATCGATCCGGCCTGGAGCCAGCTAAGGCTTCGTCAACCGACTCCGCCACCGCAAGCAGCAGCAGCGGAAATTCCGCGCAGCATCGCGATCGCCGGCCAGAAGGAAGGACGTCTCGTCTAGCCCTCCGATCGACGAAACGGGGCAAAGATGGAGTGGCTGCTCAATCCACCCACCGCACGACCAAAATCCCGTTGACAGCCTGCGGCAACACCACCACCGCACCCATCGAACCAGCGTGAGTGATGGGACCACTACCGCCTCCACCGATTGAAGTAGAGGTCGAGCCAGGGCACAGAATCAGCGTGCCACACTTCGCTGCCCACCGTGCACGAGAATGGAAGACTCGCTCGGGAGGAAAGCGGTGGCACGTACGCGACGGAAGCGTGCGCCGCATACGAGAAAATCCGCCAAAATAACAAAAAAAAAAAAAATAAATGGATGTCTTGTGCCTCAAATTCAGGTACTTTCTGAGGGGGGAGAGGGGGGGGGGTGATGTGACAATGTACCCCGTATAAAGCATCGTCCCGGCGAACATCGGTCGGAAAGGCCGCCGGGCCATAATCGGGGGTACCTCGGGTACCCGTTTTTAAGACTCCGAATACCGCAATATCGCCTGGCGACAAACACCGTCAGAGGAGATGCACCGAGCCATCGCACGCGCTGAGTCGGCGCGCACGCGCACTCGGAGGACACGCGGTCCTCCCTACCCCGACGACTCCGCCGTCAAGCGGCGAAAAGATAACGGAGGCGAGCAAAGTCGCTCGGTATAAATAGGGCCGTCACGACGAGAAACGGCGACTCCGTCACCGACCAGCTTTCCGATCACGATCCGTTGCGTCTGTGATATCTCGCTCCCGAAGTCGGAACCCCGGTCGAAGAGTGCTTGGCCGTGGCGAGAGGGTACTCCGCCTCCGACGCCAAGTCATCCCAAACATGGTGGAAATAACAAGGTGAAGCGTTGCGGTGGATGCGCTGTCGTTCATGTCACGTGATGTCACGAACCAATCAGCTTGTGGTATAAAATATGAGTCTATCCTTGTCTATCACGTAGTTTCATATCATATGTTCTGTGAGAGTGAAACAGTTTCACTGAAACTGCGTACCTGTGCGTATCGTATGTTACACGTGGTTACGTATACACTATGCTATACAGTTTGCTTTTTATCGAAGAAGTTCATTTTATTGCAGCACTTACGGTAAGCAATAAATACTAAATAAAAATATAGAACTTAAAAATTGGCAATTAAATCAAATTTTATATTATAACTACAGAAACTAAAGCATCATGCGGCAGTGCTGTGTGCATCATTGCAGAGTAAGATCGAGTGGAGTATCAAAAGCTAAAAATACAAAATTTTTTTTGTTTTCGAAGGAAGAAACTTTAAAAAAAGCATGGCTGCAAGCTATCAATCGAAAAGAAGAGGAGTTGAATATGAAATATGGTAAATTTCTTTAAAAAAAATGTATAATGTTTAGTTTAGAAAACTATTATAAAATATAAATCAGAGATCATTTGCAAATGAAATCGAATTCTTATAAGGGTAATAGTTGTTTATAACAGTTTTTATATGTATGGAACTTGTATTTTTAGCAAAAGTATGTCAACATCATTTTTCACCCGACTGTATGGAGGAAAGGTGGACGAAACCTCAAAACAAAAATGTTGAACCAAGAATTATTGTTCGATTGAAGGCTGGTTCAATTCCAACACTTTTATTAGATGTACAAAGTCCACCACGAAATCAGAGAAATACAGTCAAAAGGTGTTGTCATGAAACAAAAAGGTCGAACAAGAAATGTTGGTAAGTTTTAATGCAATAGTATTTTCTAAAAAGAATATATTTATGGTATTGTAATCAAATCTCCACATAACAAATCTTACGACTATGTTCAAAAGAAATTGTTTATGCACATACAAGAAATACCGATTATATACATTTATTTCATAATGAAATATTAAAAAAGAAGTTTCTTTGGATAGTTAACTTTGGATAAGGCACTTAAGAGGATTCTTAACCTGAAAATAATATATTGTTACAAATATGTTAAGAAGAGATTAAGAAAAATGTTCTTAAGAATAGGTTTTTTTTTGTAGTCGGATGAGCTTTTTATCTTTTTTTACCATTTACTTTATATATTACAGTTACATTGTCCCAACGTACGAAGAACTCGTTGCTTACTCAAAAAATGTTCCTACCACTTCTAATGAGCAGAATATATCTTCTGATAATCTGACTACTATGAAATGTGCAATAGAAGAATCACAGTCTAATGTGCAGAATATATCTTCTGATAATCTGACCACTATGGAATGTGCAATAGATGAATCACAGTCGGAACAACACCAAATACTAACACCAACATAAGTACCTTTTATAAATGCAAACATATTTACGAAATTATCATTGCATTGAGAATGCTAGTGCTTTAATACATTTTTATTGTTTCATTAAAATAGATTTTTTATTACAATTGTACGCATAAAATAAATTAATAAGTAAAATATATTAAAAAATTGATCAAAATAAATAAATTCATTGAAAAATTCAACGAATTAAATGAAATTCTTAAAAATGAATAAATCTGAAAAAGTAAAGTGTTGTTCTAATGCAATTTTATATATTACAGAAATGAACCAGAAACAGAAATCGAAAAATTGAAGCGCCTGCTGAACGAATCACAGGAAAAAGTGAAACAAATGGAATCGAAATGTGGGCAGCTGGAGCAATTATTAAAAGTAAAAACCAATGATTTAGACGTAAAAACCAAGGATTTAGAAGCTATGAAAAAGATAAATAAAGCAAATTTAGAAGATATAGACAAGAATAGAAGAGCAGAACAAAGAACTGCAACAATATTAAATTCAATCTTTACACCAGGGCAAATAACAAAGCTGTTTGCAGAAAATAGAAAAAGAATTACTTGGTCAGCCGAGGATATATCTTCTGCAATTGCTCTCCGATCATTGAGTGGTAGAACGTATAAATACTTGCGAGAAGTAAAACAAATGCCATTGCCTTGCGAATCCACACTACGAAATTGGGCTGCATGGGCTGTTGAAGGATGTTTTAAAGATAATGCACTCAAAGGGAGAAAACTTAACCGCTGTTGATAAGATTGCCGTTCTATGCTTCGATGAAATATATGTGTCGAATTTATTAGATATCGAACGAAGAGAGCAACGAGTTTATGGATCGCATAAAACTTGCCAAGTTGTCATGGGCCTTTTCTCTAAGTGGAAGCAGCCTATCTACTACAAATTTTCGCAGCCAATGACTAAATAAATATTATTTCAAATAATATCAGCGCTGTATAAAATAAATTATACAGTAGTCGCGATAACCAGCGATTTAGGACCGCAAAACATGGGACTGTGGTCAGAATTAAATATCGATTGCCGATCCGACAAAGTAGAATCGACATGTTTCTTTCAACATCCACAAAATCACGCCTTAAAGATTTTTGTTTTCGCAGATGTGCCACATTTAATTAAGTTATTGCGAAACCATTTTTTTGATTCGGGCTTTGAAATCAATGGCCAATTATACACAAAGCGATTGCTGGAGGAACTTTTGGCTCTCAATTCTCGCGATTTAAAAATTGCATTTAATTTGACGCAAAAACATCTTGATGTTCGAAATCAGCAGCAGCAATCAGTGAAATTGGCAGCCCAAATTTTCTCACGTCGGAATGCATTAGCAATTAAATATTGTGGCGAACATGGTTTCTTCAGTGAAGATCAAACATGGGATGAACTGTCAAAAATGCTATTATTAATAAATGATTGGTTTGATGTGTGTAATAGCCAAGGAAAATATGGTCAACACGGTACTGAAGCTTATGGAGTCGACTTAAAGAACCAAGATGAAATTTTTGATAAAATGAGTCGATTCGTTTTGAACTTAAGAGTAAAACGAAAAAGTCATCTGCTTCCTTTTCAAAAGGGTATATTGCTGATGAATGCTTCTTTAAAGGGATTGTTGCAATATTTAAAAGAAACATATTCTTTCGATATCTTCAAGCCTGAATATATTATCACTAGACGACTGTGCCAAGATGTACTCGAGAATTTCTTTTCGTACATTAGAGCAATGGGAGCCGGCTATGATCATCCAACACCTGTCGGAATTCAATACAGATTGAAATCCTTCATCCTCGTGAAACATTCAGATGTGGGATTATCCATTGCACAAAATACCGAAGATGATCCAGATACGCATTCTTTCATGGATTTAAATGACGTGCATGCGGACGAATTATTGTGCACAAGCGAATGTTTCGAAGACGATAATATAGATGAAGATGATCTGGAAACTGCATTGTCACATAACATCGAAAAATTACATTCGTCTGAAATAGCAGAAATAAATAATCACGTAAATGAAGAAAGTGATGATCCAGGTGATTTAATTGATTTGAAGTTACTACTTTTAAATGCTTACCGATATTAAAGCGGCTGAATTGTACAGTATATCTAAAATTGTAGATTATTATAATTAAAAAAGTTGTATAACTGATAAAATTATTGCATATTGTATATAGTTATATATACTATATGCAATATTGTATAGATATTAGTTAGATATACTATATACTAATATTGTATATATTAGTTATATATAAGCATTGTATGCATATAAGTATATGAATAAAGTATGCGTATAAGTAAGTATATGAATAAAGTATGCATATAAGTATATAAATATTGTAAAGCCGAAGTGACTAATAATAATAAATTATAATGTGTACATTTTTTAGAATTTTTTTGCTTTTTTTACAACAGTTCTGCAAAACTACCTGGCGACGAATGACGAGCTGCAGTTGCTGGAGAATTTTGAACAAGAAATGTTCAAAGATATTGTGGAAAACGAGGGCCTAATTTATATAGTCGGTTATGTCGCGCATAGATTTCGACATACGCACCCAAATCTTGGGGATCCAACAAGATCGGTTCAAATCAGAAACGATTGGCTGTCGCTTATATCTAAAGGAGGATGTATATATCGTACAAACGAATTTATTGAAATTGGAAAAAAAATGAACATTGCGTTTACTAAGTTTCATGGCAATGACTTGTCGAGGGAACCATATATTTTTGACAAACTCACAGACATAGTCCTCGATGAAATAAAAAGTGATTTTCCAAGAAAAGTCATAGCATGTCTCGTTCGAACACGAACGTATATAAGACTGAAAAGTTTAAATATTAGAATTAAAAATAATAATACGGTTCATAAGAAATCTAAAAAAACTTATCATTTAAGTAGTAAAATTTATGTTTAAATTTGTTTTTAACACTTTTACTTATATTATGTGGAGCATAAAATTCGTGTTCGAACAAGGCATGCTATGACTTTTATTTCCTAGTTGAAGATCAGTAAACGCAACGTTCACTTATTCGTTACTTTTTAGTCACAATGTAAAGACTGAAAGAAAATATATTTTTATTGATAAAATATGATTTATAATTTTGATTTGTGATTTATGATTTTTTATTTATGATTTTTAATTTTGATTTGTGATTTATGATTTTTTATTTATGATTTATAATTTTTGACATATTGATAATATATTTTTATTGATAAATATATATATTTATTGATTTTTACATTTTTTGTACAACTTTTTTCATCATGCTTTCTCCTAAGTCCATTATTACATATTTAAAAAAGTTATTTTTATTCGCAATTCGCAATGTTAAAAAAGATGTTGTCGGTATGATACGATTTTCTAACCTGAATAGTCGTCAACTTTAACGATTAATATATAACTCGATTCGCGGGGAAAAGCGATACTTTTTTCTGCCAGATTCCTTTGTTTTATGTAAAAACGCGTCGAATAAGCCTAATTTCATTGATTTTCAAGGCGGCATACCTATTTTGTATTATTATCTTATTTTCTATAACCAATTCAGATTTTAAATGTGCGCCTATAAATTGTACCACGCTCTGATTGGTTTACCACTTCACGCTGTCGCCATTATGCGCAATGCTTCACCTTGTTATTTCCACCATGATCCCAAATACACCAGCCTCCAAGAGCCAAGACCCGCTCAAGCACCAAGAGTCTTGGTCAGCGAGCCGGTCCCCGACGACCCGGAGGCTACCCTCCTCACCTCGCGACACCCACCAAAACCGTGACCGCCGTGTTCGGGGTCCCGGGTCAAGTTACTTGATAGGGTGCCGCGCGACCAGCCTACCTGCGACAATACCGTTGCGACCGCCATACTGCGCGTGAAGTTGACCCGCCCGCGAGAACCACGACACGACGGCTAGCCCGCGGACCGTACCGCGAAACCACGCCTACTGCGTCACGAAACACGGCACGCTGTAGACCGTGCCCGCGCAAAGATTCCGCCGGTATACCATTGTACGATCTCGCGACAAAGCACATCGACTCTTGTATATATGTAGATATATTACCGTGTATATATTGTCCGTCCCACTAGCCAAATATACGTCAATTTAAACCATATCTCGCGTGTAGTGTCTTAAACCGCCCCGCCGGTCTTCCTTTCTCCCGCGTTGAACCATTTTCGCGGTCTAGCATCGAAAACTCGACGAGCTGATCTTTTTTTTTTTGTTTACGGAGAGGAAATGCGTTAGCGCATACCCCAGGCCTCAGGGGAGGCCTGGCGGTTATGTGGGGCTCTTTCCCGCCGACGACGTGTCGATGAGGACATACCCACTAAAACTTCTCCGGGTGTCCTGCCCTGGTCTATAACTGGGGGGCTTCGGGAACGCGTGCAGCATACTTCCGGAGCCCCCCGGACCCAGTCGGCCAGTTGCGGCCGACTCCTCTCGTCAGGGGCGCCTCAGCGGTAGGCACCCCTGGCAGGGCTTTAGGGCCTAGTCTGCCCTAGGTCGGGGGAAAGGGACACCGTCCCTCCCCCGCCTCTTACCCTGTTGGTGTTGGGGGTACAGGCCCAGGGGTCCGGCCCCCGCCGGATGGTTCGCGGGCCTAGCTGCGCCATTTGGCGCGAGCTCCCTGACGCTCGTGGGGGGAGGGAGCACTTGCCCCGCTCCCCTCACCCCGGCGAGGCTGGGAGGGAGGGTTATCTCCCCTGTCTAGGAAGGGACCCACCCCTCAATGTCACTGGGAGTTAGCCTCGCCGGGAGCCGTAATTGATGTGAGCTGCCTCGCCCTGCTTCGGGTCCCGTATGCTGGGCCTTCGGCAGAGGAGGCAGAAGGGTCGTCTTCCCCGTTGTTGTTGGGGGAATCGCCGTCGCTCTCCCCCTCTTCCTCGATGGTTTGGAGGGAGGGGGGTTGTGCGCCGGTGATTCTTCTCCGCTTCCTGCGGGGACCCCCGCCATCGGGAGGGCCCGGTCGGTCTCTCGGAGGGCGGGGATCCCAGCTTCCACCATTTCCCCGGGGATTGGGTCGGCGACGTCGTCGCCTTCCGCCCCCACCGGGTCTTCCTCCCCTAAGCCTTTCTCTGGCCGTCTCGGCCGCCTCCTTCTGCGACATAACCTGTTCGCAGAAGGAGGCGACTGCCTTCCAGCAACTCTCCCTGAGGACCATCTCGGCAACGACAGTCCTCAGGGAGAGGTCTTCCCCGACTTCGTCGATGAGGACTCTGCGCAGCTCGTCTCACGCTGGACAATGCTCCAGCGTGTGCTGCGCAGAGTTCACCTCCGCCTCACAGTGGTGGCAACGCGCGGTCGGCTCTTTTTGGATTCAACACAGATACTCCCCGAAACAACCATGTCCGGTGAGCACCTGCGTCATCCTGTATGATAGATCGCCCCATGGGCGGTCTACCCACTCCTCCAGGTGGGGGAGGACGGCCTCCAGTACCCGGGTGCCCACTGTCGGCGGGTTTTCGACGAGGTGGTTGCGCCATTCCTCGATCGTCCGTCAACGGGCTCTCTCTCTCCACGACGCCATGGTCCCTCGAGGCAATGTCGTTGCCCCGTAGGCGGGAGGCCTTGACCCGAGCATAGAGGGTTGCTCGGGCCGTTGCCAGGAACTTCGCTGGCGGCACTCCCGCCAGGACCATTAAGGCGTCGTTTGGAGAGGCGCGCATGCGCGCGCAATGCGTAGGGCCAGCAGCCTTTGCACATCGTGCAAGTGTTTTCTAATCTTGCTGCTGGCCCCCATCGCCCCGCACCAGACCGGAGCGCCGTATAGCGCCCCGGACATGACAGCGTGCATGTACGCGCATCTCGCACCTATACCCGAGCCCCGGAGGTTGGGCATAAGACCTCTGAGAGTATTGGCCCTCTTGCCCAACCGTGGGGCTAGGTCGTCGAAGTGCTCGACGAAGTCCCACCGGCCGTCCAGGGTCAACCCCAGGTATTTAAGGGTTGTCCCCACCTGGATTTGTGTCCGTCCCACGAGGACCGAGGCCTGTGGGGGTGGCCTCCGGGAGCCATCGTGAAAGAAGATGGCTTCCGTTTTATGTGGAGCCACCCTCAGCCCCAGGTCCTCGATTGCGCCGACCGCGCATGCCACCGCCCAATTGGCTCTCGCGACCGCTTGCTCTCAGGAGGTTCCCCCGGCTACCACTAACGTGTCATCGGCGTAGCACACCGTGTGGCAGCCGAGGGGAAGGCCCGTGCGGAGGACGACGTCGTAAGCGGCGTTCCATAGCAGGGGACCGAGGACCGACCCCTGCGGAACGCCGCACGTCATGTCCCTCTGCTGCTGGAGTCCATCCTTGTCAATGTACACCAGCGTTCTATCCCGGAAATAGTCCCTCACCGTCTCGACAAGGTAGGGCGGCAGGCCGTAGTGTTCGATCAGGGCCGCCACTACCCTGCTCCACGGGACGGTGTTGAAGGCGTTGGCGATGTCCAACGACACCGCCAACGCCACTCTTCCCTCCCCCGTCATGGACTTCACGAGGGCGCGAAAGTGCTGGATAGCGTCTATCGTTGAGCGCCCCTCGCGGAATCCGAACTGACCGGGGGATAGATCGGGACCTATCCGGTACATATGCCGGATGATGCGGTTGGCAATTACACGTTCGTGGATCTTGCCCGCATCATCCGGCATGCAGAGAGGCCTGTACGCGGAGGGATCCTCCGCTGGCTTGCCCACTTTCCTCAGTAGGACAAGCCGGGCCCTCTTCCACCTCCTGGGAAAAACACCTTCCTTGAAACATTGGATGAGGACCCTTTTGAGGTCTTCACCCATCACCGGCGCGGCCCGGACCCAGACTTTGCCAAAGACTCTGGGCCGGGCGCGCGGGCTCTGCCCTTGTTTCTAATTCGGGCGAAGGCCTCCTTGAGCTCGTGGCTTTTGACCCCCAGTTCCTCCGACCAGCCCGGGGGGGGGGGACCCGACCTGGCCGGTATATCCTTCTCGCGGGTGGGGAACAACTGGTCCACCACCCGCTTCAGGAACCGGGGGTCCAACGACTCTGTGAGGGGGGGAGCCCATGGGCGAAGTTTACCGACGGCCATTTTATATGGCCTTCCCCATGGGTCCCTCGTGAGGCCCGAGATGAACTCATCCCAGGCCTCAGCCTTCGCCTAGCGAATAGCGACCCTCAACGCCTTCCTGGCGTCTTTGAGGGCCGCCCTCGTTTCTTCTATTTCTGCCTCCCCGCCCCGGCGCTGGGCGCGCGTAAATGCCCTCCAGGTGGTCACCGTCGCCCGCCTTAGCTGGGCGAGCTCCTCGGACCACCAGTAGGTAGCGCGCTGCGCCCTTGGGCGGCTGCGGGGCATGGAGGCATCGCACGCACGCGACATGGCGTCGCAGAGCCACTCGGCTTCTGTATCGGCCCCGCCATCTTGCCCCCGGTCAGCCCATGTTGAAGCGGTGAGGCTGACCTCGACGGCGTCCTGGTCGAGTTTTCTGAGGACCCATCTCCTCTCCGCCCTTTGGCGGCGGGTTCCCGCTCGCATCTCCGCGGGTGTGGAGGCCACCTCCATCTCGATCAGTCTGTGATCCGTTAGCTCCCCGAGGGGAGCGGCCTCCACTCTCCAGGCACTGACCCTATCGAGGGCGCCTGGAGAGGCCCAAGTGAGATCCACGATGGATTCACCGCGGCCACCCACGAAGGTGCTGACCCGACCTCGATTTAGCAACGCGAGGTCGAGTCCCGCCGCCCACTCTAGGGTGAGACGACCTCTGAAGTTCGTGGTCGGGGACCCCCACGCGACTGCATGGGCGTTGAAATCTCCTCCCACAATGATTGGCCTGGGAGAGCGCCTGAAAATGGCTTCTCCCGCCCGCTCCAGGGCCGCCTCGTACTCCCCCCGACTGAGACTCGGGGGGAAGTAAACCCCGAGGACGTCGATGGGTCCCCACTCGACCAGGAAGAAGCCCTCGCCTGACTCCACCGGGAGCATCGGCGGGGCGTCGCGTGCGTGCTGGCTGACTATCGCTACCCTGCCCAAGGTATCCTCGGCCCAATGAGGGTGATCGTCGGGAATCCTATATGGGTCGGCAGCGATAGCCAGCCCTCCTCCTCTCTCCGCCAGGCACTGCATCAGGATATCCTGAGCAGCCCTGGCGTGATTGAGGTTCGTCTGGAGGAGCTTATGGGTCATTGCTCGTTGACGGCCGAGGCTCCTCCACCTCCATCGCTGTATTGGGTGTCGGCAACACCATCATTTCTTGGCACTCTTTCTCGGCTGGGAAGGGGCCCCCAGGGGCGGTCGAGGTTTGGTTCGTGACCATTACCCTGGGCTCGCCCACCCCACTAAGAGTGGGGAGGTCCTTAGGAGGGGGGCTAGTTTTTGCCGCCCCCTCTTCTCCTTCTTAGAGGACGAGACCGTTGTCGCGGTGGGAGGGGGCGGAGAGCTGGAGGGGGGCTGTCTGCCCGTACCCTCCTTTCCCCCTTCCTTTACTGCCACTTTTTGCTGTGGGCTTTTGTCCGCAGGTTGCGGCACTTTAGCCCGTGGCGCTCCTCCTCCTTTCTTGCCAGTGGTGTGGCAGGAGTTGCTGCCCACCCGGTGATCCGCCGGTTTGCCCCTTTCGAGGCATACCGGGCAATACGCTTTGTTCGCGCAGGTGCTGGCCTGGTGACCTATGCAACCACACCTGTAGCAGCAGCCGGTTCTGTCGACCTGGCTGCTGCAATTCGCTTGCGTGTGCCCGGCGGCCAGGCACCTAAAGCATTGCAGCCCCCGCGGAGGGAGGAGTGCGGCCCTGCAGCTTGACCATCCCACTCTAAAGCGTGGGGCGGCCCGAACCGCTTTGCCGGCTCCCGCGGGGCACCGCAACCAACATGTGCCGACGCCGTTAAAGGCCCGGCGGATCTCACCTACCTTTTTTTCTTTGTTGTCGGAGGAGAAATGCGTTACCGCATACCCCAGGCCCCGGGGGAGGCCTGGCGGTTATGTGGGGCTCTCCCCCGCCGTCAACGTGACGACGGGGGCATACCCACTAAAACCCCTCCGGGTGTCCGGCTCTGGTCCTTGACTGGGGGACTCCGGGAACGCGTGCAGCATGCTTCCGTAGCACCCCGGACCGGTCGGCCGAGGCCGACTCAGCACGCCGGGGGCACCCTGGTACGGGTCCCCCGGCAGGGCCGTGAGGCCAAGCCGGACTCAGGTCGGGGGAGAGGGACACCAGCCCTCCCCCGCCTCTTCCCCTTCAGGTGTTTACGGGGGTAAAGCCAGGGAGTCCGGCCCCCCGGCCGGATGTCCCGGGCCCCTACGCGCCGGACAAGTCCGGCGCGGCGGCTTCTCCTTCTCAGTGTTGGGGGAGAGGAGGTAGGAAGAAGTTCCTTCCACTCCCCCACCAGCACCCCGGCGAGGTGCTAGAGGGGGAGCGATGGCGCGTAGTAGCGCGCGCGATCGCTCCCCCGGACCGTTAGGTCAGATCTGCCTCGCCGGGCTCACTAGCGCGGGGGGCCCTCCTCCCGCGGCTGCGCGTCACGAAAGCTGGGCCGGCAGCCGTAGGGGAGGAGGGTCGCTCCCTTTCTTCATTCCCGTGGCGGTTGCCGTCGTCCCTCTTCTCCACGATAGTGGGGAGGGAGGGGGCGATCGCCACGGCTCTTCTGCCCCGTCGCCGCCCGGTGGAACTCTGGGGACGGGGGGGGGACACTTCTTCTCCGAAGAATTGTGACCCCCGTCTCCGCCGCCCCTTCTGTTCCTCGCATCGCCTGGGGGCATAAGACCCCCAGGCTGACGCTCCCGCACCTTTTCGGCCTCCTCCTTCTGCAGCATGACTCGCTCGCAAAAGGAGGAGACCGCCTTCCAGGCGCTCTCCTTGCCGACCATCTGACTAATGATGGCCGGCAGGGAGAGGTCATTTCCAACTTCAGCCCTCAGGACTCCGCGCAGCTCTTCCCACGCTGGACACTCTTCCAGCGTGTGCCGCGCGGAGTCCCGGGCGGCGCCACAGTGATGGCACATTGTCGTCGGCTCCTTCCTTATTCTGCACAGGTACTCACCGAAGCAGCCATGCCGGTGAGCACCTGTGTCGTCCTGTAGGACAAGCCGCCGAACGGGCGGCCCACCCACTCGTCCAGGTGTGGTAGGACGGCCTCCAAGATCTGAGATCCGGCCGCCGGCGGGTTTTCGATGAGGTTCCTCTTCCATGACCTCATCACCCGCCGACGGGCCCTCTCCCGTAGCAACGCGGCGGCTCTGGGGGTAACTACCCCCCCCTCAAGGCGGATGGTTTTTGCCCTGGCGTAAGTCCACGCCAGGGCATCGGCCGTGTACTCCGCCGGGGGGAGCCCCGCCAGGGCCATGATTGCCGCGTTGGGAGCGGTGCTAAATGCGCGCGTTATACTTCGCGCCAGCCGACGCTGCACGTCGTGCAGCACCTTCTTGATGCGGCGGCTGGCCAACGCCTCGCGGAACCACACCGGGGCTCCGTACAGAGCCCCGGACATGACCGCGAGGGCGTACGCGCGTCTAGCACCCACCCTCGGATCCCGGAGGTTGGGCATCAACCCATTGAGGGCATTCACCCTCCTGCCCAACCGCTGGGCCAGCTGGTCAAAGTGATCAGCGAAGGCCCAGCGACCGTCCAGGTGCAACCCAAGGTACTTCAGGGTTGCACCCACCTGAACACGGGTGTTGTCCACCAGGACAAAGGCCTGGGGCGGTACCCCGGAGGAGCCATCGTGAAGGAAGATGGCTTCTGTCTTCTCCGGGGCCACCCTCAGGCCCAGGCCTTTGATGACGCCGACGACACAGGCTACGGCCCAGTCGCCATTTGCGACTGCTCTACCCCAGGAGGTCCCCCCCGCTACTATGAACGTGTCGTCGGCGTAGCCGACTACGTAGCAGCGGGGGGGTGGGCCGTACGGAGCACTTTGTCATATGCGGCGTTCCATAGCAGGGCGCCCAAAACAGACCCCTACGGAACGCCGCATGACACGTCCCTCCGCTGCTGGAGTCCGTCTTTGTCGCGGAACTCCAGCTCCCTCTCCCGGAAATAGTCCTGAACAATGGCGACGACGTAGGGCGGCAGGCGAAAGTGCTCGCTCAGCGCCGCCACCACCTCGCCCCAGGGGAGACTATTAAGGATATCGCCAACGCCACCATCCCGTCCCCCGTTAGGGACTCCGAGAGGGACTGAACCTGGCGTATCGCGTCAATTGTCGATCGCGCTTCTCGGAACCCGCACTGTTCGGGGGACAGTTCAGGACCGTTTCGGGCCATATGCCGGATGATGCGGTTAGCGATTATTCGCTCAAAAATCTTGCCCGCATCATCCAGCATACAGAGGGGCCTGTACGCGGAGGGACTCTCCGCGGGCTTGCCCTCCTTTTTAAAGAGGACAAGCCGGGCCCTCTTCCACCTCCTGGGGAAGGTACCTTCTCGGAGGCACTTCGTGTACATGGCACGAAGTGCCTCCCCTACGATAGGCGATGCCCGGGCCCAGATCTTGGCATGGATGCCGTCTGGCCCAGGCGCCTTCGCCTTCTTGCCTCTAATGCGGGCGAAGGCCGCGACCATTTCGTGCCTGGACACCTCCAGTTCCTCCGCCCATCCTGGGGGAGGGCCGGACTTTTCCGGGATATCCCTCCCCTAGGTGGGGAACAGTGTGTTCACCACCCTTTGGAGGAACTGGTGGTCCAGCGTCTCCGAGACTGGAGGCGCCCATGGGCGAAGCCTTTTCATCACTATGCGGTATGGCTTGCCCCATGTGTCGCGATCCAGCTCGGAGAGCATATCTTCCCAGGCCGCGGCCTTCGCCCGGGCTATGGCGGTCCTCAGGGCCTTTCTGACGTCCCTGAGGACCGCTGTGGCGTTTATCAACGCTTCCTCCATGCCCCGCCGCCTGGCACGCGTGTGCGCCCGCCTGGCGGCCACGGTGGCTCGCCTGAGTTCAGCAAGCTCCGCGGACCACCAATAGGCGGCGCGACGCGCCATCGGTCGGCTGCGGGGCATGGAGGCGTCGCAAGCGCGCGACATTATCTCGCATAAGCGCTCCGCCTCCTCCTCGGCTCCGAGGTCAGCCTCTCCTCCCGGTCAGGTAGATGCCAGAAGGCTGACCTCGAGGGCTTTCGGGTCGAGCTTCCTCAAGACCCATCGACGTCCATCACGTTTGCGGCGGCGTAACTCGCGCACCTCCGCGGGGGGGGAGACGAGCTCCATGGAGATCAGTCTATGGTCAAACAATTCTCCCAAGGAGCCCGCCTCCACACGCCATCCCTTCACCCTGTTAAGGGCGTTGGGGGAAGCCCACGTTATGTCAACGATGGACTCCCCCCCGGCCCCCACGTAGGTGCTGACCTGGCCCCTGTTCAACAGGACCAGGCCGAGCCCCGCCGCAAAATCCATGGCGAGGCGGCCCCTAAGGTCTGTGCGGGGGGAACCCCAAAGCCACACCGTGGGCATTGAGGTCTTCCCCCACGACGACCGGCCTAGGAGAGCGAGCAATAATCTCGATCTCCATGGCATCTAGGGCCGCCTCGTACTCCCCCCATTAAGGCTAGGGGGGAAGTAACACCCCACGACGTCGATAGGTCCATATTCGACCATCACGAAGCCCTCTCCGGCCGATATCGGGATCATCGTCGGAGCGCTCGGCACATGATGGCTGACCATCGCCACCTTCCCCGAGGGATCTCCAACCCAGTTGGGGTTGCCCTCAGGGATCCTATACGGATCGGCGACGATGGCCAGCCCGCCACCCCCTTCCGCCAGGCACTGCGCAAGTATATCTTGCGCAGCCCTGGCGTGGTTGAGGTTGGCCTGGAGGAGCCTAAGGGGCATTTTCGGTTGTCTCCTGAGGCTCCTCCACCTCCATCTCGGTTTCGCGGGTTTCCGCATTCACCGTTCTTATGCTCCTCTCCCTTTGCGGGAGAGGAGCTTCCTCCTCAACTACTACCATGGTGACCGGAGCAGGGGGCGGGGTTGGGACTGGAATTGTAGATGGCCCCGCCTCCCACCGGCCCTCGGTGCTCAGGGGTGCCCGTTGCGGCTTGTTCGCCAGGCACCCCTTTGCGCCAATCCTATGCTCGGCGGGCTTGCCCGCGTCTCGGTAGACCGGGCAGCCCGCCTTTGCTGTGCATGCCTTGGCCAGATGGC
This sequence comes from Solenopsis invicta, assembly GCF_016802725.1. NCBI lineage: Eukaryota > Metazoa > Arthropoda > Insecta > Hymenoptera > Formicidae > Solenopsis > Solenopsis invicta. The sequence goes on along the minus strand of NC_052669.1, from coordinate 15,102,581 downwards.
CAAGGCCTCCACACCTGTAGCAGCAGCCGGATCTGTCGATCCGGCTGCTGCATCTGGTCTGGACGTGGCCTTGGGCCAGACACTTGTGGCACTACAACCCCCGAGGGGGAAGCAGCACCACTCGGCAGCTCGATCAGCCCCCCCTGACGCAGGGGGCGGCCAGAGCTGCCTTACCGGCCTTGGCTGGGATTCGGACCCAGCAAGTGCCTAGCCCGTTGGGAGCCATTCGAATCTCCCCCACCTTGATATCGTGGGGGGAGCATCCTCCTATGGCTCCCAAGGCCTCGGCCACCTCACTCGAGGTGATCGAATCGTCCAGGCCACTCAACCGTAGCTTGACCGTCTTGCACGGTCGAGCTACTTTCACATCGTCTCTAACTCCGAGGGCCTCCCTGATCCCTTCGGCCAGGGCGTCGGCCTTGGTGCCGTTTTCTACGCCCCTGATCTCTAGGATCAGGGCCCCCATGACGCCTTGTCTTGGGCGCAGGTCCTCAATCCCGAGGGAGGAGAGATTTACCTTCTCCCTCGCGGTCTTGAGGACCTGCGCGCATGCTGCTGGGTCCGCGCAGGTCACCGTCACTGCCGCCGTTGTCGGCAGCCTAATTTTGGTTGCCCTGGCTGGACCCAGGGAGCTGGCGCCACCCGGGGTTTGCCCACCTGGACCCCCTGGCCGCCTCCACGTCCACCCCTCTTCTTTTTCTCCTTCTTCGAAGAAGGTTGTTGGGGGGGGTTTTTCGGGGGCGGGATCGGGAGGACCCTTGTCGACCTCGCCACCGGGGGTGGGGCCGTCTTCGTCGCCCTCTCGGCGGCTTTGGCGGTCTTCTTCTTAGTCTTTTTGGAGACCACCTCCGTCCATAGCTCTAGTATGGACGGGGTGGTCTCCTTCTGCGTCGGAGCGGGCCTCGCGGCCGCTGCGACCGCGTTGCCCGCTCCTTTCTGGGGGGCAGCCCCGGGCTGACTGGCAATCTTGCCCGCAGTCGGGGGTGCCCTGGGCCTCTCCGCCACCCTGGGGGCGGGGAGAAGCCCCATCTCGGCGAGGACGGCCGGGAGGACTCTGGCAAGGGCCTCCTTAAGGCCGTCCTCAGTCAGGGCTTTCGCCCTCTTCTTCTCCTTCCTCCCGTTCTCCCCGATGTCTCCAGAGGACTGGAGGGAGGGGGAAGGGCAGGGAAGGAGGATATGGAGGCGGTAGCCACTCTAATGTCCGCCGCGTTTAACAGGGGGTTTATCTGCTTGCGAACCCCCTTTAGCGGCGGAAGTATGGTTCTTTAAGTACTTCCGTGGAGACCACTACCGGCAACTTCCTGTGCCGGGTGGTCTCTGTGTGGGCAGGGGGCTCCTCAACGGGGGGCTCCTCCCTGTCCATGTCTTCCGGCGGTCCCTGTGGACGGGTTCCTCCGGTCAGGGCATCTAGTACCGTGTCGTCGAGGTCCAGGTCTGTCTGGACCTCGACATCGGTGCCACACTCCCTGGGGGCTTGGATCGAGGAGGCTTTCTCGATTAGGGCAATGCGGACCCGCATTTGCCCCATCTCGGCTTTGAGCCTCCTCTTTTCCGCAACCCACTTGGCCTTGGCCTTGGCCATGGCCCCTCTTTCTTCTCTGTGCGCCAGTTCTGCGGGGGTCTCCTCCTGCCTTGCCAGGATGGTGGTCAAGCCCGCCGTGAGGTCCGAATATGCATTCCAGAGGTCCTTCCTAATGGGACCCTGGATGTTTGTGGACCTCTCTACGGATTTGGCCAGCATCCCGAGACTTTTCGTCATTATTGCAGCTACCGCCTGTATCGGCTGTTGCTCCAATTCCTCGACTCTTTCTAGAGCCATTTCCTGTGCCTTGGCCGCTCTGGCTGAGGAAGGTTGGACGTCAGGGTTGATGATGTCCCTGTAGTCCTTTTTTATCTTCCTTGCCTTGTCGGCTTCGGCCTTCCTGGCGAGGGCCTCCGCAGTGAATTGTCCGGCGTGGGAGGGGTCCTTGGCCGGCCTTCCTCGTCCCTTCTTCGTCGGCCCTTCGACTCCGAAGAGGACGATATGTAGTAGGAGGGCGATCTCCTACTATAGGCCCTCTTTTTCCCCCGGCTCACCGACTCTACGTCGGAGTCCACGTCCATACCTGTGGACCCCACGGCAGGGATCGGGGAGGGTGGCAGGGAGGGTCTTGCCTTATTTCCCAGGCCGGATGGTCCGGGAATTCTACTCGGCTCGGGGCGGGATTCGTCCGACCCGCAGCCATCAGGTTTAACGCCCTTGCTGCAAGCCGGACCCGGCCTCGAGCCAACGGGACGTATTTTCCCCCCCTTGGGAAGGAAGTCATCCAATGTGACTTGGAGTCTCCTCGTCTCTTTTTTAAGGGGGTTCCCTGGTGAGCTGGACGGGCTGAAAAGCTCCAGCCTGCCAGCCCCCACGGGTCGTCTTACGTGCTTGGTGGCATCCCTACCTTCTGCGGGAGAGATGTCCCCTTTCGTTAGATTGGGAGAGGACAAGGATCTTGTTCCTCCCAATCCATCACCCGAGCGGGCGCCCTTAGGCGTGCCGCTTTTTCCAGTCCCGTTATTGTTAGATATACTCGTTTTTTGTTAAATCCCACTCCCCGTGTCAACTGGACCGACCGGCGTATCTCCCACCCCGCCGAAACATGACCGGTACGGGTGCCCCCGGTACTCCGGGGGGGTCGGCTTATGGCGCAGGCCCTGGGGATGTGACATCCAGGGCACGGGCCTCCAGCCCCCTACACACCCATACGGAGGAGCCATCAAGGACTCGTCCCGTATGGGCTTTCAGGGGTCCCCCGCCTCCGACAGCGGGGGCACCGTCACGGGTGGCGCCACCCGGGGGGCCCCACGGACGGGTCGGGCAACGGAAGCGACGCCCCTTCCGCACCCTAGCCGCCGTGGCGACCAGCACGTCCACCCAGGGGGGTGACAACTCCCCTGGGGGGACAAGACTCCGGCCCGGCACCCGCTTCGGAAGGGACGCCGTCGCGGAATGCCGGGCCAGCCAACACCGCCCCGGGCCCCGCCTCGGAATATTTCCGAGCGGCCCCAGGGGCCAGTCCAGCCCGTAACCTCGGGGAGAGTTTCCCGCGAGGAACGCGCTGGATTGTCCTCCACCGCTCCGACCCTGCCCCGGAATATTTCCGGGCGGCCCGGAGACGGCCCAGCCCGCTGGGTCCGGTAAAACCGGGGTCCCAGCGGCCCGTCTCGTCCGATTGGGAGCGTCGAGGAGCTCCGTTCCAGGACGAATCCTTTCACGGAAACCCCTCTCCGCCATCCGCACGCGCCCTCGGCCCTGCCTCGGAAAAATCCGAGCGCCCCGAGGGCCGCCCCGACCCGATGCATCGGGGAGAGTTTCCCACGATGCACGCGCCGGGACACCCTCGCCGCTCCGACCCTGCCCTGGGATAAGTCCAGGCGGCCCGGAGCGGCCCAGCCCGACGGGATTGGCAGCGCCAAACCCGCCGGCCCGTCCTTCCCGGAGGGGCTGCTTTTCCCCGTGCCAGGACGCGAGCCGTGAAAACGGCACCGTCCCCAGACACAGGGATCGCCAGCCCCTCTTCTCCTCGTGCCCGCCGCGCCCGGAGGCGCCTTAGGCAAGGCATTCGCCTTCGGTCTGAAGACAATGCCTTGCAGGTGACCTCTTGGCCCCCATCCCCGAAAACATTCGGGGATGGAGTTCACCCTCTCACCACGATGAGGTGGGTCACATCGAGAGGGTGAGTCATCGAGACCTGATAGTCTCAGTTCAACCGTCTTGGAGGGGCGAGCAATTCTGACGTCATCCCTATGGGCTAGGACTTCTCTGAGCTCATTTGTCAGAGCGTCGGCCTTCTCCGCGTTTCCGCTGCCACAAATCTCTAGGATCATGGCGCCAGTTACTGCCTTCCTGGGCCGAAGGTCGCCTATTCCGAGGGATTCCAGACTTATCTCGTCCCGCGCCATTTTCATAACCTCGCTATAGGCGCCCTTTTCGGTGCAGGTTATTGATACAGCCGCCGTATTTGGCTGCTTTATCTTTTTTAACCCTGATTTTTGTTGGGTGGGCTCCGTCCTTTTTTGAGGTGGGGCGTCAGCCTTCTTCTTCCCCCCTTTGCTTTGGGGGTTTCCAGCTTTCTGAGACGCCGGGTTTGTTTTGAGAGGGAGTACCTTTCCCGAGGAGGCTTTTCCCTCGTTATTTCCCGCGTCCTTTTTGGCCGCCTTTCTCTTCTTTGACTTGGCTACGACCTGAGTCCAAGGTTGCTCCCCATATTTTGCCCTTCGCAATGAGAGTTCTGCACTCTTTTCTACGGCATCGGCCGTCTGTCTCACCTGTAGGGCCTCGGGTTAGGGGATTGTTCTCTCGAGAGAGGCCGTCGCGAGGAGTCAACCTCTATAAAAATCAAGGTGGCGGCGTCTGAGATGTCGCGTTTCGCGCCTCAGACGCCATGGTGGTGAGTTCTTTGTTCAGTGTACGGTGTTCGTCGCGGCGGGGGGTCGGGTCGTCTTCTCCTTGCAGAATCCTGGAGCGATCTTCTGGTCGATGGTTAAATCCCGCGCGTTGACGCTGGTTGTCGATGTCTCCGGCTAGCCTGGGTGCATCGGCGCCGGGACCCTTGGACCTAGGATTAGCCCGTATACCGGTGCGACTGGTGCTTCCTCTCGGGGATGTTCCTCGTTAGCACGGGGGCATCGTCGTGGGGGTGTTAGTTCTTGCCGAGGCCTCAAGTCGGGGGATCGCTCTGGGTGCCTGTCGGGATTGGGGGTCCCGACTGCCCGCCGCAGTCCATTGTCTGGCGCGCGTCGATCGTGGGTCATCCCGGGTGTGCGCTTAACCGCGTGCACTTAGGTTTTGTTCTATGTTCTTCCCTGGTCGATGGGTGTGATGTGTGTGCCGTGTATTAGAGTCGCCTTAGGCCGGTGGTCCCCGGACTCCGGCCTGTAATATCCCTCGGGGCGTGGGTGGGGTTCCCCTCGTAAAATAATACCCCATTTATGAATCACATGGTTAACGATAGGGATACACTACCGCGCAGGGGGGGTCGGATACCCCAGGGCCGGCAAGGGGGGACTAGTGTCCCGGGTGCCCCCTCGTCGTTATCTTTCGACGGGCGGCCGCGCGGAGTGCCCACACGCTCCGCCGGCTATCGGGCTAGTTTGGTGATTAATGTTCGTGTTCGTCCCTGCGCTAGGCGGATAGGCCAAAGGTCTTGTCCAGTTCACTGGAGGGACTCGAGGTCTGAAGCCTACCAGTGCTTCCTGTGGCGCCGACGTATGGATAGGGCTTCGACATCCTATTGTAGCTTTACGAGCTTATCCTCGTGGAGCCTCGTCGGCGTGGAGTCTGTGGAGGAGGCTTCCTCCTCCTCGAGTGACGGGGGGGTTGCCTCCCTTGACGGGAGGGGTGGAGTCGAGTCGTCCCCAGTGGACGAGGCCTCTGCCCTGACCGGCGAGGGGGACACGATCCTGCTGGTCGGCGACTGCCGTAAGGCAGTCTCCGACCGGCAGGATGACAACGCGACCGGGTCAATGAAGACCCGATTTTTTGATATGGTGGGACACCCAACACCACTGCAAGGCGACGGAGGTAGAACGCCGATCCGCGTCCGTGGGGGAGGCTCGAGCGGGGAGGACCTCGCCGACCCGCCTCGTAGGAGGCGGCAGGGGCTCTCTCAGCTCGCGCATACGCCTACGCGGCCATGGCCGGGGCCCTGTACGGGGCCCCGGTCTGGTTTCGCGAGGCGTTGGCCAGCCGCCGCATAAGGGATGTGCTGCACGTCGTGCAGCGGCGGCTGGCGCGGAGAATCGTGCGCGCCTATCGCACCGCCCCTAGCGCGGCGACCTTAGTACTGGCGGGACTCCCCCGCGGGAATTCACGGCCGACGCCCTGGCATGGTCATATGCCAGGGCGAAGGCCGTCCGCCTGCAGGGGGGAGTGGTTACCTCCAGGGCCGCCGCGCTACTGCGAGAAAGGGCTCGCCGGCGGGCCATGAGGTCTTGGCGGGAGAGTCTCGCCAATGACCTGCCGGCGGCGGGATCTCGGATCTTGGAGGCCGTCCTACCCCACTTGGACGAATGGATGGGCCGCCCCTGGGGCGGCTTGTCCTACCGGACGACACAGGTGCTCACCGGGCATGGCTGCTTCGGTGAGTACCTGTGCAGGATAAGGAAGGAGGCGACGCCGCAGTGCCACCACTGCGAGGCCGACAGAGACTCCGCGCAGCACACGCTGGAACACTGTCCAGCGTGGGATGAGCTGCGCGGAGTCCTTAGAAGAGAAGTTGGAGACGACCTCTCCCTGCGGGCCATCATTAGCCAGATGGTCCACAGGGAGAGCGCCTGGGTCGCGGTCTCCTCCTTCTGCGAGCAAGTTATGCGGCAGAAGGAGGAGGCCGAGACCATCAGAGAGAGGAGGCCGGGGGGACGCATGCCCCCCGGCGACAACAACGACGACAGGGATGGCGGGGACGGGGGCCATGACCCACCTTGGCTCCCCTCCCCCGGTCGCTTCGAAGAAGAAGAAGGCCCGCCCTTCGGGCCGCAGTGGCCCGTCAGCCAAAAGGCGGCGGGGGTGCGGGCGATCAGCTGCCGTCGCCCCCTCCCTTCCCACAATTAGGGAGGAGGAAGAGAGCGACGGCGCAAACACTGTGAGGGGGCGAACCTCCTCCCCTGCGGTTGCTGGCCCCGCTTTCGGGACGCGCAGCCGGGCGTGGAGGGGGGCCCCTCGATACAATGGAGAACCCGGCGAGGCAGACCCGACCTGACGGTCCGGGGGGGACGACTCTGCGATGTAACGCGGAGCCGTACCCCCCTTCTGCCTCGCCGGGGAAGGGGGCGAGGGAAGTTTCTCTCTCCCTCCCCCCCAGTGCAGTTAGGTGGACCGCACCGCCGCCAGCGCGGCGCGCGAAGAGGCCCGGGGCTACGGCGAGGGCCGGATACCCCGGGCTTTACCCCTAAACGATCAGGGGAAGAGGCGGGGGGGCTGGTGTCCCCCTCCCCCGACCTAGGGCAGATCAGGCCCAGCCCTGCCGGGTGTGCCCACGTTAGGGTGCACTCGGCGTGACGAATCGGCCTATGGCCGACTGGGTCCGGGGGGCTCCGTAAGTATGCTGCACGCGTTCCCGGAGCCCCCCAGTCATGGACCAGGGCAGGACACCCGGAGAGGTTTTAGTGGGTATGTGTAGCGACTTAATGTATAAATCACTAGATTTATTCGAGATTGAAAGATATTTATTATAAACGTGTTCATTCCTTGACAGACAATATATTAATAATGAAGTAAATGTTTTTAACAAAAGATGTTTAGTGTGTTGCTAAGTAACAAGTGTAGAAAGTGTAAGTGTAAGAATAAATAGTGTAAGTGAAAGAGTGTAAGAACGCCACAGTACTCCCCCCTAAGCGACGACTACGTTGCGAAATGAACTTTCTTCTTAGCCGGGTAAGTTCTTAAAGGTCTTGAAACAGGAACAGAAATAGAAGCGGGAACATCCAAACTGGTTACAGGTTCCGTAGAAGAAGAGCAAGGTAAGGAAGTAGAAACTGCAGAAAAATCTTCTCTAGGAAGAAAAGCTGGTTTAAGCCGTTCCGTAGAAACATTAACAATATTACCTGAAACGTTTATAGAGAACAAATAATCAGAAATACGTTTGACAACAAGAAAAGGCCCAGAATAAGGAGGTTGAAGAGATTTCTTGACAGCATCATCACGAATCCAAACGTGAGTACAATCACAAAGATTTTTATGTACAAAAGGAGATTTCTTGATGTGATGACTGGTTGGTGAAGATCTAACATTCCTCATATGAATTCTGTGTTTTTCTAAAAAGATTTCAGGATCCGCAGGAAAATCCTCTTCAATAAAAAATTCTCCAGGAATCCGAAGAGTGGTTCCATAGAGTAGTTCCGCAGGTGAAGCTTTTAAATCTTCTTTAAAACATGAACGAAGACCCAGAAGAACTGAAGGAAGAGACTCTAGCCAATTCTTCGTCTGATGACACATAATGGCAGTCTTGACAGTCCTATGCCACCTTTCCAAAATGCCATTTGAAGCAGGATGATAAGCCGAAGTTCTTTTCCTGTCACAACCAATCAAATTGGTTAAAGCCTTGAAAAGAGATGCTTCAAACTGCGATCCTTGATCCGTGGTGATGGTTAAGGGAGAACCGTATCTAGCTACCCAATGAGTATAAAAAGCTGTAGAAACAGTGTCAGCAGAGATTTCCTTAAGAGGGATAGCTTCAGGCCAACGTGAAAAACGATCAATAATCGTGAGGCAATAACGAAAATCTTGACAAGATGGAAGAGGACCAATCAAGTCTAAGTGGACATGTTGAAAACGTTGATCCGGAATCGCGATTCTAACAGGAACATTCTTCGTGTGTCTTGAAATCTTGGAACGTTGGCAAGGCAGACACGTACGAGTCCATTCTTTAACATCCTTTTTTAAAGATGGCCAAATAAATTTATGCAAAAGTTGTTTAGCTGTTGATCTACCACTGGGATGAGCAAGACCATGAACAACATCGAAAATCCTCTTGCGAAGAGATTTAGGCACATAAGGACGAATTAGTTCAGAGGAACAATCACAATAAATAGGAGAAGTTGAACCAGAAAGAATAAGTTTCCTTAACTGAAGAGAAGAGTTCGAAGAAAGTAAGTCTTGAAGTTCTTCATCTTCTTTTTGATAATCAGCTAACTCATCAAGAGAAACTATAATTGGCATTGAAACTGATTCAATTCTTGAAAGAGCATCGGCTACAGAATTTAACTTGCCTGAAATATAAACAATATCAGTAGAAAATTGGGCTATAAAATCCAATTGTCTGATCTGTCTAGGAGATGCTTTATCAAGTTTCTGCCGAAAAGCATAAATCAAAGGCTTGTGATCTGTTCTAATAATCAGTTGACGTCCTTCAAGTAAATATTTAAAGTGCTTAATAGCTAAATAAATACTAAGTAGTTCTCGATCATAGGTGCTATAATTCTTCTGAGTTTGATCAAGTTTTTTAGAAAAGAATGCAATAGGTTTACTAACATTATCAATGGTTTGTTCTAGAGACGCTCCAACAGCAAAATTAGAAGCATCACAAGTTAAAATCAAAGGAACATGTGGAGCAGGATGAGAAAGAGTAGTAACTCGGAGAAGTTCTTCTTTACAATTTTGAAAGGCTGTTTCAGTTTCATTATTCCAAGGGATAACTCTTCTATCTCTCTTGCGACTATCCTTTAAAAATTCAGTAAGTAAAGCTTGATGTTCGGCTGCATTTTTAAGACAGCGACGATAATAATTGATAATGCCAATAAATCTGCGCATATCATGAATTGTCTTAGGTTTAGGAAAATCAATAATAGATTTTACTTTTTCTGTTGTAGGTTTAATACCTTGATCTGAAACTAGGTATCCAAGGAAAGAAAGTTCTTTTTGTCCAAAAAGACATTTGGATACATTAATTGACATTCCGGCTTGTAATAAACGATTAAAAATAATGCGCAAATGGGCAATATGTTCTTGTTCATTTTTGGAAGCTATAAGAATGTCGTCAAGATAGCAAAAAACAAAATCTAAATCACTGAGCAGTGAGTTCATTAATCTTTGAAAAGTTTGAGCTGCGTTACGAAGACCAAAAGGCATGACTAAAAATTCAAAAAGTCCAAAAGGTGTGGTAACGGCGGTCTTGTGAATATCCTCTTTGGCGACGGGTACTTGATAGTACGCTTTTACTAAGTCAATCTTGGAGAAGATATTCTTACCATAAAGCCCAGAAGTAAAATCTTGAATATGAGGCAGTGGGTAACGATCAGGAATGGTAGCCGAATTTAATGCACGATAATCACCACAAAGTCTCCAAACATTTTCCGATTTGGGAACCATATGTAAAGGGGCTGCCCAAGTACTACTCGAAGGTCTACAAATTCCTTGTTCCATCATAAACTTGAATTCCTCCTTGGCAAACTTGAGTTTTTCCGGAGAAAGTCTTCTGGGAACTGAAAATTTAGGAGATCCTTCCGTGATGATACGATGTTCAATTCCATAAGACTTCACCGAAGAAAGAGGAGCAAATCGAGTAAGTCCAGGAAATTCCGCTAAAATCCTGTGATAAGGAGAGTCAGGAGACATGGTACATATGGATAATTGTGAAACTTCTTGGATCTTTCCAAAATGTTTAAGGCCAGTAACAGAGTCGACCAAGCGTTTGTTTTTAATGTCAACTAGGAGATTAAAATATCCAAGGAAATCTGCACCTAAAATGGGACGTTGAATATCCGCGATGCAAAATTTCCAACGGAAATTTCTCCTGAGGCCAAGATCCAAAGAAAGAGTTTTAGAACCATAAGTATGAATTTGAGTACCATTGGCAGCAAAAAGTTTAAAATTAGCTGGTAATGGTTTAAACAAAACTCTCTTAGGTATTAAGGAAATATCAGCACCAGTATCAACAAGAAAATGTAAATTAGTTGATTTGTCAAAAATTACGAGGCGATGGCAAGGTAAACCGTTGTAAGCAGCCTCAATCTTCAACGGCGCTTCTAGTTTTCCTGAGAGTCGGTAAGAGTTTTTGACATCAAGCAAGGAATGGTACATCTCTTTGCCTTATTACCAAATTTTTTGTGATAAAAACAAATTGACTGATCTTTAGAATTAGATCTTTTATTTCGTGAATTTGATCTGAATTTTGATCTGCTTCTAGATCGGCTAAAAGATCTGCCACGACGATGAGATACTTCAAGCGCAGCGATTCTTTGTTCCAAATCAGCAAAATCAGATTGTTTAGAGGTTGATTGCGTATTAACTTCCGCGACTTGAAAACCAGTATCACGTTCAACTATTTTATCCGCGAGTTCCGAGAGCTTGACTAAAGGTACGTTTTCAACCACTGCAAGAGTCGCTTGAACTTTATATGGTAAACGTTGTAGCCAAATCGAATGTAAAATGTTATCTGCTAAAGAACCACCGGATAATTGACGGATTTCACGTAAAAGTTCTGAAGGCTTCTTGTCATTTAACTCAATACCAGCTAATAATTGTCTCAAACGTTTTTCTTCAGAATCCGTGAAACGATGAATGAGTGCTTTCTTTAACTGATTATATTTATCAATTTCAGGCGGATTTTCAACAATCTCCGAAATCGCGACTAACGCTTGTTCATCAAGATGACGAATAACTGAACTATATTTAATATCCTCAGAACGGATACGGTATACAGTAAATTCACTCTCAATCTGAGCAAACCACAGCTTAGGTTGTTTATGCCAAAAGGTTGGAAGTTTCAAAAGGCGAAATTCATTTGAATGGATCTGAGTGGACTCACCCGATGACTGATGTTCAAAACCAGAAGATAAATTTAAAATCTCTGTTCCGACCTGTTCTTGTAGGCTTACGGTTGACGCTGAAGTAGTAGAAGTTGACGGAGTTGACTCAGATTTAACAGGAGTTCTGTCCACAGGCATTTTATTAAACTGATGCTTCCAGAGAAGAACCAAGACGATCCAGAAATCAAAATTCGAAGATTCTTGTAGACACCAAATGGCACTTCGGAAATCAAACTTCCCGCGTCAAGAGATATTTCAGCTCACACCGTGATCACGTCGGGGTCACCAAAAATGTAGCGACTTAATGTATAAATCACTAGATTTATTCGAGATTGAAAGATATTTATTATAAACGTGTTCATTCCTTGACAGACAATATATTAATAAAGAAGTAAATGTTTTTAACAAAAGATGTTTAGTGTGTTGCTAAGTAACAAGTGTAGAAAGTGTAAGTGTAAGAATAAATAGTGTAAGTGAAAGAGTGTAAGAACGCCACATATGTCCCCGCCGACACGTCGTCGGCGGGGAAGAGCCCCACATAACCACCAGGCCTCCCCCGGGGCCTGGGGTATGCGGTAACGCATTTCCTCTCCGCAAACAAAAAAAAAAAAGGGGGCTCTCTCAGCTCAGTGCTGAGCCCATGGATGTCGATCGACGTGACGAGGAGGAGGAAGCGGTGGCGGGAACCCTTTGGAGCCGGTCATCGATTTGGACGAGTCGGAGGGCCGTGTCCGAATCCCGGATGTTCCGGGAGACGAAACCGACCTTCCGACTCACGTTAGAAGCAGGCGCGCTCGCGGCCGACCCCGTTTGGACGGGAGTGGACCCTTCTGGTCCCCTTCCCCATTGTCCGACGGGGCGGACACGGAGGACCGGCTCCACGGGGTTCCCCTGGAGCAATTTCGGGCCCGCCGACTCCGAGCTAACGTCATACGTAGCTCGGGGTCGGAGGAGGAGAGAACGGGGGCGAATGATGCGCGGCCTCGGCAGCGCATCAAAATCCCCCCGACCCTGTTCACGCCAGACCAGCGGCGTTATGTGGAGCGCCAACTGGGAGTGATCTCCCGGAGTTCGACCACCGATCTGGCCGGATTGGCAGATGGGTGGCTCCGGGAGGTCGAGGGGGCGAGAAATAAGGCCTCCACAGGTTGCCCACTGTCGGGTAACCTGTCGGAGAGGATGAAACTGAACACCCATCTCGCCCGGGAGGCGCTCATGACGCTGGCATACCGCGCCATGGGCCGTCTCGGGCGAGAGGATGGGCAGGAGGAGGTGACGACCGCGGCCCGGGAGGAGAAGGTTCGCTCCCTCCGGGCCGAGGTCGCCGAGTTGAGGGGGCAGTTGGGGGTCGCGAAGAGGGTCCTCATGCTGCAAAGCGGTCCCTCCTCGTCCACGGCTGCCTCACAGCCAACGAGGAGAAGATCTCCTTTCCCTCCGCCGCCCCCGTCGGCCGCTTCTGCCCCCGACTCTTCTCCTTTCGAGGAGCGAGTGCTGGGGACGTTGCAGCGACTGACGGCGACAGTGGAGGGCCTGGAGAGGCGCCTGGCGCGGGTGGAAACGGGGGCTGTTCCGGCCGCCGTCCCCACCGACGCCAGGGGCAAGAAGAAGACGAAGGGGAAGGGGGAAAAGGGGAGTGCGGGAGCTCCGCGGGAGGAGCCTCCCGTGCCCCCCGTCGTGCCAGCGGCAGCGCCCGGCCCTGCCGGCGATATGCCTGCGAGCGATCGGAGCTGGATCGAGGTCGTCGGCACCCGGAAAAGGAGGAGGGTGGGCAAAGGGGGCCATAGAGTCCCCCCCACTCGCCCCACGGGGGTCAGTGGTTGGGGGGTGTTCCCCCCGGAGTTTGGTGAAGCTTCGGGTCGGCCATCGGGTGTAGCGGCATCTGCCGCCCCCCTCCCGGCGGCCGAGCCGGGGAAGAAAAAGAAACAGGGTGGAGGTCCGCCGCGAAGCGAAGCGCTCGCGGCGAAGAGGATTGGGAGGCGCGTCCCCAAGTCATCGGCGATTCTGGTGACGTTGACTGGGGACGATGCCTCCTACGCAGGGGTGATGCGGAGGGCCCGTGAGGCTATTGTCCTCGGGGACATCCTGCCGGGGGGACGCAGTGGGCTGCGGGTTCGCCGAGCCCAAACCGGGGGTCTCCTCCTGGAGATCCCCGGTGAAGACAACAGGCCAGCTGCGGAAAGGCTGGCCTCGGAGATACGCCGCGTCGCGGGGGGCCCGGACGTGCGGATCTCCTGCCCTCTGCGGAGGGTGGGGATCCGCATCTCCGGGTTTGACGAATCTGTGACTCCGGAGGAGGTGGCCACGGCGGTCGCCGACTCCGGGTCATGCTTCGTGGCGGACGTAAGAGTGGGTCGGGTGGCGCGCGGTCGGCGGGGGCTGGGCTCTGTGATAGTGCAGTGCCCGTTCGCCGCTGCTGCCGCGAAGATCGCCCGGGCGGGGTGGCGGCTCGCGTGGAGGTGCTCACGGCACCTTCGCAGCGATGCTTCCGGTGCTTGGCCCAGGGACATACGCAGCACCGGTGTCCTGGCGGTGTCGACAGGGCCCGGTGCTGCTTCAACTGCGGGGGGGAGGGGCACACCCAGGCAGAATGTGCGAACAGGCCATTCTGCCCGGAGTGTGCCTCCAAAGGCAAACCGCACAATCACCGCCCCGGCGGTGAGAGGTGCGCGCGAGTTCCCCCGGCGGTGCGACCGGGAAAGAAGGCTCCCTCTCCTCCACGGCGGGAGGAGGGCGGAGACTCCGATGAGGATCGGCCGCCGACCCCTCCGCCTCCCACCCCGCCCGGCGCTCAGGCCGTGGATGGTGGTGTGTCGGAGGGGCCAATGGCCGATATTGACATGGAGGAGACCCCTCCTCTGATGGAGGCCTCTGTCGGTGAGGCCGTCATCACGGGGGTAATAGAGATATCGTCGGAGTCGTCCGGAGCATCTGGGCTCCGGACGAGTCCGCCGACTAAAAAGAGGTGCGAGGCACTCGATAGTCCGAGTGCCGCGCACCTCCCCCAGGGGAAAGTAGTGCTCGAGCCCCTCCCTCTCCCGCAAAAGGAGAAGCGAGTGGGACGATAAAAAAAAATAAAAAAACTCGAGCACCCCTCTCAAGAAGGCGTTGAGACCCCGGGCGGAGAAGGCGTTGACGCCTTCTCCCCCGGGGTCGCCTATCCTCGGAGGAGATAGGGCCGCGGAGTGACTCCCCTGGGGGGGGGGGGGTCATTACGTGACCTTGGGCCTCGTTTCCGGCTGCCCCTGCGCTCGGGGATGCCCAGGAGACGAGGACCCTGGCTGTTGGGCCGCCCGATGAGTAGAGGTCTCCGCTCATCCGGTGCGCCGGCCACGCGAGGATAGGAGGTAGGCCCGGTCGGTTCCTCGGGACCACTGGACCTTGGGTAGGGGGTTGGCGCGGAACGGGTAAGTTCGGCGCTCGCCTCCTGCCCTAAAGGAGCGCGGGGGGGCGTGTGGTGTTTTTTACGGCGCTACCCCGGGGTGGACAAGGCGACAGCTGACGTATCTCGGCTGCCGCCCTGGCACGTCCTCTCCCAACCTGACGAACTGGCGCGTCGGGGGGCTCACGCTCCGCCCCCGGGGGGAAGGCTACCGAAGGAATGACGTATTGTCAGCCGGGGCCTTCCTTTATCCGGGGCGAGGTGGCTCGGTGAAGTTTTTAGTTGGTAGGCGGGTTAGGGCGAGCCTGGTCGCTGAAATTACGTGGCCGGGTTAGTACCGCCTTGACTCTAGTCCAACACTACCATGGTTTAGCCAACCTGGTGTGCCATGAGCATTTCCCTCATCGTACCAAAAAAAAAGAAGAGGAGGATGCCACGTTTCTGGAAAAGCAAAACGCACAATAGAAATACTTTTTTTATATAAATTTCTTATTTTATATATATCATAGTGTCACAAAAAGTGATATTTTATTTATTATATTATATTTTATACAAAATTTTAATTATAATTACAATGTATTAAATTGAAAATATATAATGTTTAAAAATTGTCAGTTAAAACTTTTTCCCACTGTAAAGGATTGACATGCTCGAAATGATGAGCCAAGTTGTCTCGAATTTTTACTGCTGCAGATCTTCGCGAAGAGTTTCTATTATTTAAAACTATAAGTCCATTACTTGTAACCAGAAGCTTGCGTTTCTTTTCTTGTATAATACAGTATTTTTTTTCTGCAAGTCCACTTCTGTAAGTCCACTTCTTTATTTATAATAAAATTATGCAAGATAACCGTTGCCTGTACAGCTTTTATGGCAGTAGATATGCCTACAATAATAGGTTGACGATATATTCTCCATCTTGCAATCAAAATCCCGAAAGTACATTCAACTGTTCTTCTTGCTCGACTCAGACAACAGTTGAAAATTTTTTTGTTGATATTTAGCTGTCGACTTCGAAGGTATGGTCGCATCATAAAAGTGCTCAGAGGAAAGGTCTCATCTCCTACTAAATCGTATGGAAAATCCAAATCCAAATAAGTGAAGGAACATGAAGAGCATTTGTCTCAAGTAAATGCGGTAATCCGCTGTTTTCAAAAACACCTCCGTCGCTTTGTCTTCCTTCAGCTCCAATATCGAAAATAATGAAGTGGTTCTTAGCATCACTTACGGTAAGTAGGTTTATGCTAAAGTTTCTTTTATAGTTGTGGTAGCGCAAACCACTACAAGGCGGTGCCTGCAATTGAAAGCCATCATTGTGATAAACACATTCCAAACTTTACTCAAAAAATATTCATACCAAACATCATTGAATTATAAATATGTAATATATTGAATCTGAATTAATATTAATAAATTGTTAATATCCAAACCTGAATTATAACATGCTTTCCATCAATAGCGCCTATGCAGTTTGGAAATTGGCATATTGTCTCTAAGTCTTTTGCAATCGTACTCTAATTTTCTTCAGTTAGATCAATTATAACTTTATCCTTTAGAGAGATCCAAATTGCTTCACAAGTTTCCGGAATAATTTGCGATAGATACATTAGGCAATGCGATAAGCATGTGATAGCGATGTCATGCTGTCATCAGATGCTAACCATCGTACAGTGGGAAGGTCCCGTTAGCGCACAGTGCGATAGTGCACATCCCGATAGCACACCTAAAATTTAAAGTAATTCCTGATAGCGCACAACACAGAAAGGCGCGTTGTCCCGATAACGCACAACATAAAAGGCGCATTGTCCCAATAGCACACAATGCTAAAAGCGCATTATTCTGATAGCGCACATTCCAGTAGTTCACATCCCGTTTGCACGTGACTATGTGCGTTATCGGGAAAAAGATGTTTTAATTCCCGATAGCGCACATCCCGGTAGCACGCGACTATGTGCGCTATCAGAAAAAAGATGTTTTAATTCCCGATATCGCACATCGCGGTAGCACGCGACTATGTGCTCTATCAGGAAAAAGACGCGTGTGTTTCCCTTAGAACACATATAATACTATGTGACGTATACCGTATACAACGTGATTCAGTATAATGTAGCCTACAAAAACATTAAAAATGTAAAAAAAAGCGCCAAGTATATTTTTTTAAATGAAAAACCAAACTAAACCAAACCAAAATTGCAATGAATGAAATCAAATATAATAGCATCAGAAAAAAGTGAAATTAAAAATATTGAAAATATATTTATTACCGATGGGGTGGGAATCTTTTGACCACGTTGCGATTGACAGAAAAAAGATGTTTTAATTCCCGATATCGCACATCCCAGTAGCACGCAACTATGTGCGTTATTGGGAAAAAGATGTTTTAACTTCCGATAGCGCACATCCAGGCAGTAGGCGACAATGTGCGCTATCGGGAAAAAGATATTTTAATTCCCGTTAGCATACATCTCGGTAGCATGTAACTATGTGTGCTATAAGGACAAAGATGCCTGTGTTTTTGTTACACATATAATATTGTTTCTGGTACACATATAATACTATGTGACGTGTACCATGTACAATGTGATTCATCATAATTTATTAGTCGGGCGGGTTCCGATAGCGCACAGGATCGATAGCACACAAGATCGATAGCACACAGGATCGATAGCAAACAACCACTCACAGCGTCAGATGCCTAATGTTTTTCTCCGTAGGTTAAGTTAGATAAGTCAAGATGATTGGTTGGTGGGTTATCACACCGTGCGTTATCGGAACCCGTACGGAGATATCGCTGACTTGTATGGTTCAAAGTCCTCGAAGTAACTTACAGTTACTGAGTTTTTCGCTCTCGTATGGCACATTTCTTTAAATATATAAATTTTTAACTTGAGAAAAATGGTAATAAATAAAAGTATAAAAATAATTGTTTGAAGTTAAAAATAAAGGTAATTATTCACTTCAGAGAATCTAATCCCGATGACTTCAGCCTTGACATATGTTGTCATAAGCATGGCCTTTTTTTTACATGGGAAAATTCTCATAGGATACCCCTCCCTTCCGGGGGGAAGAGAGGCGGTTATGCCGGACTTTTACCGGCTAAAACCCCATGGCGGTCCACCTTTACATGAGACGTGGGGGGGGGCGGGCTTGCGAAGGCATTCTCCAACGGGCACCCCCCGAGCCCCTTCCCCTCTCCTATTAAGCCTGGGAGAGGGCCGTCCTAACTGGAGACCGTTGCGGGACCATCACGCAACGGTCTCCTCTGCCGTGGAGCTGCGTGCAATGGGACAGGGTGCCCCCGCACCCGATCCCTGCAGCTCCCAGCAGTCTTGGGCTGGAGGGCCAGGCACATCTCGCCCGTTCCTCCCTCCAGCCCGTGACTGTTTTTGGAGATTCAGGAGACCCGGGCGTATGCCCGGGCCCTTCTCCCCGGTCTCTTTTTTTGGCAGGAAGCGGCGTTCGAGAACAACTCCCTCCTTCTCTCGTCGCTCTTCTTCTGTGAGATGACACTCACAGAAGGAGAGTGCGGCTGCCCAATTCTCCTCCCCTTCGAGCATGGCCCTTACCATATTCTCCAGGGAGACGTCTGCCTGGGTAATGTCCAGGGCCCGGAGTAAGACCCGACGATCATCATCCCATGTTGGACAATCCAGTAGGGTGTGATCCGCCGAGTCCACCCCGAGCCCTGGAGTGGTAGCACATCCTGGTGGGTTCTCTACCTATTCGGTGTAGGTACTCACCAAAGCAACCATGCCCGGTGAACACCTGCCCCAACCTGTAAGTAAAGGGTCCGAAACGCCGCCGGCCCATCCATTCCATCAGAACAGGCCCGATGGCACCGAGGGCACGCGAGCCCGGCCCATCTAGGGACAGACTCTCGTCCCAATCCTCGACAGCACGCCTCGCTTGGAGGCGCCACACTTCCTGCTCTTTGAGTGTCCAGGGAGCCCCGGGAACGCAAAGGCGCGCGCGCTTCTCTGCATACGCATTTGCGTACACTCGCGCCTCGAGCACCCACGAGTGTGCCCCCCCCCCCACTAGCATCGCCGCCACAGTAACGATGGTCCGGTAACCCCGTGCGGCACGGACGACCAGCCCCCGCTGGGCGCTCTGCAAAAGCGTTCTTAAGCGACGGCTGGCCACCACATCGGGTCATAAGCATGGCCCTTTTTTTTTTATTTTAACATGGGGAAATCCTCATGGATACCTCTCCCTTCCGGGGGGAAGGGAGGCGGTTATGCCGGACTCTTACCGGCTAAAACCCCATGGTGGTCCACGTTCACATGGGACATGGGGGGGGGCGCCCCGGGATAGCTGAGGCATACTCCAACGGGCGCCCCCCCCCGAGCCCCTTCCCTCTCCCACTAGGGAGAGGATCGTCCTAACTGGAGACCGTTGCGGGATCACCACGCAACGGTCTCCCCTACCGAGGAGCTGCGTGCAATGGGATAGGGTGCCCCCGCACCCCATCCCTGCAGCTCCCAGCAGCCACGGGCTGGAGGGCCAGGCTGATTCGCCCGTGCCTCCCTCCAGCCCGTGATTGTTAGTGGGGGAGAGGGTTATAAAACCCGGCAAAGGCCCGAGCCCTTCTCCCCGGTCTTTTCCTTCTGCAGGGGTCGGCGTTCGGGGCCGACTCCCTCCGTCGTTCTTCGGTCTCCTTCTGCGAGATTACGGACTCGCAGAAGGAGAGCGCGGCTGCCCAGGTCTCCTCCCCTTTGAGCATGGCACTCACCATGCTCTCCAGGGAGAAGTCAGCCTGGTTGATGTTTAGGGCCCGTAGTAAAACCCGTCGGTCACCGTCCTATGCCGGACATTCCAGCAGGGTGTGATCCGCCGAGTCCACCCGAGCCCCGCAGTGGTGGCACATACTGGTGGGTTCACGGCCTATGCGGTGCAGGAACTCACCGAAGCAACCATGCCCGGTGAGCACCTGCCCCAGCCTGCAAGTAAGCAATCCGAAGCGTCGCCGGCCCATCCATTCCATCAGAACGGGTCCAATGGCGCCGACGACGCGAGAGCCCGGCCCATCTAAGGGCAGGCTTTCGTCCCAGTCCTTGACAGCGCGCCTCCTCGCTTGGAGGCGCCACACTTCCTGCTCTTGCGGTGTCCAGGGAACCCCGGGGGCCCGAAGACGCGCACGCTTTTCCTCGTAGGCAAGAGCGTATATGCGCGCCTCGAGCGCCCACGGGAGCTCTCCGGCCACCAGCATCGCCGCCCTGTTGGCGATGGTCCGGTAACCCCGTGCGGCATGGACAACCAATCCACGCTGGGATCTCTGTAGGAGATCCCTCGAGCGATGGTTGGCCACCATATCTGTGTACCACACGGGGGCGCCATATAGCGCCATGGACCGGACCACGCCAAGGTACAGGCGGCGAGCTCCTCCTCCAGGTCCCCCGAGATTGGGCATTAGTCTGCCAAGGCTGGCAGACACTACCCTCACCCGGGGGACCAATCGCAGGAAGTGCGGCACGAAACTCCATCTGCTGTCGAGGATGAGACCCAGATACTTCATCTGGGTCCCAATTGGGACTCGAACCCCCTCTACGGTAAGCTGGGCCCCGCGCATTGGTCCCCTCACCCGAGGTCCGGCGAACCAGACGACCTCGGTCTTTTGGGGAGCCACGCGTAGGCCCAGCCTCCGTATTCGACCCACCAGTTGTGCCACGCCAACCTCGGAGAGGCGAATAGTGATCCTCCAATCTTTCCCCCAGACCAGGAGTAGTGTGTCATCGGCGTAACACACCACCCCCAGCCCACGAAGGAGGGCGCCCCGGAGGACCCAGTTGTATCCGAGGGCTCACAGGAGTGGTCCAAGGACCGATCCCTGCGGGACACCCCGGTGGATTCCCCGTTTGTAACGTCGCCCGTACCGCCCCACGTAGCATATGCCCCTGTCCCGAAGGTAATCCCCGATTACCTTCTGCATATACGCCGGCACCCGATGGAATCGGAGTGCCTGACGTATACACTCCCACGGGAGAGTATTGAAGGCGTTGGCTATGTCTAATGAGACCGCCAACACCTTCTTCCCGCGAGAGACAGCCTCATCCGAGAGGGCACGGACCCGTCGAACAGCATCGACGGTTGATCTGCCCTTTCGGAATCCGAACTGGCAGTCGGCCAGATCGGGGCCCTCCCGGGACAGGTGCTCTCGGAGGCGAGCAGCCAGAACGCGTTCCAGCATCTTGCTCGCCTCAGGCAAATGGGGCAGTAAGCCGAGGGCGATCCCTCGGGCTTGCCCTCCTTCCGGAGGAGCACCAATTTCGCCTCCTTCCACGCGGTGGGGAACCGCCCAGCCTCCAGACACTTCCCGAACAAGTGCTGGAGGCCGTCCATCAACTTTCCTGACACCAAGGCCAGGACCTTAGCGGGGATGCCGTCCGGGCCCGGGGCTGTCTTTTTCGCCCTGAGCCGTTTGGCAACCCCCATTATCTCGTCCCTCGAGACCTCGCGCGCTTCCCCCCACCGGTCAGGCACCGGCGGAGGGGGCACGCCAAGATGAGTCACCTCCCCTGGCCCCTCAGGGAACAGGGTGGTGACCACGGTCTCGAGGAACTGCTGGTCGAGACTCTCCGTTAGGGGTGCGCCCGCCGCCCTGAATTTGTTACGAACAAGTTTATATGGGCGCCCCCACGGGTCACGGTCGACCGTCTCGACCAGCTCTTCCCAGGCCCTGGCCTTGGATTCTCCGATGGCTCGCTGGAGGGACCTTTTGGCATCGCGCCGCTGGTCCCTCAGCGAGACCATCACCTTCGGGTCCTTTACGCGCTTGCGCGCATAATGGGTGCACCGGTGGATCGCCCGATTGCACTCGCGCCTGAGCTGCGCGATCTCGGGCGTCCACCAGTACACCCACTTCTTGCGGGGGGGGGGGCTTTCGGATGCGGGGCATTGCGGCATCACAGATGTCTGTGAGCGCACCCCGCAGCCGTGCCGCATCATAAGCATGGCCTTGAATAACCTCCAACAAGTTTTAGCCGTCGCTAAAACCCTTCATTAAAAAATTATAATCATAAAAAGAATGGATAATTATTTACTATTTTTCTTAATTATTTCAGAAAATGTTTATTTTACAAAAAAAGTGTCAAACAGAAAATGAAGTTTGTAATAATCTCTATAAAGGTCATATACACGTTTCCCCCAAAGTGAATAATTACCAAAATTAATTCATTTAAATTTAAATTAAACATTAACTTTTTTTTAATTGTTAAGTTTTCAACTGGTTACTACTCAACCCTAATAATGGTGTATATTTATTTGAATAAGGAAAAACAATAGACATCACATATTCATTATTTCAAAATTTATTTATAAAAGTAAATCAAAAAAGCTTAATTAATAATAACTTTTATTTAGTTACTACATAATATTATTCTTTAAATTGCTACGTAAGTAACATTCTTTAACATTTTTTATATATCACAAGCATTAATATCTTCGTAAATTTTTTGGAATTAGTATTTAAAGTACATTAAAAAAGTATTTAAAATAAAGTACAATATAAAAATGTATTTGTATTAGGCTGTATAAGTACTTCTATCTATAAATGAATTTTATATCAGTACTAATCATGACTCGTCTAAAGTTTATTCTTTTTATAAACTTTTTTAAAAGAGAAATAAAAAAATAAATTCAATTTATTTCAAATTTTACATTTTGAAACAATAAAAAATAAATTTAATTAAAAACTTAAATTTTTAAATAGATTTTTAAAATCAGAAAAATTCTATTTAATGAAGGTTTTTACAGGTCTTCTTAAAATTATATTTTTCATGTTTTTTATGGAATTATAACTTTTAGAAATAAGATACATTATAATCAATGTTATAAACAGGATCTCTTTTTGATTGCAATTTCAAAAGCAATCCATATAGCAACATAACTGACTTAAAAGATAAATCATCTGCTTTTACTATTAAGTAAATAAATTTTAGTCGTTACATTAATTATGAACTGGAAGTATGTAGAAAGAAGGTAATTCCTCTGTTTAGAAAATTTTCCGATGTAAAGAATCAATGACGCTAGGTGTACATTCATTTTACAATAATGTTGCGCATATATGTGGAACCTATGTGCGTGCACTTGAAGATCTCACGGTCATCCTGGTATTTGACGACTGGATGACAGAGATTGATATTAGACAAGTTAAATAGAGCATAATTAAAGTGGAAGAGAGAAAACAAAAGTTTAAATGTGAAAGTGTTGTCCGTGTTCTGTTGTGTCATCTGAGTGCAACAGGCGCCTCACGGAAATACCCGCATGTAACAATGAGTTGCGCCTCACCTGTATACCACTACTATCCGACTCGTCATACGCTAACTATTTCTTTTTACAACTTAACAACTAAGCTCGGAACAGATATTTTTCTAAAAGAAAAATCGTCTCAGAGTTCAATTACAAATATGTAAATAAAATGACCAATACATTATACTGAACCACATTGTATACGGTACACGTCACATAGTATTATATGTGTTCTAAGGAGAACACACTCGTCTTTTCCCAATAGCGCACATAATCGCGTGCTACCGGGATGTGCGATAACGCACCGTGCGCTAACGGCACCCACTCCGTACAGTTACCTCTAATCTTGTTCTGGCTGGTATTAGATTTCGAACAACATTTTGTTTCTCGATCAGTGGTTCAACAATATTGAATAACTCGTTGAAGATTGTTGGTGACATTCAAAGGTAGTTGAAATATTTTTGCGAATCTGCTAATCGCATTTCCACAAGTAAATTGTCGCTATCATCTTGCAGAAGTCTTCTTCTCTCAGTAAAAATAGGCCATACCCATATACTACGGTCCTTTCTGGTTTTTTTGCAATTTTTTGTAATGCAAGTACAAATAAAACGTTGAAATAACTTTTTTCTTAGTTATCTCTGCATATCTTATCGGTTCATCTAGTGCTTGCATGAGATACTTCATAATAATCATCAACATGAAGTTTGGATCTGTATTATATACACTATTAAAACATTAAAATAATTGGAGTATGTAGAAATATACTTTGTTCTTCAATCGGCTCCGGATGAAATACTACAGCCGTTGGAGTCGCATTGACAACGGATTTTGGTGTTCGTTTTACAAATTTTTCCTCCTTGTATTATATAGAGTACGATTTGTGCGGAAAAGCGAAACGGAATGGTGAAAACTAGACATTTGTATTCGTTTCTTAAAATAATATTCACTTAATTCATTACAATTTTTATTAATATACTTACCTTTTCAGCTTATTTATTGAATACAATCATATAAATTAATTAACACTGTTAAAAATTAATATTTTATAATTCCCCGTTCCGCTTTTCAAAATATGCTCCCCCGCTCCCCTCAAAATATGCTTCATGTAATACAAGGCATCCAAAACAGACGAAACAGAACGCGCGAAAATGCGGGAATCTTAATAAGTCTAGTTATTTTTGTCTTCCGCGTTTCCGCGCTTCATGTAAAATCACCCTCAGGCTATTTGCGCGAATAGACCAAATTGTTTTAAATATGCCAACAAAGAGAAGGCACACAATTACCGCTCCGGCGGTGAGAAGTGCGCCAAAGTTCCCACGGCACTAAAGTCGGCGAAGAGGGCTCCCCCTCCTCCGCAACAAGAGGGAAGAGACCTGAAGGAAGAAAATCGACCTCTTTCCCCGCCACCTCCCACCTCGACCGGCGCTTAGGCCGGAGGTGATGAAATACTGGCGGGGTCGGAGGCCGACATGGACATGGAGAAAACCCTTCTCGTGACAAAGGCCTCCATGGGAAAAATCTTTGTCACGGGTGTAATTAAGTTGTTGGACTCGTCGAAGGCGTCAGAGCCCCGGGTGAGTCCGCCAACTAAGAAAAGATGTGGGAGCCTGGGAAGCCTCGCGAGCGTAGCGAGTTTCCCTGAAGCTCGGGTAATACTGGAAACCGTCCCTCTCCCGCAGCGGGTGAGGAAAATTGGGATTAACTCCAGTACCCCAGCAAAGATGGAAGAGAGGCCTCGGAAGGAGAGGACGCTGTCATCTTCCTCGCCAAGGTCGCTTATACTTAGAGGAGACAGGTCCGAGGGGTGATTTGGTTCACCTCTTATTCCCAAGCTTCGCCTCTGGTTGCCTGCGCTCGGGAATGCTTCGTGGGGCGAGAACTCCCTGGTTACGGGCCGCCTGATAAGAGGAAATCTTCGCTCATCTGGTGGAGCGGTCACTCAAGGATAGGAGGTAGGCCCGGGCGGTCTCCGTGTCGTTAGACCTTGGGCAGAGGATTGGCGCGGAACGGGTAAGTTCGGCGTTCGGTCTGGCCTTAAAGAGCGCAAGGGGCGTGTCGGTGTTTGCACGGCTCCACCCAGGAGATCCGTTTCCCTTGCGCGCCCACTCCCAACCTGACAAACTGGCACGTCGGGGAGCTCAATCTCCGACCCTGGGGGAAGGCTACTGAAAAAATGACGTATTGTCGGCCGGGGCTTTCCTTCGCTGGGTTGAGATAGCTCGGTGAGGTTTTTAGTTGGTAGGCGGGGGAAGAAGAACCCGGTCGCTGAAACTATGTAGCCGGAATTGCAACGTTCTGATTCGAATTCAACACTACCATGGTCTAGACAGCCTAGTGTGCCATGAGCATTTTCCTCATCGTATCCAAAAAAAAGGACCATAAAAGCTATTTACTGATCTTATCAATTTGACCTTGGATGGCGTCGCCAAGATCACATTAAAATTACATTAACTTTAACATTCCATTGTTTATTCCAAAATCTAGTAGCTGATGTCGAGAGCTTTCCAAAACCATGTAAGAAAGTTTATTTTCGTTGAGTACTTTCCGAGTTGTTGTTACAGCGTACTGTAACTTATAAACGTCACAACTCAGAAAGTATTTAACGAAAATAAACTTTCTTGTAGGGTTTTGGAAAGCTCTCGAAATCGACTACAAAAAAATGCAAAAAAAATTAGAATGTTAAATCAATAGTTCCCTAATTAAAAGGTATCGGTACTTCCTTAACATTCTATATTTTTTATTGCACTTTTCTTGTAGTCGATTTCGAGAGCTTTCCAAAACCCTACAAGAAAGTTTATTTTTGTTAAGTACTTTCCGAGTTATGACGCTTGAAGATTACAGTACACTGTAGCTTTCAAGCCTCACAACTCGGGAAGTACTCAACGAAAATAAACTTTCTTGAAAGGCTTTGGAAAGTTCTTGATACCAACTATTAAATTTTTTAATCAAAAATAGGGTATTTTATTTAAAAAAGTTAATGTGATTTTGATGTGACCTTGGCGACGCCATCCAAGGTTAAACCTATAAAATCAGTAAATAGCTTTCATGATCCTATATAACCTCTCCAAATTTCAACTTGCTATCTAGATTCGTTCAAAAATTATTTAATGTCCTTGAACTTTTAACGGACACTGTATGGCACGTCCCACGTCAAGTGGGACAAGCGTTTAACCCTTAAACACGTAAGTGGGTCTAAGAGACCCCATATGAAGTTTCGAACGCTTGCTGTGTGAAGACGGAATGAGATAGGAGGTTCGGACCAAGACGTAAAAAAAGTTTGAAATCTCCTCTTTCGATTGATATGGTTGATCAACTTTTTGGTCAACTAAAACTCAAACGGCACCACAGCAAAGTTTTGTTAGGGTGCGACCCATATAGTGTGTAAGTAAAATTTTTTTTGTGAGTATTTTACATAAAAAAGCTGGACAAAATACGTTCAAACAGGTCGGTTTGCGGATGTTACTCAAATATACTCTGTCTAAAGTTGGAATATTATAAAATGTTGTAGAAAAAAAAGTTTTTCCAAAATATATCATGAAACACATCAATTTTCAATTTTAGACAGGATTTAATCAAAAATACCTCATATTCGCTTTGTTACATAAGTACATTTTTTAATAGAAATGACAATGATATAATTTTTTTTGAAAGTATAAAGCTTTAGCTTTAAAACGGCGTATTGTAAAGTTCTTTAAAGTTTTTTGTTGCAAAGATACGATTTTTTTTTTAACTGGATTTTTAGATGCCCAAAAATACCTCATATTCTCTATGTTACATATACTTTTTAAAAAGAATGATTTTGCCAAATTTTATTTTGAAAGTGTGACTCTTTAGCTTTATAACGTCGTATTTGAAAGTCCTTAAACGTTTTTTGTTGCGAAGATATGATTTTTTGAAGGAAAAGTGGATTTTTGACCAATTTCTCGTTTTTGCTTAATGGTTTTTCTTTTATAACTTCACAATAAATTATTTTTCGGCAATGTGCAGTCACACTCCTAAGATTCTGAACTTTCGATAAAAAAAAAAAAAAAAAATCGTAGAAAAATATTGATTGTAATCAAAGTTATAGCTTCTCAAAGTTGAAAAAGTCTCCCAGACCCAAAAATGTGTTTTCGTATTTTACAGGATCGGTGTGTTTAAGGGTTAAGAAAAATCCATGAAGTCAAAATAAGGTGTTTGTGAGCTTGTAATTTTCTTTCTTATATGTTTAAGAAAAGAACGTAACCTTTTGAAATGTTTGAAATGGCTGCTCTAATATGGCGCCTGAAGTGTATGAAGTACTTATTAAAAACATTTAATTCATGGATAAGATAGTCTAAAATTCATTCGAATCGGTATCTGGGGACTTTTTGGCTCACTCATGAACAATCCATAATCAATAAAATTTCTAAGATTAGAAATAACGAATCCAATATGGCGGCTGTATTGAATGAAAAACTGACGGAAACACTTCTTAATTGTGTGAGTCAAAATTCTATTTTTTCCCATAAAAATAGATATGTGAGAGCTTTCTAGAATGTATTTTTCAAGATTTATGGATAATGAAAAAGAAATTTAGAAACAATCGGAAAATACATTTTCTCCAAGATCATAAACTTTCACAAATCTTTATTCCAAAAATTAGTTTTCAGGAAAATAATGATAACAGAACAGTCTGCGATACTGTCGAAAAATCACTTAACACATACTTTTTGGCTCCATTTGCGAATTAATATTCTTGTTGTGCTTGACTCCCTGTTCTTACAATATCGTTTAACGTAATTCATCATTTGCAAAAATATGAATACCGTGTTGTAGCCTAAGCTACCACCCGAGCGTATAGCAACAAGAAGCAATTTCGTTGCTATGTGTTTAGGCAAACACTCGCGCTTCAGAATTTACCAAACGCGAGAGCAATGGAAGACGCAGATAATCTTTCAAAACTGTCGGATAAAACGCGAAATAACGGAAGACGCGGATAGTCTTTCAAACGTCCGTTCAAAAGACCATCGCAAAAGCTGAACCGCCACTGAATTCAGATTGCAATCGATTTGCAAACTTGCATATGTAAGCATTAGAAGCCTTCAAATCGGGAAACGACGGAGACTAACTTAGACAGCCGTCAGAGCACAATCACGAGTCGTGCGTGTATTACACGTCAAGCTGTGACGTGACACAAGAGGTAAAGCGTACCGCAGCTCAATTTAACGGAGCACTTAATTATAAATACTACGTGTACGAGGCAATACCAATAAAATTCAACATTATAAGTTGTGATAAAAGTATTTATCTCTAACTCGTTAAAGCGACCGTCCCGCGAGTCCCTACTCTTTGGGCGAGCAAATCTCAAAACATATACACGGTTGTTGTGCTAAAGGGCATAACAACCGTGCATTTGATAAAAACATGATTTTTAAAGTTATTAGGAGTATAAATAAGTTTCCGCCGTTTCACAAAAAATGGCGCCACTAGTATGTTATGGTTGAAATTGTCTGTTGTAAAACGTTATATCGTAAGGTTGGACATCTGGCAACAATATAACCTTAAAATATTAGCAATTTTGTATCAGCATCATATATCTTTTTTCGTGCGAAAATGTCGAGTTTTGAGCCGAATAAGCGTCATTTGCGGGAGCTTTTGATTTACTTCTTTAATTTGAAGAAATCTGCAGCCGAAGCGCATCAATTGCTTGTAGAAGCATATGGTGAGGCTGCCTTAAGTGAAAGAAGTTGCCGTGAGTAGTTTCACAAGTTTAAGAACGGTGAATTTGACGTCGAAGGCAAAGAACGTAGCGGAAGGCCGAAAGTGTACGAAGACGTGGAATTGGAAACATTATTAGATGAAGATTCGTGCCAAACGCAAGAAGCACTTGCACTTACATTAGGAGTGACTCAACCAGCCATTTCACATCGCTTAAAATCATTGAGAATGATTCAAAAATAAGGAAACTGGGTTCCATATAAACTGAAGCCGAGAAACGTTGAACGCCGATTTTTCACATGTGAAATGCTGCTTGCCAGACATAAACAAAAGGATTTTTTGCATCGTATAGTCACTGGTGATGAAAAATGGATCCACTACAATAACCCAAAGAAGAAGAAATCATGGGGACCACCTGGCCATGCTTCAACATTGACAGCCAAGTCGAACATTCATGGAAAAAAGCTCATGTTGTGTATTTGGTGGGATCAGCTTGGTATCGTGTATTATGAGTTGTTCAAACCGAATGAAACCATGACTGGGGCTCTGTACCGAACACAATTGATGAGATTGAGCCGAGTACTCAAGGAAAAACGTGCCCACTACTACTCCAGACACGACAAAGTTATTCTTCTGCATGATAATGCTTGTCCACATGTTGCGGCGCCGGTCAAAACCTACCTGGAAATACTCAATTGGGAAGTTTTACCCCACCCGCCGTATTCACCAGACATTGCTCCTTCTGATTACTACCTGTTTCGATTGATGGCGCATGGCCTGTCTGAGCAACACTTCACATCATATGAAGATACAAAAAATTGGGTCGATTTGTAGATAGCTTCAAAAGATGAAGCATTCTTCCGACGCGGTATCCGTATGCTGCCAGAAAGATGGGAAAAAGTAGTGGCTAGCGATGGACAATACTTCGAATAAAACATTAGGTACCGTTCTTTCACAATAAATGCCCAATTTTTGATAAAAAACGGCGGAAACTTATTTATACTCCTAATATTAATAATTCTTAATTTAATAATTTTATGACTATTAATAATACTTTAATACTTTTATATGCAAAATAATTACAATTGTGTGTACGTCATAGCCCTGTTAAAAAGGTCTTATTTATTTACATTAAGTTATATAATTTCATTGCCAAAACATATTTCATTAATTTTTATCTTAAAATCCAATTATGCAAACCTAAATTTCGAAAACTTGACTTCAAGGAATCCTTTCATGAAATAGAATCCTCTTGTTTCAAAACATATTTGTGTCAAAATAAGAATAAAAATGTTACATTTTTTATGCCTTAATGTATGGTTTTTATTTACAAAAAACTTCGTTCTGCCGCGTCCATTTGTTGATGGTATCGCATACTGTTCGCGGGTAATAATTTCCTATTGTCAATACTTTGTTAGCAACAAGCTATAATTAAAAAACTTCAAAAATTTTCAGCAAGTATTTTACAACCTGTGTACAACATTAAATATTATATCGTACGTGTCATCAATTTGCTATTACGTTGCAGGCACGATATTATAAATAAAATGCAAGCTCTTCGCGTGTTGTTACGTAACTTCACAACAACTCGTGCAGTTCATTAGTTTACTTAATGTGGTAAATCACGCTTGGCTAGTTGGGGAAGTTTTAATCAGTTTTTCATGCAGTGCAGCCATATTGCATCTGCCGATTCGAATTTTGGAAATCTAACTATAGATTGTTTATGAATAAGCAGAAAAATCGCCAACCGATTTTCATGGAAATCGAATGAATTTTGGCTTACCTGTTCCATGAAAAAAACATTTTCTATCAGTTTTTCATCTACTCCAAGTGGCATATTGGAGCTGCCATTTCTACTTTTTTAACGGGGGAACCTCATGTAAACGGCCGTTTTTTCTCAATTTAAAAGAAAAAAATGACAAAATTTATTAAATCTAAACAAAATACATGATAATATTCACTATTTAAGTTAATTAAAAACTTTTTGGTGTTAAAAAATTTCAAAATAGTAGCACAGCAGCTGCTTAAAGTTGGCTCCTCAAATTTGCGCCGTGCAACGGCACAAAATTAATGTGACCTTGGTGACAACAATTTCAAGAAAATTTGGTTAGTTTATGTAAAAACGCACAGCATATACTTAAATAATTAATAAAGTTCCTAAAATTGCAAAAATGGCAACATAAACAAAAAAACATCACTTTTTTTTAAACAATTATTATTTAAAGCAAAATATTAATGATCGGATAAGTATATGCTGAGGTCAGATAGTTGAAGAATAAGCATGTAAAATTTGAAGATGATTGCTCAAGTAGTTTTTGAGTTACATTGCACAGCGCACAAAATTTAGTTTTGAGAAAAAAAAAACGTTTAAAATTTTTGTAAAAAAAAAAATCGTGAAAAATTGTAATAGATTTAAAACGTCGATTTTTGATCAATCAGCAATTCCAGGGCCGTATAGCAGGTCTTCCTCTTCCTGAAATTCCTGGAAATGCGCTATTTTTTTTCCTTTACGAGCAGTACAAGTTTCTTTTGTCGGCAGATATTTGTATACCTACGCGCTTCGGCCGCTGAGGCCTTTCTTTGAAATTAACATAAAAGGAAGTTTCTTATAACTTTCTAATGTTCTTTTCCATATTTTTGAGATGATTTCCTAATTTAAACAAGAAATAGAAAACGTACAAAAAATCGATTTTACACAAGGTTCCCTCCTTTAAAAGCCACGTTTTTTCTCAAACTTAATACATAGAAAACAAAAATTTCTAACTCAAATATTTTATTTCAACTTTATAAATTTTGACCAGACATTTGTCCACTTAAAGTGGAAAATTGTGCGTGTGCGTGTGTATGCGCGCGTGTGCGTGTACAAAATAAGATTATTACAATAATCAATCAAAAACTTTCTTCGATTTAAACGTGCACATTTAATTGTATATTTATTATAAAGTCCTTTATATAAATTTTCAAATTACTATCGTGTTCTGAAAAGTGACTGTCGTTTTCGACATTTACCATTTAACATAAAACAATAAACAAAAAATGTTTGTTTAATTAAAAAAGTTAACCTCATTATTTCAAAAATCTACTATGATATGCGACTAGGTTGCATTAAACTAATTCTATTACCTTAAATTAATTAATTCATTAAAAAATTAATCTATTATTTCTTTATAACGGTTTTGTGTTTTCCGCCAAACTGCTTGCTTCTTTTCCACGTTGGAATCTAACTCAATGTTAAGGGCATCCGTTCTCATTGATCCAAGACCAACTTTATTGTGATTGCACGCAATAGGTAACTGTAACAGAAATAATTTTTTATTACAAAATATAATCTATTTATTAAAATATTTATAGTCTTTAACTTGTACAAATAATTGTCATAAATTTGTACAAATAAATTTGTACAAATAAATTCCGAAAAAAAGTAATATGTAAATGTACCGAAATTTTTTGAAAAAATTTCCTAAAAATACCAGGATTTTCTAAAAATTTTACTCAAAAGATCAGATAAAATTAGAGAATCTTTTATTGCAGATTGAAGATTCATTTCATTATATGCGCATTTTAATGTTCCTTAAAGGGATCTTAAAACAAAAATCGAACTTCTTCGATGATGGCAATACAAACATTTCGAGCAAAAGTCGAGCGGCACGTGGTAGCGCGCGGGTGAATAATAAGGGCAACAACACTAAGAGCAGGCGAGCAGGCTAGCGTTCTTTGTCCAGCGTATTTATAAATACATCTGTTCTTGCTTTTCGATTTCAGCAATAACACACAAAATCCGGCACTTATTACAAAACGCAATAGATAAAGACGAGGCAAGACGGGATAGTTAAGGTTTAATGATAAATAAAAGCTAGGTTTTAATTAATAAATTATCTTTATTTGTTAAATATTCTTTGGATCTTAATCTTTGAATCTTTTTTCTCTTCTATATAACTATCGTTAAATAAAATCTTCGAATTATAAACTTTATAAACAAAATGCTTTATAACTAGACTTTAACACTGATATTTAATGTGTGATTTTACATATACAACCTTCTCAAGGTCTTGAAACTGCGCGTCAAATAAATTTTTCAGTTTTCAAACACAGTTCTAAATTAAACAAGAAATAGTAATGTTAAAAATAATATCACAGTAGCAGCATCTCATCATATTACTATTTCTTGTTCAATTTAGAACTGTGTTTTTAAGACCAATTGTGTAATCACACAATAAATATAAGCACTGAGATGTAACTATAATCTTTAAGGCATTTCGTTCATATTGTATTTTCACATTTCAGTCAAAGTAAATTAGTTCTCTAATTATAGTTAACCGAGAGGGTTTCCGGATAGATGTCACGTGCGTGTTGGGCACTTTGCCGACGTTTCGCAAACATTGCAGCTTGCATCATCAGGGCCGAGAGCTCCGATATTGAGCTCCCTTGGGTTGTGGTAGTCTTTATACAGGGTGTTCAAAAGTCAAGTAAATCCTATTTGGCATACCGTTTCCCCGGGTTTTTTAATTGACCGGCCGGTCAATCAAAACGCTCCGTTTGGCTGACCAAGTCAAACTCCCCACCCCAACCCCCACCGGGCACAACGGGGATATACAGGGTGTTCAAAAAGTCCCGGACCGGCGAAATATCTCAAAAACTAAGCATTTTAGAAAAAAATGTTTCAGATAAAAATTGTAGGGTTTCAAAAGATCTATTTACTGATCTTATTAGTTTGACCTTGGATGGCGTCGCAAAGGTCAGATCGAAATCACATTAACTTTTCTAAATGGAACTGCCTACTTTTTATTGCATATTCTTGTAGCTTATCTCAAGACCTTTCCAAAACACTATAAACAAATGTATTTTCGTTAAGTATTTTTCGAGTTGTGAAGCTTGAAAGTTACAGTACATTACAGCTTTCAAGCCTCACAACTCGGAAAATACTCAACGAAAATAAACTTTCTTGTAGTATTTTAGAAAAGTCTCGAAATCGATTACAAGAAAATGCAATAAAAAATATGCAGGGTGTTCAAAAAGTCCGGGACATTCAACCGGTCCGGAACTTGTTGAACACCTTGTATATTTTTTATTGAATTTTCTTGTAGTCGATTTCGAGACCTTTATAAAACACTACAAGAAAGTTTATTTTCGTTGAGTATTTTCCAAGTTGTGAGGCTTGAAAGCTGTAATGTACTGTAACTTTCAAGCTTCACAACTCAAAAAATACTTAACGAAAATACATTTGTTTATAGTGTTTTAGAAAGGTCTTGAGATAAGCTACAAGAATATGCAATAAAAAGTAGGCAGTTCCATTTAGAAAAGTTAATGTGATTTCGATCTGACCTTTGCGACGCCATCCAAGGTCAAACTAATAAGATCAGTAAATAGATCTTTTGAAACCCTACAATTTTTATCTGAAACATTTTTTTCTAAAATGCTTAGTTTTTGAGATATTTCGCCGGTCCGGGACTTTTTGAACACCCTGTATATCCCCGTTGTGCCCGGTGGGGGTTGGGGTGGGGAGTTTGACTTGGTCAGCCAAACGGAGCGTTTTGATTGACCGGCCGGTCAATTAAAAAACCCGGGGAAACGGTATGCCAAATAGGATTTACTTGAAGGCCTTTGTCGCGGTTGAGGTTGTCAGGATGTTTTAAGATTTCCAGACCTTCCCGATATTTTTTGGCGAAGTAGCCTTGTGACGGGGCTAACATAGTAGACTTATCATACTGTACGGCATGTCCAGTCTCCAGCCAATGTTCCGCCAAGGCTGATTGTGAAAAGTGGGTATTTGGCACACCTCTGGTGTTCCTTGATCCGTGTACTGATCTTTCTCCCGGTTTCTCCTATGTACACTTTTCTGCAGACGCAAGGTATCTTGTACACACCTGGGGTTTCCAGGCTTGGTCTTTGATCCTTGGGGTTAGGGAGTAATTGAGCAATTTTCTTCTGGGGTTTGAAGATTACTCTGATGTTGTGCTTACTCAAAAGTCTGCCTATGCGATCTGTTGTACCTTGAAGATACGGAAAGACAGCCGTCATTTTCTTTTCTCTTTCTTCATCCAGATTTTCGGTGTCGTTGGGACTGGAGATCTTGTTCTTCAATCTCTTAGTTATCTGATTAATATTCTTGCTGTTGTACCCATTCCTAGTCAAGGTCTGATTAAGATGCTGTAACTCTTCATCCAGGAACGTTGGTTCAGAAACTGTGAGGGCTCTGTATACCAATGAGCTGATAACTGAATTCTTTTGTAAAGGATGGTGAAGGGAGGTTGCGTGAAGATATCGGTCAGTGTGGGTTGGTTTTCGGTAAACCCGATGGCCTAAGGTACCATCTCTGTTTCTTCGAACCAACACGTCTAGGAAGGGAATTTGGTTTTCCTGTTCTACCTCCATTGTAAACTTAATGTTTGGGTGTTGGGCGTTGAGAAAAGCGAGGAAAGGAGGGAGAGTTTCTTTGCCGTGGCTCCATATAACAAATGTGTCATCTACGTATCGGAACCATGTGGAAGGTTTGAGGGGTGCGTTTTTCAGAATTTTGCCTTCGAGATGTTCCATGAAAATGTTCGCAATAATGAGTGAAACAGGGGATCCCATTGCTGCTCCAGATGTTTGTTCAAAGAACTCTCCTTGAAATTGGAAATAGGTCGAGGTTAGGCAATGTTCTATTAGTGAGACGAAGTTGGCCGGCAGTTTGTCAGACTTTTTGATAATGTCCAACGTATCCTGGACCGGGACATTTGTGAACAATGAAACCACATCAAAACTTACCAGTATGTCATTGGGTTTTGTTTTGATCTTTGTAATTTTGTTCACAAAATCAATAGAATTCTTGATGTAAAATCCATTGTGACCAGAAAATTTTTGAAGTGGTTTGGCGAGGTAGCGGGCCAACTAGTAGGAGGGTCCCCCGATATTGCTAACGATAGGGCGAAGGGAGACCGATTCCTTGTGAATCTTGGGGAGGCCGTAGAATCTGGGAGCCGACAATTCCCGGGGGGTGAGGTATTTGATAATTTCAGGAGGAAAGCCTGAATTCTTGAGCAAAACGGATGATTTTTTCTCTATAGTGGATGTTGGGTTCCGTTTCAGTTTTTTATAAACGCTGCAATCCGAGAGCATAACATTGATCTTATTACAGTAATCTTCTTTGTCCATTACTACTGTGGCATTTCCTTTATCCGCCGGTAGAATTAGAATGTTGTTGTTCTGTCTTAAATTCTGGAGTGCCAAGCGTTCTTCTCTGCTGATGTTTTGGTTGGGTGGTTTAGCCTTGCGGAGGATGTTGACTGCTCGTTGTCTAATGTCGTTGCTTGCCTCGGGTGGGAGGCGGAAGATAGCTGTCTCAACTTGGCTGATAATTTCTTCCGTAAGAATGCTTGTGGGGGTGACAACAAAATTGTGTCCTTTTGAAAGTACAGACACTTCGGATGGGGACAGGACGTGACTGCTGAGGTTCTTCACTGTGTGTGTTGGAAGTGGGGATCCAGCCTGTGGAGAGATCTTCTTGTATTTCTCCTCCTGTTTTTGTTTTCTCACCTCGGCAGAACGGACGGCCTGTTCGTATGTAATACGGTCCAGTGTTTGCGACAGCTCTGGCTTTAGTGAGTCAGCAAGCAAGAGATGTAATCCAAGAAGCTTTTGGGAGGTGCTGGCTATACTTCTTTTGGTTGCCGAGATCCTTTCCTTGACTAACTGTAGAGATGCTTGTCGAAGGATAACTTTTGCCTGGATGGAGATAGGCAAAGGGTTTTTTAATTGAAAGCATTTAGGTACCACTCAATGGTCACGGCTTCTCTAATTATAAATTTTATTTTAAAAAAATTGGAAAAGAACATTTATCTCCATTTTGCCTCACGGGTGATGTGAGACGGGGTATCCCTGGGTAAAATAAGATATACTTTAATACCAAAACAAGTATAAAGTAGAAAGGGTCTTCTATCAGGTAATATAGCAGTTTTTATAACATTGTTACTTATTTTATAATAATTAATGTTTTTGCAACATACCCTAAAAAACTATTACATTGGATACCTTCCAAATTTGCGTATCAAACGCACAGATCATTTATCCATGTTTAACGTTTGTTGAGCAACAAAGACATATTATTCCTATTAAATTTTGTCTCATAAACACATCTATTTACAAGAAAACTATTAGGGTCAGTCAAATGAAAACGAGACAGACTGTATAACAAACATGGCGCGGACGTTGGTAACCCTTCTCTGTGTGTTTATGGACATGACCTCTATTGGGAAAGAACGATGCGAATGTTTACCGCTGTGTTATTTACAATATTTGTTAGATGTACTCGAAGTGAGGTCAGCGCGTCGTGTGTATGCCCGATATCACTATGGAGGCCGGGAAAAAAGAACGCGGTGTAGTGCGGTTTTTGACTGCGGTAGGGGTGTCAGGAAGTGCAATTCATGCCCAAATGTCTGTTGTGTATGACGAATACAGTATGTCACGTGCGCATGTGTTGCGTGAAATAACCAAATTCGAGAAAATCGTTTATTCCACGCAAATACACACGCACGTGACATACTGTGTTCGCCATACACAGTAGACATTTGGACATGAATTGTACTTCCTGACACTCTTTCCGCAGTTAAAAACCGCACTATACCTCGCTGTTCTTCTTTTCCGGCCTCCATAGTGATGTCGGATGTACACACAACGCGCTGACCTCACTTCAAATACGTCTAACAAATATTGTAAATAACACAGCGGTAAACATTCGCATCGTTCTTCCCCAATAGAGGTCATGTCCATAAACACATAGAAAAAGGTTACCAACGTTCGAGCCATGCTCGTTATACAGTCTGTCTCGTTTTCATTTAACTAACCCTAATATTATAATTTAATACTAATGTCACAAATAAATAAATAAGATAAATTCATAATAAAATCGCAAAAAATGAGTTATGGCTAAACTCAATAAGGCAGCTTTGCTGAGTTGTAAATTGTTTTTAAAAACTGAGGCGTCATATCTAATGTGTATGCTCGATTGTGATTCCTGCATTCGCGTGATACAGAGGATACCTCGTCTCGTACTGCCATCTTTTCTTGTCTCATCTTCCCCTATTGCTCCTTTTTATCATTCTGCATCTCAACTTTATAAACTTCATTTAAGCTATTCTTTATTTTACACTCCTAATCTTACAAGGAAAGCCCTCAACAAACCATTTACCGATTAAAAATTTTATGGGTGTGTAGTATTCATTCACACTGTACTAAAGTAATTCGTTGCAGATATTAAACATTTTCGAGAAAATAACGATTAAATATTTCCAACACCTATAGTACCGTTACAGAAAAGTATTTGTCGAGTTTGTAGCGTAATGTGGGGTGTTAGGACATATACTGCTTCGCTAAAACTCCCAGGTTTAATTCCCGAAAATAAGACCATTTTTTATTTAAATCTTATATTTTTAAATTGTTATATACAAATTTTAAACCGTTTTTAATTATTTAATGTAAAATGTCATTTTTTTTTAAATCAAGGAACTTAGAAATGCTCTTCTATTATTATTAATTAAATCAAAATTTCTCATGAACACAAACAGTATATAACACAAAAATAAAAGGCTTAAAAAATAAAAACAAAAAATATACTTCCAATAAAAATTTACAATAACTGTATTATAATAAGTTTACAGCTTTTACTTATCATAAAAACAATTAAAACATAATGGTTTATTGCACCATGCACACCATAAAATCATTGACATTTCATGTGCATTTCCAGTCTGGAGACACCTGTAACTCCCATCGTGCGCGTCCTTAGGTGGCGGATTAGTAAACGTTCGTCATAGCTTGCTATGAAGAGCAGGAGGAAAATAAAATAACTTCCACGGACCAACGAGGTTGTACCTCCTAACTCCCAAGGTGTATGTTTAATGCCAAAGTGTGAATGGCTGCGGGAGTATAAACAGTGCAGTTTTAAACAATCCTTAAGGGAGAAGATGCGCCTTTTTTAGTATCACCCGGCAGCACCTTCCGAAGCTTCGCGAGGACATAAGTGCACTGCCCGGAGCAACAGTATAGACCTACTATACTCGGGAGATTAACATAAATAAATACTTAAACAATTTTACACAGTAGCTCTAATAATGACAACAGGTAAGTAAATAAAGAACTCGATTCATATGTAACGCAAAATAGAAAAGACCGGAGCTATTCGTAAAACTTTTTTTTCTTTTGCGTCTTCTGAGTTCTATATTCATTAAAAAAAAATATGAGACGGCTTAAAAAGTTGAACCTTTCCCTTCACAGTGCCGGTATAGATAGAACATGGACATGTACTGTGCTTTGAAGTACATATAAAAATGTCGACCAATGCAAAATATTTCAAATAGCCCCAAGCCCGGGGTAATTCGAAAATAGTCTGGGAATATTCTAAAATTTGTTTTAAAATTTAAAAAAAATGTAAAAAAACTGTTGTGAAGATTTTCTTTTATTAAGAAAAGGATACATAGTGTTATAAAGAAATGTTATATACAACAACAAAAATACAAACATACAATAGAGAAATTTATTACTTTAACGTTTTCGAAACAAGTCAGAGACTATTCGTATTTTGTGTAATTACATTCATTAAGTATTAAATTGTGTATTTTGGTACATAAAACGCAAACATGAAAAAAAAATCATCCAAACGACGATTCAACATTTGGTTTTTTGAATTGCCCCGACGTCAACTGTGCGCATTACGTATGATCTACAAAAATAGACACAGCAATAAGTAAACACGAAATGTTTCAAATACATTTAACACAATATATTCAAAGTTTTCAAAAAGAATCTTATTTATCTTACTTAAAATTTGAAGAAATGCTGGTTATCAAAAATTACTTTGACTGTTGCAAAACACATTTTTCACTACTACGACTTCAATATGACGCCATTGCCAACAAAACTTTGTTAGCAACATCGTTATATTAGGTTTATAGTATTCAAAATAAATTTTTAATATGTACCCATGAAAAGATATTTCCATTTTTCGAATTACCCTGGTCTCCCCTATTGTAAAGCAATCACCTAGGAACAGGCTCAGATCACACTCCGTGATTGGAATCGTAAATGTATCTAAAGCTAGCAATCCTATTCCAGCAAACAACACACCAACTTCTGTAAGAGTTCCTCTACAAAGAATTAAGGAGCAAGGCTGAACAACTATTAGCGCGTAATTGCACTCGAACGCAGAGACACGCAAGGTAAATGATTAAAAAAAGTCATAATTACTCGTATAGTTGTACAAAAAAATGTTTAATAAAGAAAATTTATACTACACTATATACAAGAAAGTTTGACTTAATAAAAAATTATACTTTATCTCGGCAAGAAATTTGGCGCAAACTTGAAGCGATACTAAATGTCGTATGATTCAAATTAGCGGTAGATTTTAAAACTCTGGCCAAAAGCGCGGAAAAGAGCGCTTATATCAGTTAGGTTGGCCACTAGAAAAAAAGCGCGCCAATTCTCCGGATAATAACATTACGCCTCCCTTGTTTGGCAGTGTTGCTAGGCGGCAATTATATCTACATCAACATCAAATAGGTTTGATATACTAAACCAAGATATAAAAGATAATGTAAATAAATCTGCTCAAATAAGATAATGACAACCTAAACCTTCGCCAATCTTCATAACTGGCATAGATAATATTCAACCTTTTGTCCAAGTATTAGAAAATATAACTAAACATGAATATGATCTTAAAAAGCTAAAAAACAAACAGGTTAAAATTCAACCGAAAATTTCTAACAATTACACAACCATAGTTAAGGCACTACATGTTAGAAAAACAGAATTCTATACATATAAATTAAAAGAAACTTTAAGGTTGTTCTAAAAAATATGGACACATCAACTAATGTAAAGAAATTAAAAAATAAATTAAAGGAACTTGGCCATTAAGCAACAAACATATGAAACATAAAACAAAGAATTATTAAAAGTTCCTATGTTTTTGTAGAGCTCAAGATAAATGAAGAAATAAAGAACATAAAATGTTTTCTTTATTGTAAAATACAATTTGAGCTATCACAGCTAAGACGCAAAATCCTGCAGTGCGCTAATTGCCAAAGATATGGTCATACAAAAAAATTTTGTCACCAAACGGTTAGATGTGTCAAATGTGTAGGTGCCATCCTATAGCAAATTGCCTCAGAAAAGAAAGATCCAATCATGTAAAAAACGTTTTTGCAAAGAAAATCATCCGGTAAATTATAAAAGTATGCATGGTAAATGTAAAGAATTACAAAAAGAATATATTTGCCAAAGATAAAAAAAAAGAACACACAAGATATTTGTTCAGAAATCAATAATAAAAGCCCTACTTATTCATCTTCAACTCACTTCACAAACCCTAATATCACATTCGCTTAAAGAGTACAAGAATTTATAAACATCTATATGAGAACTATACTAAGGATCTTCCCGACATCAACATACAAAAATCTGAAGCAAATCAAAATAGCGACATCCATGATCTAAAAATTATGATGAAGGAACTCGTGGACAAGATTTTATGTTAAATATACCAACGACACTCATCACCAAATTAAAATAATGATATTCATATATAAAACTACTATTTGGAATGCTAATGGGCTAACACACCACATTCAGGACTTAAAAATTTTCTTGACTATAAACAATATAGATATAATAACTATCTCAGAAAACCATTTCATTCACAGAAGTTATTTTAATATTCCCATGTATGTACTTATTTTACCATACAATGCACCCAGATGGCTCTACTCATGATGGATCGACAATTATTATAAAAAATAATATTAGGCATCACGTCGTAGAGGAATTTAGAGAAAACTATCTACAGGTCACAAACGTTGTCATAGAAGATTAGATTGGAACAGTTACAATCTCCGCCATATACTATAGTCCACCAAAACATGTCATTAAAATGGAGTAATGTACCCATTTCTTCAGCACGCTTGGAAGCAGATTTATTGTCACCAATGACTTCAATGCAAAACACCACTATTGGGGCTTAAGGA
The DNA here is from genome assembly GCF_016802725.1 of Solenopsis invicta. Classification (NCBI taxonomy): domain Eukaryota; kingdom Metazoa; phylum Arthropoda; class Insecta; order Hymenoptera; family Formicidae; genus Solenopsis; species Solenopsis invicta. The sequence goes on along the minus strand of NC_052669.1, from coordinate 15,061,004 downwards.
TAATCCAAATAAAAAATAGAGAACTATATAACTACCTCGTTGAATCTAGGGATAGTAGATCGAGCCCACTTAATGGCCCACCGACACAAATAAAATTCCCGATCTATTAAACTTTGGCATTTTCAAGGGAATACTCAACTTTAATCTTACCATATCATGTCCGGATTTATCTTCGGACCACTCCCCAGTTATTCTAGACTTATGTAGTCACATAATTAACAAGGATAAACCATGTACACTACACAACTCAAAAATGGACTGGGAATATTTTAGGACCGACATTATAAACAATCTAGAAACATCGAAACCTCTTAAAACCGAAGATTTATTTAACCCTTAAACACGTAAGTGGGTCTGAGAGACTCCATATAAAGTTTCGAATGCTTCCTGTGTGAAGACGGAATGAGATAGGAGGTTCGGACCAAAACGTAATAAAAATTTGTAATCTCCTCTTTCGATTGATATGGTTTATCAACATTTTTGGTCAATTAAAATTCGAACGGCACGGCAGCAAAGTTTTGTTAGGATCAATGCGCCCCATATAGTGTGTAAGTGAAACTTTTTATGTGAATATTTTACATAAAAAAGCTGGACAAAATACGTTCAAACAGGTCGGTTCGCGGATGTTACTCGCATATACTCTGTCTAAAGTTGGAATACTATAAAATGTTATAGAAAAGGGAGTTTTTCCAAAATATATTATGAAACACAACAATTTTCAATTTTAGACACAATTTAATCAAAAATACCTCATATTCGCCTTGTTACATAAGTACATTTTTTAATAGAATCGACAATGATATTATTTTTTTTTGAAAGTATGAATCTTTAGCTTTAAAACGCCGTATTGTAAAGTCTGTAAAAGTTATTTGTTGCAGAAATATGACTAAAAAAAAAGTAGATTTTTAGATGCCCAAAAATACTTCATATTCTCCATGTTACATAATTATACTTTTTAAAAAGAATGACTTTGCCAAATTTTATTTTGAAAATGTGACTCTTTAGCTGTAAAACGCCGTATATGAAAATCCTTAAAAGTTTTTTGTTGCAAAGATATAATTTTTTTAAGGAAAAGTGGATTTTTGACCAATTTCTCATTTTTGGTTAATGGTTTTTCCTATATAACGTCACAATAAATTATTTTTTGGCAATGCCGATTGTGCAGTCACCCTCCTGAGATTCTACACTTTCATTAACAAAAAAAACTGTAGAAAAACATTATAATCAAAGTTATAGCTTCTCAAAGTTGAAAAAGTCTCCCAGACCAGAAAATGTGTTTCCGTATTTTACAAGATCGGTGTGTTTAATGATTAACGCTGTAGAGCACGTTAATCATTGTATACAGCAAGCTATCTAGAACACCACTTCTACGGCTAAGGTATCTCTTAATGTCAATATATATAACCTATCAATAAGAAAAAAGTTAGCCAAATTACAAAAAATCTTTGCATAAAAATTAAACTCAATAGATCCATTAAAAAATTAATAGAACACTGCTGCAAACTAAGAAACAACGGTATATAGAAGTATCTGCGTAACTTCGATGCTACTAAAGCGTTTGGATACTCACACTGGAAAGCAACGAGAAAATTGAAACAGCCGCAAAGATGCCTCCTTCCACTACGCAAAACGGACGGAAATTGGGCTAGAAATATGGAAAAAGCAAACAAAGCTACTCTTTTGATTAAGGTTTTTACCTCTAACCCAGACTCAACTAAAGCAAATATAGAAAACGAGATAAATCCAATATTCAGCATAAAATCCTGCAACTCATCACCAAATATTTCCATAAACAAAAAAAAGTAGCAACAATCAAAAAACTAAACCAGAAAAAGGCACTTGGTTTTCGACCTTATTACGGCTCATACACTTCATGAAATTCCAGACAAGGAAATAACATACGGAACACCGGGTTATATACTCAGTCATATAGTCACTCTCAATTCATCTTGTTTGTTTCAGAAGCATTATTTTAAGGTTACTTAAATTAAATTCATAGAGTTTAAGTTTTTTTTCTAAAATATGCCACGAGGAAAGCCAATCGGTATTGAAACACGATCCAGGATTGTTACCCTTCACGAAGAAGGCTATTCTATCCGGCAAATCAGTCAAAAAGTTAGAATTCCAAAGTCAACGGTTACAGATACTATTCATCATTTTGAATATACAGGAAGTTTAGAGGATCGCAATCGCCCAGGACCATCGAGAAGCACTTCTCATGCTGAAGATTAACATATTAAGTTAATAAGCAAACGTAATCGCAAGTTAACAGCACCAGAAATAGCTGCTGAATTCAATCGCGGACATGATAAAGGACTTTCTGTAAGCACTGTAAAACGCCGATTACAAGAAGCTGGCTTACACGGGCGCGTTGCTGTGCGAAAACCCCTTTTGCGAAGAGGTAATAGACTAAAGCGTCTCGTCTGGGCATGAACGCATCGAGAATGGACGGTGGAAAACTGGAAGAAAGTGCTTTGGACAGATGAATCCAAATTTGAAATATTTGGACAGAAGAGACGAATTTTCGTAAGAAGATCCAAAGACGAAAAATTCATGCGGGATTGTGTTTTACCAACTGTGAAGCATGGTGGCGGTTCTGTTCAAGTTTGGGGATGTTTTTCTTACGCAGGCACAGGAGATTTAGTTAAAATCGATGGAATTATGAGAAAAGAGCAGTATCGTAATATTCTTGAGCAACATGCAGTTCCATCAGGAGTAAAGTTAATTGATAACAATTTCATTTTTATGCACGACAATGACCCAAAGCATATATCAGGATTGTGCACAAATTATCTAGAAGGTCTTCAACGAGATAACATTTTGACGTTAATGTCATGGCCTCCTCAAAGTCCTGATCTAAACCCTATAGAACTTTTGTGGGACGAACTTGATCGGCGAGTAAGAAGAGAAGCTCCAACATCTCAACAACATCTCTGGGACATCTTACAGAGAGAATGGAACAATCTTGAACGCGAAACGCTTATAAAATTAATTGAAAGAATGCCACGCATTGTCCGTGCAGTATTAAGTGCTAAAGGGGGATATTTTGATGAAAAGAAAGTTTAACTGTTATTTCGTATAATGTTTATTTATCCATTACTAGTTTATTTATTCATGTTTCCAAAATAATAAATATTATAATGCATTCTGATTTGCTTGTATTTTCTTTTATTTTACAGTATTTTCAGCCTTTTTTCGAAAATAAAAGAGGTGTCCGAACTTCCATGAGCGGCAGTGTATATGTTAAGAAAAGAACAGCAAAGGGACAAGCTTAGGACTAGGGTAGAAAAGAGGACAATGGGTTTTAAAAGGTTAGCGGAAGGAAAGGGAAGTGAAATTACAAGAAAGTGTTGGAGAAAGATGAAAGAAAGGAAGGGAAAATGTAAGGTCAAATCGCAATGGGAAACAGATGCAGTTATTTCAAGGAAAGAGGATTAAAAATAGGAAGGATTGAGAAAAATATGAAGAGAGAGGGAGTGGATCAGAAAGAGATAGAAAGAATAAGCAGAAGAAAGCAAAGGGAAAAAAGCTGGGAAAGGATCAGCAACTCGAGATACAACAATTGCTACAAGCAAGTCAAAGGGTCAAGTATCCGGGTTATTTAAAAAAAAAGGTGGTCGAAAAAGAGATAGTCGAGGTTCGCAAAGTTTAGACTAGGAAAGTGTGAGAACGGGGTGGTACTGAAAAGAGGAAGAAAAGAGGAAATGCAAAATGTATGGAAACAAGCTCTTGGCAACATGCATGGGAGGAGTGCGGGAGGTGGAGGATAGAGGGATGCTGGCAAGATAGGATAAGGGAAGTGCTGGGAGAAGAGGTGGAGGGGGAGAAATGGTAAGTTAGAAGAATTTAGGAAGGTGGAATGGAAGGCTCATAGAGAGAAGAGAGGAGGAGAAAAAATTGAAGGAGAAATTGGAGGAGCATAATTGAGGGAGTTTGAAAGACGGAGAATATGTGAGTATGCGTGGGGAGTGAGGAAGAGTATGAAAAGAGTATGAAAATAAGAGGGAAAAAAAGATGCTACCATAAAGGGTTGTGGGCGCATACGAGGTGTGTTCAAAAAGTATCGCGAATTTTGAATTTTCGCGGGTTACGTATATTCGAATTTCGATCTTTTTGTGGCGTTATGTTGACTCATGTCTCTCACTTATGCCGACAAGCTCGGCCATTTTGAATGTTCACTTAATTGTTGACAGCTGCTTTGCTTGCACGTGTTTTGGATCGTCTACGATTTTTACCTATTCAAAAAAATGGATCAAAGAACCTGTATCAAATTTTGTGTGAAAAACGAAATTAAGTGCGCGGATGCATTCCGAATGTTGACTGTGGCATACGGAGAAGCTACCTTGGACCGAAGCAACGTTTATCGGTGGTACAAAATGTTCTCAGAAGGCCGAGAAGATGTGAACGACGAAGAGCGTGCCGGACGCCCGAGCACTTCAACAACAGACGAAAAAATTAATGAAGTGGAGAAAATGGTATTGGCCAATCGTCGAATCACCGTTAGAGAAGTTGCTGAGGACCTAAACATATCGATTGGCTCGTGCCATTCGATTTTTATCAATGATTTGGGCATGAGACGGGTCGCCGCGAAATTCGTACCAAAATTGCTCAATTGCGACCAAAAACAGCATCGCATGAACATTGCTAATGAGATGTTGGACTCTGTCCGCGACGACCCAAATTTGCTCCAGAGGGTCATAACTGGGTTATGATCGACGAATCGTGGGTTTATGGTTATGACGTGGAAACCAAAGCTCAATCATCTCAATGGAAGCTGCCGCACGAACCAAGACCGAAAAAAGCGCGCCAAGTTCGGTCGAATGTGAAAGTTTTGCTGACAGTTTTCTTCGATTGCAGGGGCGTGGTGCATCATGAGTTCTTGCCACAGGGTAGAACGGTCAATAAGGAATATTACCTGCAAGTTATGCGCAATTTGCGCGAAGCAATCCGCCAGAAACGCCCGGATTTGTGGAAGAACAAAAATTGGCTTTTGCACCACGATAACGCCCCTGCTCACACATCGTTGCTTGTGCGCGACTTTTTGGCCAAAAACAACACACTAATGATGCCGCAGCCACCGTATTCCCCAGATCTGGCCCCCTGTGACTTTTTCTTGTTCCCTAAACTGAAGAGGCCCATGAAAGGACGACGTTACGCTACGCTTGACGAGATAAAGACGGCATCGAAGGAGGAGCTGAACAAGATAAAAAAAAATGATTTTTTGAAGTGCTTCGAAGATTGGAAAAACCGTTGGCACAAGTGTATAATATCTCATGGGGATTACTTTGAAGGGGACAAAATAGATATTCATGAATAAATAAATAATTTTTGAAAAAACACAAAATTCGCGATACTTTTTGAACACACCTCGTATATGTGATGGGAGCGAGGTTCGGCACGGCAGAGAGAGGGAAAAGGAGGAGGAGAAGGAAAGAGGAAGAGAGGGAGGAAGGAAGGGAGGAAAGAAGGGAGAAAGGAAGGGAGGGAAGAAGGGAGAGAGAGAGGGAGGGGAAAGAGGAGGAAGAAAGGGAGGGGAAAGAAGAGGGAGAAAGGAGGAGAGAGAGGTGAGAGAGAGAGGAGGGCGGATAAGTAGATTTAAGATTGCGTAATGGCTTGCGAAGTGGAAGTTAAGCCTATACGGAGACGAGATTGTTGCGTGGTTCTTGGCGGTATATAATTTTGATCTTAATGTAAAGTTTATTTGTAAATCTTACAAATAAACTTTACATTAAGCGTAATTTACTTTTGTTATTATTGCTTTGTTTTGTTTTTATATAACGTTAGTTAAATGTATGGTTATGAGACTTGTAAAATTGTAACCCTACGGGGAACAATAAAGTTTATTATTATTACTACTACCACTACCATTACTACTACTATTACGTTTTAATAAATCCTGAAAGAAGAACAATATTTGAATTTCTGTATAAACTATCATCTGTGTGCGTACGTGCGTGTGTGTGCGTGTGTGTGCGTGTGTAAGTGTATTAGTATGTCACAACTGTGATTGTTAAATATTGTTTTTTTTTTGAGGATTTATTGAAATGTATTTGTTAAACCTGCCGCAATTTAAATCAAGCGGGCTGGCAAAATGTGAACTTGGCGCACTTCACGTAAAATGCGTATGCCAGACAAGGAGCGCTTAGTAAGTTCTAGTAATGATTACAATCTGTATCCGTGTATATATTGCAAAATATATTTTTTTGTTGCAAAAATAGACAATGACGCGTAAAGTAAAAGGCTTAAATCCTTAAATAAAATTCAGATTCGATATACACGTACCAACATTTTCTGTATTATTCTGTATAACCGCCACCGCTCCTGCCATTATTATGGTTTGAACAATCGTTCAAGTTAGTTTGACTTATTAGTTATTAATACTGTTTGAATTCTAACATGTAAGAGAGTCAGTATCAAATGCAAAAAAAAATTGAGCAAATTCTGTTATTCCAGAATAATTTAGATCATTTTCCAATACAATTGCCATGATTTTTGGGGAGATTTTCTGATGTAACATCAGATATTCATAATATTGATTTTTTAAATAAAACAGCAACACCACCACATTAAACAAATCCATTTGAGCTAAAATTATTTAAATTGAATATAATTTATCTCAAGATATAGTTTTTCATAAGCTTAAACAAAATTTAAAGGGGGATAAAAGCGATCCAAATTGCAACTCCTTTATCTTACGATTTGGTTTCACCGAGTTATTTCAATTTCAAATAAACCATGCATTTTCGACACTTTCTATAACAAATTTATTTATTTTAAACATTAAATGATTAAATTATTTGAAAGTCGTACTGCAAATAGGTGGACTTACATCATAATCATTTGCGCGTGTGCAACGGATCAAGACACGCACGCACGCACGCGCGCACACACACACACACACTCACACGTGTAACTGAAAGAATTTAGAATCAGAGAATATTGGTGGCATGATGAAGACCAAAATTCAGATCTTCGTTGCACACATACACGCAGGCACGTACGCATGGGATCAGATTCCTGCTACGCTGTTGATCCTGGATAATGATGAGAGCAGGATCCACGCGCTTGTATGTACGCACATAAGCAAACGCACACAAGAAGTGTGAGTTGTAAATTCTATAGTGTAACACATTTGTACTACATCCCTCGAATAACTTAATCAATTAATGCCTAAGGTATATAAATTTTTCAGAGAAAGTGATGAAAATATATGATTCACTGAAAAATAGAATAACTTGGTGAAAACAAATCGTAGGCTAAATTTCTATATACAAATTTGAAAGAGAGACTTTAAATGTTAAGATAATTGTAATGAATGTTTTTTACAACATTGTGTTACGTCCATGCTCGAGTTCTAAATTCAGTGACTTTTTAAATTTTTCCACGTTTATGTGTAAAGCGCCATCTATTAAAGAGGTATATACATCTAGGAGGCAAAAAAATGGCAATTTTCTGGAATTATTTTTATTTTGGAAACTGTTGGAGTTATCGAAATGGGGTTTCTTTTTGGATAAAAATATACATTTTGAAGAAACTTCATGATTTTTTTTATTAAGAAATTGCGCAAAATGACAGAGATATGGTGTCGTGAAAAGATAGTCCTAAAAAAATCGCCCAAAACGGTACCAAGTGTACCTTTGCCAAAAATCAACTGAAACAAAAAATGTTTATAGAATCTTAAAATATGTAATATCTTTAGCGTATTAAAGCTGATTTCAAAAATATCAATTTTTGACAAACTGGCGGGCGTTTAAACTTAAAGTTTCAATTTTTAAAACAAAATTCGTTTGTTTTCTCGGTCCCTTAAAAAAACTATGAGGTCTAAAAAAACCAATACGTGATAATGTGTAGAATAGTCAGTATAAATTTCAAGCAAATCGGTTCAGTGGTGATGATGGTTGTTGAAGATATTTCTGGTACCAATGTGAAAAATGTCATTTCGAGAAAAACCCGTTGAATATTCAAAAAATGTTTTTGTTATTAAAACATAAAATTTTTATAACTTACACAAAATCGTCAATTCCAGGGCCATAATACAAGTCTTCTGCAACAGATACGATGCACATATCGTCTAAATTTTGTTGTCGGTATTCGCGCTTCTTTCGTCTGTTTCTGCACGCGTACTTCGGCTTGCGCGCGTACTCCGGCTATGCAGCGATTATCTTCGCGCGCAGCATATTAGTGTGCATTCGGTCCAAGAGAAATGCCCATAATGCTCATTATTCGTAATATTGAAATTATACCATCGTTGAATATGCAAACAGTTATGTCTGCAGCCATTTCTACTGTAATAGCATCGCTGTGCATTGTTTTTGAGGCTATTTTCCGAATTATAGTGTTAACTTACTTTTATTGCTATTCTGAGTATAGCCACTAACACAGCACTCCAATAATGCGTTTTTACTGAGGTATTAGACACAAAATCAAAGGGACGGGCCAACTAGGATATCTTAGCGGCGCGCGGTGCGGTGCGGAGCGGCGCGCCAATGTGCTATCAAGACTATAACTCCGTCATTTTTCCAAATTTTGACTTGAAATTTTCACCAGACATTCTCGAAATATTAAACATTATAAATATGTAATAATAAAAAAATCGATTTTTTTGCCTTCCTAGGTGTAGATGCCCCTTTAAAGAAAAATGGTTTGCAGCTCAAACGGTTCAATGTATCTTATAGCTAAGGTTTTGCCTTCCAAAATGTTTTTTTAAAAAACAAAATTACTTTCTGACCAGCCCAATATGATTGGAAAACATCTAATTATATAAATTGTCATTAATTTTTTTCTTTTTAATAAAATTTTTATTTTATACTATCGCATTGCTTGTTTTTCTCAATATACTAAAAAAAAATACAATAAAGTTTTTTAAAATTCTATTTAAAAGTCAATAAAATTATAAGTGTCCGATTTAGATCAGTGGGTCCGATTTCGAACCAGTGGTTTCAAATCGAACTGGAAAAAGCGTTTTTACATTTTCCATTATCGTTCAACACAGATAACAAAATAGTTTAAAGCAAAAATGAAAGGAATTAAATCATCTTTCCACCTTCGGTTTTACAATCGAACTTTATTTACGACTTATAGAAAGCAAAAACTGCAAATAGGTTCGCTTTACCCCTAAACACATTGGTGCCCATTTTTTAGCGGTGCTGGCCGAGTTTGAGAACAACTAGCTGCGGAAAAAACAAATTATCAATTTTTGAACAGAAGGAGCGCATTCTCGCTCGACGTTCTGTCTTAGGACGAGGAATTGTCAAGTTTGATGTTACGTCCGTTACATTTGTGATTTTGCTGTAATTTGGAGTTCTATCACTAAAGTTAGAGTTCTTTCTTAAGAAATGTTGGGTTGTTTTTTTCGTTCGCGTCGCGAAAACGAGTTTTCTTACACGGGCGTTCTTCGTACTTTTCTAACGAGTGCATTTTTGAAAATTCGTCCGGGATCAAAAATAGATTTTTCTCACAATTTGACAGCGGCGACTTGTTCGAATACAGAGGGACGTGCTCTGAGAAAGAGAATGCAAATTAAGATGTCTAATAGATTTTTTCAATTCTTTCCCTAGGCAGATTCTCTTCGGACAGTCGCCGTTGAGCTATATTACCTACGTGCAGAAAAGCAGAGACAGCGACAACGAAAAAAAAAAACGATGCGAGCGCTGCTGTAGGAACGTGAGGAGAAGCTGCAACATCTGAAAGAACGACTGTATTTTACAAGTAGTCATTTCCAATTATTTCTTCTAATGCTCCGTCCGTGAAAGTTCTCTCCCGGGAACGCAAAACTCGGCGTTAAAGACCGATTCGTACAACAGGAGTATTCCGCTTCAAGAGTATTTAACGCAATTCGAATTAATCACGCGGGCGTGTAATTGGAAAAATGTAATGGGAAAAATATGACGAAGGCGGTTGTGTTAACAGCGAGGAAAAGCTCGTTCAATTTTGGACGGAGTTACAAAATTAGAAAATTTAAATTGTGAAGAAATTAAATCTAAGCTTAAGCTGCACTTTGGAGAAAGACACGATTTTTCAAACTTTTCACGCGCTATTTTCTAACTAAAAACAGAAATTCGAAGAAGATTTAGCTTCATTAAAGATTGAATTAGAACAACTTACACGTTTAGCATATCTGGAGTGTTCTCATGAGGTACGTATTAAAATTGTTCGCACCCAGTTTATCGTCGTAATCTCTAACAGATTTCTGAGACGCACTTTTTAACTTGGAGGAATCATTTTCCTGCGTTCCGCAGTGGAGAGGGCAAAGGCCATTAGGGCAATTATACAGGAAAGTATTCTTCGCGCTTCGTTGAATCAAAAAGAAAAAGGAAAAAATAAATTTTATTCAAAAGAAAAGAAGTTCTTAATTAAAAAAAAGGGGAAAAGAAGAGGAAACTTCCTCGAAAAATGCTGAAGAAATAGATTTAAATAAGTGGTGGTAGTGTGGCACAAAATGGCACTTCAGATCAAAGTATTTTGTGGTTTCCTCTAAAGCAAAGGAAAACTAGGATCAAGCTTAACGGGATCGGTTCAACTTTTCATAATAAGACCCAGACGTTTTCAGAAATTAAGAATTGTAGAAAAATTAAGTTTAACAACTATTTTTGTTATCCTGGTACTTATTGCAGAGCTTTTATTGGAGTTTTAAAGCATTTTCTCGGGAGAGATTGTCGCTGGAAATTGTGGAATCATTATATATTGTATTCAAACAGAAAATTGTTCTTTTAGTAAGCAAATTCCTCATTGAGTTTTGTTTTGGATAAACAAAAAAGTTGATAATATCATTGAGAAGATGGATGCAGTAGGGTGTAATTTAATAATAGAGCAGTTCGTGAATCGCTCCTACGGTATTAGTCAAGACAAAGGCCGGTTCAATTAGACTTTGTGTAGATTACAGGAAATTAAATAATGTCACTCTCAAAGACTCCTACCCCTAGGATTGATGACTTGTTAGACCATTTGTCAGAATACTCCTAGTTCTTCACCCTTGATCTTAAGAGTGGTTATTATTAAGTTAGGATTCGTTCTGAAGATAGAGAAAAAAACTGCTTTTTCAATTAGAAAAAAATTAAAAGTTTTCGGTAAAGTTTTCTGGAATATGTAACGTACCTACTATTTTCGAACATTTTACGAAAAATACACTACTCAAAAAAAAATAGGGAACACTTTCCAGACACCAAAAATTAGGCTATTTTCAAATGACTGTAACTCGGTGAAAAATCATCGTAGATAAAAAATAAAAAAAGCATTTTGAAGCTTGAAGATCGAGCTTTAACGTTCTGTCAGCAGATTTTCAAAATTCTTTTAACTTCCTTGTCTTATGCAGTAAAAAAGCACACCTTGTTTTGTTCGTTAAAATTTCGTATTTTTGACACTTTGCAGATCGACCAACAAATGTTTTTCGAATAATTCAAGTAAAATTTCATAAACTACAACATTTTACCTACAAAATGCTTTTTTAAAAATTTCTTTACGATTTTTTTTAACCGAGTTACGCAACTTTGAAGCTAAACCTGCATTTTTTACAAATGATATCCGTACTCCGTGAAAAATAATTGTAGACAAAAAATCAAAAAACCATTCTAGAGCTCGAAGTTTCAGCTTTAACATGCTATTAACGGTTTTCAAAAATTTTCTCAATTTCTTAGTTCTATGCCCCAAAAAGGATACACTGTTTTTTCCTTAAAATAACGTATTTTTAACAGCCTGTAACTCAATAAAAAATTTTTTCTCGACAAATCCAATGCAACTGCCACAAAGTATAAAATTTTTTCTACAAAATGCTTTTTTTAAAATTTTTTCTACGATTTTTTTTGATCGAGTTACAAGACTTTGAAGATATACATTTTTTACAGTACATTTTTCCGAAAAATGACGTCTACCGCCGACATTAGCATTACCCAATGTGCACCACGTGGAGGTTGCCGGTCGGATTTTTGCACATCGTGTGTGTGTATGTGTGTGTGTGTGTGTGTGGGTGCGCGCGCGCTCGCGCGCGCGTGCGTGTGTGCGTTTGTGCGCGTGCGTGAGTGCGTGCGTGCGTGTGTGTGTGTGTGTGTGTGTGTGTGTGTATGTATCACAGCAGAGATAAGGAGCCCGCAGTTCGTCACTTCTGCAGTATTTAACGACTCCAAATCTTCTTTACTGTGTATGTGTGTGTGTGTGTGTGTGTGTGTGTGTATCACAGCAGAGATAAGAACCCCGCAGTTTGTCACTTCTGCAGTATTTAATGACTCCAAACCCTCTCTGCTGTGTGTGTATGCGCTCGCGCGCATGAGAGTTCAATAGTGTGTATTTCCTCCTCTCTGATCAATTACTGCTTGCAAGCGTTCTCGCATATTTATACATCTTGCAATACAATCTTGCGGAAAGTTGTGCCAAATTTCCGTTAAAATTTCTCCCAATTTTTCTAAATTTCGCGGCTGTTCCTTGCGACGCCTTAATCGTCGTTCCATTTCATCCCAAATGTGCTCGATTGGATTTAAGTCCGGGCTATTGGTGGGATGATTTAACAGTCTAATTGCGTGTCGTTGAAAAAAAAACGTCGCGTTATATTCGCCGTATGAGGTCGAGCGTTGTCCTGCATGAAAATAAAGTTCCGACAGGTTCGATTTAATAGCAAAATGTGTGGTCGTAGAATATCGTTGATATAACGAACACACACGAAATACACGCCATTGAACACTCATGCGCGCGCGCGCGCATACACACACACGGCAGAGAGGGTTTGGAGTCATTAAATACTGCAAAAGTGACAAACTGCGGGGTCCTTATCTCTGCTGTGATACACACACACACACACACACGCACACACACATACACACAGGAAAGAAAGTTTGGAGTCGTTAAATAGTGCAGAAGTGACGAACTGTGGGCTCCTTATCTCTGCTGTGACACATACACACACTCACACACACACACACACACACACGCACACGCACACACACACGCACACACACACACACACACACACACGATGTGCAAAAATCCGACTGGCAACCTCCACGTGGTGCACATTGGGTAATGCTAAATTCGGCGGTAGACGTCATTTTTCGGAAAAATGTACTGTAAAATGTATATCTTCGAAGTCTTGTAACTCGATCAAAAAAAATCGTAGAAAAAATTTTAAAAAAAGCATTTTGTAGAGAAAATGTCATACTTTATGGCACTTGTATTGGATTTGTCGAGAAAAATTTTGTTATTGAGCTACAGGCTGTTAAAAATACGTTATTTTAAGGAAAAAACAGTGTATCTTTTTTGGGGCATAGTACTAAGAAATTGAAAAAATTTTTGAAAACCATTAATAGCATGTTAAAGCTGAAACTTCGAGCTTTAAAATGGTTTTTAGATTTTTTGTCTACGATGATTTTTCACGGAGTACGGATATCATTTGTAAAAAATGCAGGTTTAGCTTCAAAGTTGCGTAACTCGGTCAAAAAAAATCGTAGAGAAATTTTTAAAAAAGGATTTTGTAGGTAAAATGTTGTAGTTTATGAAATTTTACTTGAATTATTCGAAAAAAATTTGTTGGTCGATCTGCAAAGTGTCAAAAATACAAAATTTTAACGAACAAAACAAGGTGTGCCTTTTTACTGCGTAAGACAAGGAAGTTAAAAGAATTTTGAAAATCTGCTAGTAGAACGTTAAAGCTCGATCTTCAAGCTTCAAAATGCTTTTTTTATTTTTTACCTACGATGATTTTTCACCGAGTTACAGTCATTTGAAAATAGCCTAATTTTTGGTGTCTGGAAAGTGTTCCCTATTTTTTTTTGAGTAGTGTATTTCAGCAGTTACTTTTTAAGATTGGTATGGTTTATCTTGACGATGTGATTATTTTTAGAAAATTGTTTAAAAAAGCTATTAACTAACACAGTTTTCTTGTCTTTACGAGTGGCAAATCTTAAACTTAATACAAAAAAAAAAGTACTTTCTTTGGAAAGGATTTAGATCACGTCGTTTCAAAGAAGAAAATCATCATAGACCTTGAAAAGATTACTGTAGTTAGAAATTGACAGATTCCTCAAAATGTGAAGCAAGTTCGAAGTTTCTTGAGCTCTTGCTCAAATTATCAAAATTTCGTTAAAGCATTTTCTCTTATTGCTAAACCTTTATTCATGTTAGCTAAAAATTTAATTAAATTCAGATGGAATAATGCTTGTCAAAAGATTTTTAAGTTGTTAAAGCAGTTTTACTTACTTCGTTAATTTTATCATTCCCTACGGAAGAACGGGAATTTATTCTAGACAAAGATTTTCACATCATAATATAGGAACGGTCTTATCTCAAATTCAGAAAGATGTGGAGAGGATGATTACTTACTATAAATAAGTTTGAAAGAAATTATTGTGATTCGACGTTAATTGTTAGCAATTATAGAGAGTTATTGACATCTTTCCATCATTATTTGTATAGACAAAGTTATAAATAAAGTAAAAACAAATTATACTTTTTTTAAGTTTGTTGCTTTTGTTTAAGGATGTTAAGGGACAGTTGACCCATTGGTTAGAGCGTCTGCAACAGTCTAATTTTGTAATAAAACATCAAGAAGGAACATTATATGGAAACAAAACTAATTTTGAAAATTGGAGAAGCTTTCAGAATAAAGATTCTTCTTTGTCTATTTTCCTAAAAAAAGGAGCTTGGAAAACGACCGAGTTGGCAGGACATTGTCTTTGAAGATAAGTCTACTAAAGTTTATTATTGATCTATGTGGGATTCTGTCATTATGAGGAATGGAATGATGCTTAGGAGATAGGAATTCCCAGATTCAAAATGTCACATTTTTCAAATGATTGTTCCATAAAGTCAGGTTCAAGAATACAGTTCGGTCTTTCGACCTAACAGGTCATTGCGCAAAAGTATTGTATAATCGTTATAAGTCAAGTAATTCGTGTAATTCAAGTGGACTAAATGTGACGGCTTTTTGTCAATTTGCGGACTCCTCTGTAGCCGGAAATTAATCATCCCATGAAAATTGTTTGTGGGTCCTAACCGGTAAATTGCCCAGCCGAGAAATATCTCGCAATAGTAAACGTATGTAACTGCGTTCAAGAGAAAAGAAAATGTAGCTGAAGATGCCTCAAAACAGAGTCGAAACGTCCGTTTTTAAATTAATAAAATTGTTAATTCTATGCATCAATAACCGCGGTTACTCTTATTGTCCTATTAATACTTGATTATTCTGTTTTATCTTTAAGAACGCGCGCAAAGAGATTTAAATTTTTTATAATTATTGCACATTTACATATTGCAATAATTGGATTAAATCTAATATACATATAACAATTAAAAAAAAAAAAAAAAAAACTTACGGGTTCCGTCCTTCCATTTCCATTCTTGCCCAAAGAACGACCTTCAGACCAACCCATTTTCGAAAGCAATTTAAACCCTTTATTGTCCTTTGTTATTGATCTATAATTAAATAAATAATCTTATTAAGACTTAATTTATCGAATTGTAATACGTGCGTGCACCGTCTTTTACATTTAGTAGAACGAGCGATACTTACGTGTGAACAGAACTCTGTTGCGTCTTAGCATGTGGATCCGAGGAACCTACATATTGTCGTCTGGCTTGTGCTCTATCTTGATAACCTGAGGCTAATTGACTACCAGATACAATATTATCTTTTTCAATTCCAAATTTATGTTTCAGACGTCGCAACTCCTCCTTATGAAGTTTCATCTTTGAAGTTTTATTTTCATTGAGATTGACGTTTTGTTGAATGAGACCTGGTTCGCAATGACCACATGTTTCACTTCCATGATGAATATGGCACAGTAATTTTGTCCCGCCAATTTTTATAACTGACCCATGCGTTATTTCATGAGGCTCAGATTCTTGCTTAGCTACTGATAATCTTTTGCCATTTAGAAATGTACCATTTCTTGAACCAGAATCTATCACTTGATACTGCTTCTTAATTTCGTCGTATACAAAACGTGCATGATACTGTAAGTACATACTATAAATACAATATGAATAACGTAAGTGTAGGAATGACGCCACTGTATAAATATAAATTAATTTCTGCAAAGTTAATTAAAGAAATACTTGTACTTTAAAAAAATAAAATAATATTAGATAAAACTATAAAATATAATTAATCTATACACATGCTTACAAAATTTTATCCTTCAATTATAATGTAAAAATATTGAAATATAGAATACATTGACATAATTATAAATAAGACAAATATACTTTAATAAGACTCTCAAGATTTAAACAAATAAAAAATGATGTAAAGGCTAATGAAAGCGCTGTTGACAATGCACATAAAGATTAAATTTTACAATAATTTTGTTTATTCTATACAAGTTTGTTATACAAGTTTGAACGTTTCGACTCTCTTTAGAGTCATTCTCAACAAAAAACAAATTTCAAGTAGCATAGTATGTACAGTAAGAGCAAATAATTGGCCATCATCAATTCGATATTTGGCTAAATCTTAGCAAATTTAATCTTTGTACGCATTGTAAACAGCACTGACTCTCATTACCCTTTGCATCATTTTTTATTTGTTTAAACCATAAATAGTCAAATAGTTGAAATAGAGAAAATAGAGTGGTCATGAGATATGTGTGGGAGTGTGGTATGAGATACTATGATATCTCGTATAATTCGCGTTGAATTCTAAGAGCAATCATTAAAAATACTTTGTTAGTCTATTTTGACATTGTAAGATAGTTACTGATCATTAATCATTAAAGTTCATAGTGTTTTTATAAAAGCTAAATTCCAGTTTTCCAGATAGCAGCAAAATTGACTATTCTTTATATACTTTTGAGAAATATGTCAGATATTAATTTTTTACTTTTATCTAACTTGAAGGCCTTGAATGTGACTTTCAAATAATGCGAATGAATTTAATGTATACCGCAATGTGTATTTGGTATATAAAGTTATATCACGTAGTGAAAGAGGCCGTGAACCATTTGCATTATACACGTAAGATCGCTCTTGCGATTTTATAATATAGCATGGATTTCGCATAATACTTACTAGCACCAAAGAAATTATTAAAAAACTTTTTTCAAATAAAATATATTTTGTAAAATGTAAATAAAATCTTGTTTGAAAGTTAATAGTAAGATCAAAAAGAATCATTTTGACTTGTTATAATTAAAAATGCTTTTGGTAACATTAATTGTTAGTATTCCACGACCTCCCTGCTATTTCACAAATGCATCATTACAAAAATAAACTAGTGGAAAGTCAAAAATCACTCTTAGTATCTATTACTATCAAAAATCACATCGTAATTACATTCCATTTAAGTCATATAACGTCATTTTCACTAAAATCACGTCTTCTTTACGTCATTTCAATGTTGTTTTGTTAGCTGGGTTAAGAAGCTTAGTTGCGAATAGTCAAAAGTAACAGATTGTCGATATAGGTTTTAAAACTACTTTCATGAAAAATCATATTATATTTTCGTATATTTACTTATATATTGGTGAAGCCATTTATACAACTGCCTGTCGCTAATTTTTAGATACTCAATCAGCTCTATTTTTTAATATTATGCGCTTTATTATACGTTTTATTATTAAAACAAATTAAGGTGACGTCATTCCGTACATTTATCTTACTTTGAAAAAAGACGGATTTTTCTCATTGATATACCTTGCTAATATTTATGTCTGGTATTAACACTGAATGATCTCCCTCTCGACCTAGCGAACCTCCTGTACATGTTACGAGAAAAAGGGAACCCAATTTCAATTTTGCTAAATCTGTTTCCTTAACAATAATTCTCATACATGGTGGATAACTTTTCGCTAACTCTGAAATCAAAACAATATATAAGAATCATCTTATGTTAAGGAAGAGACAGAAAACAATTGAAGAGATTTCTACAAAAATCAAATCCATTTTCTGGCATCAAATTATTCTCAATTAATCTAATTATTCACTAATATCAAATCGTAAACCATTGTTTTCAAAGAATCAAATAGAAATGAAAAATATAAATATAAATAGCAAATATTAAATTTTCGCAAGAACCAAATCAAAAAATTTTTTATTTTTCTTTTAAATGATACTCAAAATAATTTTAAATGTTCCTTCTTTGAAAGAATACTCAAAATATTAATCAAAACCTAAAAAATTTGTTTTTTTTACCTATTATATGTTTAAAGAGAAATTATTATATTATACATATATTTATGGAAAGACAAATACAAAGAAATTGATATGATAAAAGTTTATGATAAGGGGGGGGGGAAGAGTTAATATAGATGCTAGTAAGCATCAAGTATTATTAAATTAATTTTAATTTAATAAAGGTGATATTACTAACTCTTATTCGATCATAACTGTGTTATATGACCGAAAGTAACGGCGCGCAGTTTGGTTGAGTCTGAGAAAGTATATAAAATCACACGTATATATAAAAGCACTAAGATCTAGCTATGACCGAATAGGCCTTCTTATTTGAAATTTTATGATAAGAATAATTTGAAAACTTTAAAAATAAAAAATAAAAAATATTATTACTTTATATTTCTACTAAATATTTCCTTCTTTACTTTCATCATTATTAATGTTATAAAAAAAGTAGATGTAAATATTATAGAATAAATAATAAATATGTAAAATTTAAATAAATATAAATACATAATAAATATTTTAAATTTAAAATTTAATCTATTTATTATATATTTATATTTACTTAAATTTTTATTTCCTCCTTTACTTTTATCATTACACAGGTCTACAAAATTGGGAGAGGGGTGTGTTTTAAACTTTGAATGACGTTTCTATAAGATTTTGATGCGGTGAAAACGACTACGTTGTCCGTTTTTTCCATCACCTTTCATTTTTTAAATAATCGCAAAAACAGCTTTTCTCAAACTTGACTTTTTTATGAATTTTTTCTGATTAAAAAAAAATGATAGTGAGGTTAGCTCACAACATTTTACGCAAAAATGTTCCCACAATAGAGAAATTATTTTTTCGCAACTTATAAAAATGTTTTATGCAAACCATAAACAAAAATCTTTAAAAAAATCGTGAAAAAACGTAAAAAAATGATAAATTTTGAAATACTCATGTACTTGAAAGATACATCTATTGCCAACAAAAAAAGGTACACGTCATTTGTCTGCAGTGTAAACAACTATTATTTTTATTGCATTGAAAATGTTGAATTTTGTAACGGAAAAACGCCATTTGCGGGAAGTTTTACTTCATTATTTTTTTCTAAAGAAAAGTGCAACTGAAAGTCATCGTTTACTTGAGGAAACTTACAAAGAACATGCTCCATCAGTAAGCATGTGTGAAAAATGGTTTAAACGATTCAGAAGCAATAATTTTGATTTGGATGATAAAGAGCATGGAAAGCCACCTAAAAAATTTGAAGATGCACAATTAGAAGCCTTACTTGACGAAGATGCATGTCAAACAGAAAAAGAATTGGCAACCTCATTAAATGTTACCCAATGCATTTCCTTACGTCTGCATGCATTAGGAATGGTGCAAAAGCAAGGAAGTGCCACACCAATTAAAGGAAAGAGACATTGAAAAAAGAAAAACCATATGCAAATTGTTGCTGCAACGACAAAAAAGAAAGGGTTTTTTACATAGAATTATTACTAGCAATAAAAAATGGATCTACTATGACAATTCTAAACGCAAACCAGCATAGGTTAAGCCCAGTGAACCAGGTCCACTAATGCCAAAGCGAGACATTCATGGCAGCAAGGTTATGCTGTGTATCTGGTGGGACATAAAGGGTGTAGTGTAATATGAGCTATTGCAACCATCTGAAACTATTACTGGTGAACGGCACCGACTACAATACGTTTGAACCGAGCTCTAAAGGAAAAACGATCGGAATGGGCGAATAGACATGACAAGATAATTTTATAGCATGACAACGCTAGATCACATGTTCATGGATCCGTCAAGAATTATCTAGGAGTGAATTGGGAGATTCTACCTCATCCGCCGTATTCACCGGACATTGCTCCCTCAGATTACCATTTGTTCCGGTCAATGGCGTCGGCCCTTTCTGGAGAGCGATTCAGTTCTTATAAAGAAATTAAAAATTGGCTTGATAACTTGATCGCTTTAAAACAACCAGACTTCTATCAGCGTAGAATCAAGTTATTGCTTGAAAAATGGGCCAAGGTTCTAGCTTCCGATAAAGCATATTTGGAATAAAGTAATAATTATTTTTATGTTTCAAATCAATGCGTTTTTTTAATCAAATAATCCGTAAAGTCATACTTGTACACCCATAAGCTCAAATAATTAAAAAACAAAAAATCTTTGACTTTTTGAGCAAACCAGCTCTATGTTTCTAGTTTAATTCTTTTTTTGAAAAATTAATTTCCGACTATTTGTTAAAAAGTTATTAAATTTAAACCATAAATGCATCCCGCGAGCATTACCTACAGTGTGCAACATTCTCTCGCGTCTGACGGACTGCCATCAAATAAAGTTCAAAAAATTATAAAATTATACGAGATCATGTTGTGTATAGTTTTTTTAGTAACTAATTTCAAAAATAAACAAATCAAAATAGCGGATTCAATAAGAATTTAAAAATAACACGACAAGAATAAATAACACAAACATCAATATTTAATGGTTTTGTAAGTCTCTAATTACTGCTGTATAATTACAATTGTTTAATTAAAATGATGGATGTAATATGGCGACACATAAGTTTCAAAAATTAATCGCAATAACTTAAAATTGTATTATTTATACTGTATGACAAAGCAAAGAAAAACATATTATTCTTCCTTTAATAATTTTATTGTAATTTTCTTGTTTCACAAAGAATAAATCTTTATTTACTTTTTGTGACAATAGAAAATGTATATACAGAAAGGCGATTTTGCGTTATCCATCTTGTAGAGGTATCATCTTATTACAAGACATGGCCCCCTATGTCAGGAACATATTTACACTATGTACAATCCTTTTTCTTCACTATTTATAACATTACTATTTACATTATTATAATATTTACATTATACTACATAACAATTGATCTTAATACTAAATTTACGTTTAATTGCATATTTAAATGTGGAATATAATTTTCTAATTTAATAAATATCCTCCACGTGGTACAGGATAAGTAATGCAAAATCGCCTTTCTGTATACACATTTTCTATTGTCACAAAAAGTAAGTAAAGATTTTGAAACAGTAAAACTACACTAAAATCATTAAAGGAAGCATATGTTTTTCTTTGTTTTGTCATACAGTATAAAGAATACAATTTTGAGTTATTACAACGAATTTTTGAAACTTATGTATCGCCATATTAGATCCGTCATTTTCAATTAAACAATTGTAATTATACAGCAGTAATTAAAGACTTACAAAACCATTAGATATTGATGTACGTGTTATTCATTTATACGCATTTTTTAAATTCTTGTTTTCCATATTGAATCCGCCATTTTAATTTGTTTATTTTTGAAATTAGTCATCAAAAAAACTATACACAACATAATCTCGTATAATTTTATAACTTCTTGAACTTTATTCGATGGCTGTCCGTCAGAAGCGAGAGAATGTCGCGCACTGTAAGTAACGCTCGCAAGATGCATTTACGGTTTAAATTCAATAACTTTTTAACAAATGGTCAAAAATTAATTTTTCAAAAAAAAAAAAAAATTATAACTAGAAACATAGAGTTGATTTGCTTAAAAAGTCAAAGAATTTTTGTTTTTTAATTATTTGATCTTATATTTCAAAATTTATCATTTTTTTACGTTTTTTCACAATTTTTTTAAAGTTTTTTGTTTACAGTGTTATGTCTGGTGCCCAAAATTTTTCTTTAACTTTACACACCATCTGTATGTATTCATTAACGTAAATTTTAATCTTCTGAAAAAACCTACAGAAACAAATTTTGACATAATATAACATAAACAACCACTTCAAATCTAATTGTAAAATTATAATAGCTACGCATAACCACCCAAATTTTGTAACACTTTTCAGTAAAAATAATAATAAAATAATAAACCTGTGATCGCGTGATGATTGCGTGTACTGGGTGCCATCGCACCGTACATGCAAACCTAAGATCACTATTTAAAATATAAATTGTATTAAATTAAGAATAATGCGCGGAATGTGATTTACAACGCTCGCGCGCGGTTTTCCCGTGCCTCGCGGCTCTCGCCTGCGTCTCCAAGCTCGCGCGGCCCAATCTTAACTATTCTCCCAAACGCGAAGGAAAATAGTTTTGCCCAGAAGCAACTACAAATTCGAAAATTTTCAACCTAGTAACATGTTGTGTGTACTTAGCTATTATACTGCGTTTATCGCATTTAAATATCTTAAAAACTTCAACGGGTAAAAAATCAAAGATCAACGCGTCACGCAGCACTCGCTCGCGTGACTGCCCCGCACCTCTCGACTTCCGCGAATGTCGCCAAACGCCCGCACGCGCCAAGTCTTAAGATTTATTCAGGCACAAAAAAAATAGTTTCCTCATAGTAGAAATAATAAAATTGCAAACTTCAACATGCACTTTTGTAGAACGCCTACTCTATTATCCTACTGTGCATGCGGAATTAGAAAAACAAGAAAACTGAGAGCGTTATAGACGTTCCAAGTATAAAAATCGCTTTCACCCAGAAGCAATGTTAAAATTCAAACTTTTCGGTGACATAATGATGCGGAAAAATCGACACTACCATCCTATCAAATCAGAGTTAAGATAACTCAAGAATTATAACCTACATAAATATTTAAAAGATCTCAGAATAAACTTTGTCGCGGCACCGGTGCTTCTCGCGACTCTCGTGATAATTCCGTCTATCTTCACGGGATAATTAAAAATAGTAGCATTAGTAAACTTATGGGTTTCAATCTAAAAATCTATTACACTCGCTCTCAGCTTGCGCTCTGTGCTCACCTTATTAAAATCCCATAAAAATTAAAACCGCTAAGGTCTTCCAAGGATTCAGGACCGATAAAAAAATAGTTTGCACTAAAAAATTCTAACTTTTTCGCTATGTATCAATTCAGAAAAATCAGCACTGCAGTTCTGCGCAATCAAATTAAAAATCCTTTAAAAATTACATTTTGTATTAAATTTAAAGTATCAAAATTAATTCTCGATCTCATACGCGATTCCCCCTTAACTCGCGAGCCGCGCGGCACGCGGAAGGCGCGTGATCGTTAAAAGGCTTACCTATATTGGAAATCTAACAGAAATTGGGAACCTCTCCTCCCTGGTACCCCTCGTCTACAACCAGATGATATTGAAAGTCTGTTCTTTCGAATTTCGATTTCGCGCCCGGATCGCTCCCTTCTATACGAGACGACCGCGCTACTCACGACGACGACGACACGGCGGCGGACACCCCGCACTCGCGCTACTCCGGTTCGCGAGCGAGACCGCGTGCTCCACTGCCAAGATGGCAAGCCGGCTCCCTCCCGTTATCGGATGCTCGGGAAAAGGGACAGGCAACTGAACGACACACATTTCGGAATCACTCCCGTTTATTCGGACGAGATCTTACAAACGTTACGCTTACAGACTTAATATCACGACCCTCGACTCGACAGGACTCTCGCGAAAGGAGCGTGTTGCTCCAACGCCGACGGAACTAAGAGTGCTCGCCGCTGTTCGTTGCTCCGGGATTTCGGAGCAAGGTGGTCGACCAATCAATCAGATTGGTCGATATACGCGGTGACGAAGACATGACGTATTGAGCGGCGTACGCACATCGCAATCGCGCGGGAACCTCGCGATCGTCTCCGCGAACTGGCGCCATCGGGCGACCGTCATGTTTCGCCGCTTACAGCTCGGCCATCCTGCACACGCTTGGTCCTCCAAGTCTTCACTCCCCGATCCGTCTCGGCGCCATTACTACACGGACACTGAAAACTTATTCCACGTTCACACTTTTGACAGATCTACAACTAATTTACCTTAACCTAACTTAAACTATGACTCTCGAACAACTTATATTCTATGAAAAGTTTACATTTTTAAGCGCTTAGGTTTTCTCTCTTCCCATCGGAGGTGGCGTCCTGATCCACGGTTTAAGACGGTCCGATGAGAGGATCGTATCTAATGCACGAGGAGCGAGATTGAATCCAGGGATGTCAGTGATAACGTAACGGTTGTTACCTAGATCTTTTGTCACTCGATATGGACCTTTATAGCTCGGTTTAATTTTGCCGCTGGTCCCTGGCTTCACCCTCGTGTCTCGTATGGAGACTAAATCTCCGACTTGGTATACCGATGGTCGTCGCCGACGGCGATCTCGGTATGTCTTATTGTAGTTTCTTAATTTTTCAGTTGCCTGAAGGGCAACGGCGGCTTTGGTTCGGTCGTTTGCTATATCGTCGTCGACGGACGCCCATATCCGGGTAAACTGCGCGAGCGGATAATCGAGATGATTCCGCTGATCGTACCCGAGAACTAACTTTGCTGGCGTCGTTCCGATACCGGAATGTCGGGTATTGTTAATTATGTACTGTAAGTCGACGATCTTATTATGCCAGTCGTTCGGCTCGCTTAGGATTTTGGTCAGAGTGCTTTTAATAAACCGATTGACCCTCTCGGCTAACCCGTTAGCCCACGGTGCCGCGACGGCAACTTTTCGATGCTTGATTCGACCACGCTCGACGAACTCAGCAAACTCGCGGGACGTAAAAGCAGTCCCCCTGTCCGATACAATTTCGCTCGGGTTACCAAACGTTGAAAAGATATGGCGTAAAATTTTCACCGTTTCACTCGTGGCAGTCGTCTTGGTCGGCGTCACCCACGTGAAACGCGAAAAGGAGTCGATTACAACGAGGATATGTTTGCTGCCATCCGCCGCTTCCGTGAGTGACCCGAAATGATCTCAATCTCAAGTAATCAATATTTGTTTCGCGAACGATCGACTCTGCCGTCTCTGTCGTGACCTCGGGCTCTATTTGACAAAGTTCGGCTATAATGTTTGCTGAATCTGTTTTCGCCGTTCAGTATTTCAATGACAAGCTTTCTCCGGCGACGAAGTCACGACCGAGAAGCATGCTAGGCAAACACGCGCTATCGTCGACGACAAAGAAATCCACGGTGAAGCTCTTGTCCCCCAGTGTTTCTAGCATGATCGGCGCGCTTGTTTTCCCAAGGACCGTGAGGCGGTCATTGGTAATACCACGCAGCCGTTTCCCGGTGGGCAAAAGCTTCACATTTCCCGGTAACAAAAATTCTTTATATATTTCGAATCTCATGATCGACACCGGGCTACCCGTGTCGATCAGGGCCGGTAAATCACAACTTAGCTGGTTGACGGACGTGACCGTCGCGCAGGGCCCGCTCAGCTCCAACCGTTTGCCGCTCGTCACGTTAACGGCTGCGACCACGTCGTCCTCCTCCGTCTCCTCCTCGACCGCTGCCGCTGTGAGTGCCCGGTGCTTCGGCTGCGCCGGGTTGGATGATGTCTTCTTTTTCAGCACTGGGCAGTCGAACTGCCGATGCCCCCGCTCCTTGCAGTAAAAGCAGCTGGGCTCGGCTCTGCAGTCTTTATGACTGTGGCCCTTCTTGCCGCAATTCCGACAATGTCTTTCTTTCGAGATCTGAGCGCTGGCGGGAGCGCTCGGTTTCTTGTCTATCTCCACTGCGCCCTCCACCAGGCAGCGCATTTTCACCAAGAATCGACTCACCGAGTCGTCAGGCAGGGTCAACGCTGCCGATTTCACTGAGCCGATGCCGATTCCCCCGATGAGGTGAATCTTCTCTTTGGTGGATAAGTCGAGGCGGTTCATCAAGGCCAGTTTGGCTATTGCGTAGTCGTGAAATGACTCTTTCGCGTGTTGCCACTTCTTCCCCTGGACTGTTTGGAGTTGCTTATAGGCAAATTCGTTGCTCTCGAACATGAGCAACAATTCGTTTTTCAGAGCGTGCCATGACTCTAGCGCCTCTCCTTCCACAGAGTCGTACCAATTCTTGACCCCGCTTCTAAACCGGCTGGAGGCTGCTAACAGCAGGACTCCGTCCGTGGCTCCGTGGATTCGTCCGACGTGATCCACGCGCCTGATCCAGGCGGCGAAGTTTTCTTCCCGGGAGCCGGCGAACTCCGGTATTTGAGTCGCCAGGCACTGGACCACGTTGCCTCGGGGGAGGCGGTCCAAGCGATCGCCCTCTTCTCTTCTTGGGGTCTCCGTGGAGGACCCGAACGACGACTGCTCGCGCTCCGGCGGCAGTACGGACCACACGCCGCTGGGCGCAGCAGTATACTGACCCGGCCCTTCTGCTGGGCTCAGGCGCTACAGCACGAGCGCCATGAATTGCTGCTGCTGCTGCAGCATGTCGCGGTGCTGCTGTTTCATAGTTTCGGCCAGCAGCTCGACCGATTGGCGCAGCTGCTCCGTTATTGCCATCTCCCTCGACTACTGCTCCGCGGCTCGTTTCTCCTCCGTTAGCGGCGGAGCCGTGCCTCTCCCTGTGAGAGAGTATTGCCTCGATCAAAGCCGCGCGGTCCGGCGTGAAGGGGATGCCCGCGGCTATGGCCTCCTTCTGTAGCGCCTCCATTGGCGCTATTTCCAGCTGGTCCCGATTCATTGTAGCACTGCCCGAAAGTCTCCGCCACCGACACTATCGACACGACGAAATAAGCGTTGGTCACGGGTAACCGCGACCGGCCGACACACTCTTCGACTCGACTTCTGTAGTCCGCCGTGCCGGCGATCACGCAGCGCACACGTGTCGCCCCGGCAAAAAATGCGCGCGCGCTCGCGAAACGTGCTCCTCTCGGCCACTTTTCCGGAGCGCCGCGCTTGAACGACTCGACGACGGCTTACTGACCGACCTCCGTCTGCTCCAAAGAACGTCTAGGTCGCTTTTCCCGCCACCGGTATCAATTCCTTCTCGGAGCAGCACCTCGCGAAATGTCTTCACTCGACTCCGACACGCGGGCGTTATCCCACTTCTGAGGCTGAAAGTCTGTTCTTTCGAATTTCGATTTCGCGCCCGGATCGCTCCCCTCTATACGAGACGACCGCGCTACTCACGACGACGACGACACGGCGGCGGACACCCCGCACTCGCGCTACTCTGGTTCGCGAGCGAGACCGCGTGCTCCACTGCCAAGATGGCAAGCCGGCTCCCTCCTGTTATCGGATGCTCGGGAAAAGGGACAGGCAACTGAACGACACACACTTCGGAATCATTCCGTTTATTCGGACGAGATCTTACAAACGTTACGCTTACAGACTTAATATCACGACCCTCGACTCGACAGGACTCTCGCGAAAGGAGCGTGTTGCTCCAACACCGACGGAACTAAGAGTGCTCGCCGCTGTTCATTGCTCCGGGATTTCGGAGCAAGGTGGTCGACCAATCAATCAGATTGGTCGATATGCGAGGTGACGAAGACATGACGTATTGAGCGGCGTACGCACATCGCAATCGCGCGGGAACCTCGCGATCGTCTCCGCGAACTGGCGCCATCGGGCGGCCGTCATGTTTCGCCGCTTACAATATAAATACGACGCAAAATCGGAAATCAGATCACTTATATCAAGTTAACGATCGGTGAATGCGCAAACCAGGGCAGCCTCCCAAACTGCAGATCGCTGACAAGATAACGGGTGGGTCAATAATTAACTATAAACTTCCATTGAGAATTACTCAGATGTCTCTCCTCTTGTCTCCACCTTTCCGCAAAACACTTAAAAATCCTCTCAGCATCAATGTCATATACAGCGGCCATTGTGCGCTGAATGAACCATCATTCAAATAACGCCTCCTTAAGCCCTGTTCAAGACAGAAACAAAATTCTATCATAAGAAACCTAACAAGACACGAATGCGCGCTCCTGAGCCACCGCTCAAATAGCGCCTTCACCGCCTCGATCCTATGAATTCACATTCCTCCCAAAAATATTAATTTTCTCAAAAATAAAAGACAGAGGCTGAGCGTCTCCGGTTTTCAATGGAACTAACATAAAGAAATCTTTCCTTATAAAACCCTTTTTTTTCTTTTCTTTTTTAATTACCCCCCTTTTTTTTTCTTTCTAGAAAAATCATATTACATCTGGTCTCTACCTCCAATTACGAGTACGCATACACCCACACGCTCTCTCGCTCTCTCTCTTTTCCTCTCTAACGCAGGAAAAAAAAGGGAACGGTAAAAAGTACAAATCTTAAAATTACTATTGGCAAGTCTTCAAACCTAACAAAAAAATTATGTTGCTCAACAAGGAATTATGGGACGAAAAACCCACAAGGAAAAAAGAGCTGGCCAATGCGCTTTCCTAAAGGAGTTAAAAAATGAATTAACTTCTTTCGGGACTATCGATCCCTTCCCTATTTTCATCGAGAGAACAAGAGCAGCAGTCAAACTCCCTTGTAGAAATACCGACTACTCCTCGGCAAGGACGCCAGGAACCAGAATCCCACCCCTGCTTCCTCCTAGAACGCGCAGCGTAAACGATACAAAGCATAGCAAACTTTCAAAAAAGAGCAGCCAAGCAAGCCCCTCTCAAATTTTGTGCCGCTAAGAAAGTCTACGAGACCCCTCCCCCTCAAACTTCTTGCAAAAAACGACATTTGCCCATAGACAGCTCCCCAACTAACCAGGGAAAATCACTTATAAGAAAGATAGAAAAAGTGGTTTGCTCTTTGAAAGTTCTGCCGTCCGGCATGGCGATCTTAAAATCACCTCAGGATTATTTAAAATCATCAAAAAACCTGAAGAACCGTAACAATTACTTATTCAAGTCCACTTTTCTCTTTTTATTTACTTTTTTTTCCTCTTTTCCTATTTTTCCGACTAAGTTTCTTTTCCTTCTTTCGCGATTATCCCATTTATTTCTTTTTGTAACGCGTACATTAGTGCTAAAGCAAATTATGTATTAGAAACAACACGGATTTATAACTAATAAAAAGTTGTAAATTAAAATAAATTCAAACACTTTCTTCTTCACCTCCTGTTCCACGCACCCTCTTCCACGTAACGTAAAAATGCCACTTTTAAATTAAACACCCCTTCAAACAAAATTCTTTTATAAGAAAAAATAATTTAACAATAAAATAATTGTTGTCATGAGAATGGGCATATCATCCATAATCATAACAACTGGTGACAGCGGCCGAAATTAATTCAATTACGACACCAGTTTACAAACCGGCGGACGTGACAACGGTTTGCATAAAATATTTTTATAAGTTACAAAAAAATAATTTCTCTATTGTGGGAACATTTTTGCGTAAAATGTCGTAAAACTGACTTCACTATCATTTTTTCTTTAAGCAGAAAAAATTCATAAAAAAGTCAAGTTCGAAAAAAGCTGTTTTTGCGATTATTTAAAAAATGAAGAGTGATGGAAAAAAATGGACCACGTAGTCGCTTCAATACATTAAAATCCTATAGAAACGTCATTCAAAGTTCAATGCACAAAACTCCCCCCCCCCAATTTTGTAGACCTGTGTATTAATGCTACAAAAAGTAAATGTAAAATATTGAAATAGAACGAAATAAAATAGAATATAAAAATAAAATGAATTAATAATAAATAGATAGCAAATATATAAAATTGAAATAAATATTAATAGATAATATTTATAAATAAATAATAAATAGTAAATATGTAAAATCATAAGAATCAAACAAATTTAGAGGTTTCTTTTATGGGTTCTAAAAATATTAATCAAAGCTTACAACTTTGTTATGTGTACGTAAAAAAATTACTATATTTATATAATAAAAAGAAAAAATTTCATGTTTTTTAAACATTTAACTTTTTAAACTTATAAAAATGGTATTGTAAAAATTAAAAATTATTATTCGCGATTAACAAAGAACGTTTGGCAACCCGCATATTCAAAAAATTCTGAAACTTCATGTACAAATAGAGGAGTTCTTCCGTAACACACAAAACATTTTTTTAAAGTAGCAGAAAGATGTTGTATTTTGACCGTTACTGTATCAATACAAATTGAAAAAAAATGCCTTCTATGGTCGCAGCTAGGTCTTCGTCCTTGTATTGTTTGTGTGATTTTATATACTTTCCTCAATTTCAATAAACTGCGTGCCGAATTATTGGGTGTACAACTTAATTCGGTCCGTTCTCCAAAGATGGCTCTAGGTGCTATAAATGGTTGACGACAATAACTGATTTTTGTTGTACGAGGTGTGTTCAAAAAGTATCGCGAATTTTGTGTTTTTTCAAAAATTATTTATTTATTCATGAATATCTATTTTGTCCCCTTCAAAGTAATCCCCATGAGATATTATACACTTGTGCCAACGGTTTTTCCAATCTTTGAAGCACTTCAAAAAATCATTTTTTTTTATCTTGTTCAGCTCCTCCTTCGATGCCGTCTTTATCTCGTCAAGCGTAGCGTAACGTCGTCCTTTCATGGGCCTCTTCAGTTTAAGGAACAAGAAAAAGTCACAGGGGGCCAGATCTGGGGAATACGGTGGCTGCGGCATCATTAGTGTGTTGTTTTTGGCCAAAAAGTCGCGCACAAGCAACGATGTGTGAGCAAGGGCGTTATCGTGGTGCAAAAGCCAATTTTTGTTCTTCCACAAATCCGGGCGTTTCTGGCGGATTGCTTCGCGCAAATTGCGCATAACTTGCAGGTAATATTCCTTATTGACCGTTCTACCCTGTGGCAAGAACTCATGATGCACCACGCCCCTGCAATCGAAGAAAACTGTCAGCAAAACTTTCACATTCGACCGAACTTGGCGCGCTTTTTTCGGTCTTGGTTCGTGCGGCAGCTTCCATTGAGATGATTGAGCTTTGGTTTCCACGTCATAACCATAAACCCACGATTCGTCACCAGTTATGACCCTCTGGAGCAAATTTGGGTCGTCGCGGACAGAGTCCAACATCTCATTAGCAATGTTCATGCGATGCTGTTTTTGGTCGCAATTGAGCAATTTTGGTACGAATTTCGCGGCGACCCGTCTCATGCCCAAATCATTGATAAAAATCGAATGGCACGAGCCAATCGATATGTTTAGGTCCTCAGCAACTTCTCTAACGGTGATTCGACGATTGGCCAATACCATTTTCTCCACTTCATTAATTTTTTCGTCTGTTGTTGAAGTGCTCGGGCGTCCGGCACGCTCTTCGTCGTTCACATCTTCTCGGCCTTCTGAGAACATTTTGTACCACCGATAAACGTTGCTTCGGTCCAAGGTAGCTTCTCCGTATGCCACAGTCAACATTCGGAATGCATCCGCGCACTTAATTTCGTTTTTCACACAAAATTTGATACAGGTTCTTTGATCCATTTTTTTGAATAGGTAAAAATCGAAGACGATCCAAAACACGTGCAAGCAAAGCAGCTGTCAACAATTAAGTGAACATTCAAAATGGCCGAGCTTGTCGGCATAAGTGAGAGACATGAGTACCAACATAACGCCACAAAAAGATCGAAATTCGAATATACGTAACCCGCGAAAATTCAAAATTCGCGATACTTTTTGAACACACCTCGTATTATTAAATAATTCGTCCTCAAAATGCGAATCAAACTTTTCTATTTCTGCTAAAATTCGTAAAATATTCTTATTTTTCGCCGCATGTAACAAATTTAAAAAATCCTCTTTAATAGCAGTACCCTATACATGGTCAAGTGGAATTTATAATATATCAAAAGAATAAATAGTATACAGGAAAATTGCGACAAATATTTTGGGATGTCATTTGGGACCCCCAAAAAAGGAAAAAAAGCTATATAAACATAAGTCCAAAAATAAGTCGTTTCCGAGTTATAGCCACTTTTATATTTAAAAAAAATCGTATTTAGTCGTATTTAGCCACTTTTATATTTAAAAAAAATCGTAAATAGTCCACGTGGCATCTCTTCTTACATTTTCTTATTAAATTCCTGGGGCAGGCCTTCGAGCTTGGATTCAAGCTATTATTTACAAACATGCGCCCAATAATATTGCTGACTTAAGACAAAGAATAATTCGTGGATTCCAAAAAATAAGGATGGATCCAAATGTTTTTCACAGAGTTCAAAATTCCTTTGATAGGAGAATAAAGGCCTGCATTCATGCTAAAGATGGTCATTTTGAAAACCTTATTTAATTCAATTTAAAAATAATGTATTAAAAATAATATGTTAAAAAATAATGTATTTACAAATATCAAAAATTTAAAAAGTAAAAAATAAAATTATTAATTAAAAAAATAAAAAATAAAATAAAAAAATTAAAAATTTAATAAAAAAAATTTAAGAAGGAATGCCACGCGGACTATAAAATACGATTCTTTTTAACATAAAAGTGGTTATAATTCGGAAACGACTTATTTTCAGATCTATGTTTACACAGCTTTTTTCCTTCTTTTAGGGTCCCAAAATAACGTCCCAAAATATTCGTCGCAATTTTCCAGATACCCTGTATATTATGCGACCGCACTCACGAGCTCGCAGACATTGTTCGACTCTAAAGCACAATAATTAAACAGCACATTGGGCGCCAGACACAAGTAAGCGTGCCGCTCTTATATGACAAGGTTACCTGAAATTCCTCACTAAACGCGGAAATATTTTATTGCGTCACGGACAATGACAGACTCTCTTAACCGGTAGCTTAGCCACGAAATTGACAGAGGGGGTGGTTTGTTGCGGGCGGGAAGATAGAAAAGAGCAAGGGAGCTTAAAGAGAACACATCAAGTATTTGAACATTAACAAATATATTTCTGCCGATTTCGGACATTAAATCACAGGGCTCTGTAACAATTTCTCGCAACCCGGTGCAGCCGGAAAATACTACGCGGTCGTCGGTACGAGCTTACCGAACGGAGAGTCAGGATTCAATCCTAATTACGGCGGACAATATACGCCGTGCACACTCACAACTCTCTACACGCACACTCTCATTCCGCACAAGATTACATTCGGCTCGAAATACGCAATCGAAACTACGCGATCGCCAAACAGAGACACGTCTAAACGCGACTGCAAACAACACACAAGACTATTACAATTAACGTGGCGTTTTAATCTCAACTTGGTTGTGGCGTCGGCGACGCTCTCAGTAAACGGAATCAACGAAAATTAAAGCGCGACTTGATCGGATGAGGCGCACGACGGTAGAGCACGCGGACAGCACGCGATTACCTGCTCCACTTTCAGCAAAAAATCTTACAGTAACGCGGACTCTAATTACGACTACCGCGCGCACGACCCATCCGCTAGGCGAAACCGATGGCTTTACAATAGTCTCGTTCGTCTCACCACGACGTTAGCCTTGCTCAAAAGATCGTCTTCACAGGAAAAGCGCTCAGGTCGTCCCGGCTCGTGATGGCACTCGCAACGATCCACAGCAAAGTGATCAATAGCGCGAAGAAATTCGGCAGGCGGCACGCAGGATCTCTCGCCCCACGCATGGGGCTTATTGCGCTGCGCTATTGGTTCTGCCTTATTACGTGGTCCTCGTGACCCTCAAATCAGGCTGCGGCGCGCAATTCGAGGTAAGTCAATGTCTTCGGGCAGCTCGCAACTCTTTCCGTGGTTTTTCCCAGACTGGACGGCTATCCCTATGTACTTTTCAATATCCGCTACCTCCACGCTCAGGACTAAATCAGGAACATCTTCTCACAGCTCCTCGCTCGGGGTCTCCCACGCAATGATCTGTGTGGAGTGTCAACGTCCCCTTCGTCTGACTTTCCCTCTTTGCATCCTGCAATATACAGCGGCCTTACTGTTGCATACGAGCGACGATAAAAAATAACGTAATTAATTAAATTGAGATCAACTGTCGTGCGCGCTACTGCAATCTTGCGCACGATCCGTAAAGTTCCGGGTGACGGTACGTCCTCCTTCTTGAAGTCTTCTTGGCGGGTGAGACCCCGTCGGCACAAAATTGATATTTGCTAGCCGCGAAACGTCGCTAAAATTGAACGACGAACACACGCACACAAAACAAAGCAAAATTATTAGCGCGCGCGCCGACACGTCTGTCTCCGAGCCGAGAGGACGTAGAGCCACAGTGCGCACTCCCCGGTCGGATCTTACGATCCCTATGACGGACAGCCGAACAGGATGTCACGTCACAATTATTAGTAATACTTGAATATTGCGTCGTGCCATTTATTCATGAATTAGTGGAGAATAAATATTAATATAATTAATATAAATATAATATTAAAGTTAAGAAAAATTAGCAAATATTTTATTCTCCTTTTGTGAGTAAAAGAACGTATAAATAACGTATTGTCACTCATCAACTAAAAAATGAGTATTAAAAACGGACAATCCACTTAGTCTTCCCTCTTGTAAGTAAAAGTGAAACGTATTAACGTATTGTCACTTATCAAGTAAAAAATGAATATTGAAAACGGATAATCCACTCAAAAATACTCGTAAGCATATTCGTGTATACTCGTCATCTTCCTTCGCAATAAACTACGAGTTCCTAAAAATGATAAAACCGGCTAAAAACGACCTAAAAACGGTCCATATGAGGTGTAAAAACGGTAAATTATTTTTGTAAGAGAGAGTATCAAAAATTGATTCGATTCATTCTTGGTTTCAAAAGATGAACGCTTCTTCGGCGACAAAATCCATAAATTGCCAAAAAGATAAGAAAAAGGTAGCGGCTAGCGATGGACAATACTTTAAATAAGGTATTAATTCATTTTATCGTTCAAATGCGTTTTGCAAGCAAAAAAAAAAAACGGATCAAATTAATTAATACACCCAATAATTTTCAGTCATAACACAGTTCTAAATTGAACAAGATTAAGTAATATCACGTATTATTAAAATTGAAATTAATATTAACTCTTTTCCCCCCTGACAAAACTGGAAAGAAATTATTATGAAAAATATCACCTCAGCCAGGGACTCACTCAAACCTGGGACCTGCCAAATCTCTGGTACGGGTGTCTTAGCCAAATCGATCACTGAGGCTGTAATATTTCTCGCAATATTCGACTATGAGTTAAAATGCTTTCACAAGGCAGCGTAACTTTTAAAGTAGCAGAGAAATATTTTGACCGTTACTGTATCAATACAAATTGAACAAGAATGCCTT
The DNA here is from genome assembly GCF_016802725.1 of Solenopsis invicta. NCBI lineage: Eukaryota > Metazoa > Arthropoda > Insecta > Hymenoptera > Formicidae > Solenopsis > Solenopsis invicta. The sequence goes on along the minus strand of NC_052669.1, from coordinate 15,026,035 downwards.
TTACGGTCGCAGCTAAGTTTTCGTGCTTGTATTGTTTGTGTGATTTTATATACTTTTCTCAATTTTTAGGGGAGAAAAGGGTTAATATTTAATCATACGTAATATTACTTAATCTTGTTCAATTTAGAACTGTGTTATGACTGAAAATTAATTCAGCACGAAGTTCATTAAAATTGAGAAAAGTATATAAAATCACACAAACAATACAGGCACGAAGACCTAGCTGCGATCGTAGAAGGTATTCTTATTCAAACATTTTTTGTTCATGCTCGTTTTCAGTTTTAGCGGGTAAAACACCTTTTAAAAAAAATCAGTTTTTTCTTTCTAAGAAAACATTGTCGAAACTATAAGAGATAGAAAAAAAATGTTCTGAATAAAAATTGAATGGTTCAAAGAGCTTTATAACAATAATTAAAAAAGTTTTTAAAATAATAATTAATAATAAAAAATTGATCCCCGGATTTTAACACGTAGTGTATCTTTTGCAATTTTATAAAATAATAAAATCTTACTTTTTATTTCAAATGTATTTATAACAGTTGCTTCTATAATAGATTACAATAATTATAATTTTTGTCAAGTAAAAAAAACTTTATATGTAATAGTACTTGCATAAATTCCGATGTTGTATGATATTATTAAAGCGATTCTGGAGTCGTCCATATACGCGAATATTTTTGGATCAGCTGTTTTTATTGAAAACACGGTTTGAAAAATTTGTTTACAAAATTAAAGTAGAAACAATAAGAAAGGGTGCAGGCTACAATTTGATATAAAAAACAAAAAAAAAATTATGAAAATATAGTTTTGTTAATCAATATTTGCTACGCATAAAAATTTGAGACTTTGTACACATAAAATAAGCATAGTACACCCTTAGAAATACAACAAAAAACAATACTGTTCTTCTAGAAATTTTAGTATAAGAAAAAATCTGTTTTGAAAATTTTGTGTGTTGACGTGCGGAAAGTTTAAAAAGTAACAGAACAGTAATTGTGTAGCGTGGTAGTTGAGAAATCTTGCATCAGATGGTACTGAAGTCGAAAACAAGAACAGATAATGGTTCACAAGTACGTTTGACAAAGAGCGTTAGCCTGTTCGCATGGCCTTAGCATTATTCCCCTTACTCTTTGCTCTGCGTGTAATCGCGAGTCGCTCAACTTTCCCTCAAAAAAATTTGCAATACTGACGTCGAGTGAGTTCCATCGTTATTCCAGCATCGCGTTAAAGTGAATTACTGTGCCATATTTCCTATAAATGCATAAGTATATTTATGATAAATATATTTTTTATAGCAATATACTCGTACTTATTATAAGTATTTAAAACTAAAACTGTAAATCTCACTATTAATACTAACACCATTTCTATTAAAAAATATTCACAATTATAAAATCCTTCAATACAATAATCTCGATATTATAAAAAAAATATATGTAAACCATCTTGATATCATATAAGAATTCAGGAAAATGCTGTCACATGTAAAGACTTTCTTATTTAAGAAAAAATTATAATTATTATAAACTGTAGAAACATTATAAATACATTTAAAAAAAAAAGATTTCATTATTTTATATTTTATAATATTGCGAAAGATATTTGTTTCTATAAAAAAAAATAAATAAATTTTAATCTACAAATAAATTTTCTAAATATATTATTTTAATATAAATATCTTAATATATACGCGTCGGCTCAAATTAATCCTTAAGTAAGTGGGTCTGAGAGACCCCACATGAAGTTTTGAACGTTTGCTATGTGAAAACGGAATGAGATAGGAAGTTCGGACCAAGTATGTAAAAAAAGTATGAAATCTCTTCTTTCGATTGATATAGTTGAACTTTTTTGGTCGATTAATATAGTTCAACTTTTTTGGTCAACTAAAATTTGAACGGCACTGCAGCAAAGTTTTGTCAATGCGACCCATACAGTGTGTTCGTGAAACTTTTTTTGTATTTTACATAAAAAAATTGGACAAAATACATTCAAACAGGTCGGTTTGCAGATGTTACTCGCACATACTCTGTCTAAAGTAGGAATACTATAAAATGTTGTAAAAAAAAAGTTTTTCCGAAATATATTATGAAACAATTTTCAATTTTAGACACGATTTAATCAAAAATATCTCATATTCACCTTGTTACATGAGTACATTTTTTAATAGAAATGACAATAATATAATTCTTTTTTGAAAGTATGAATCTTTAACTTTAAAACGCCGTATTGTAAAGTTCTTCAAAATTTTTTGTTGCAAAGATAAGATTTTTTTTGAAAAGTAAATTTTTAGATGCGCAAAAATACCTCATATTCTCCATGTTACATAATTATATTTTTTAAAAGAAATGACTTTCCTAAATTTTATTTTGAAAATGTGACTCTTTAGCTTTAAAACGCCGTATTTGAAAGTCCTTAAACGTTTTTTGTTGCAAAAATATTAGGAGTATAAATTGAAAACCGCCGTTTTCCAGTAGATGGCGCCAGCGGTAAATGCTGGCGCCAAACGTTAAATCAAAAATTTTAAATGTAAGGTTGGGCATCTGGCAACAATTCCTTATCATTGCAGTTGTGAATTTTTATCGGCGTTCTATATTTTTTTGTGATCGAAAATGTCGAAATTTGTGCCCAATAAGCGTCATTTGCGGGAAGTTTTGCTTTTTGCCTTCAATTCGAAAAAATCTGCGGCTGAGGCGCGTCAAATGATTGTAAAAACTTATGGTGAGGCTTCCATTAGTGAAAGAACGTGTCGAGAATGGTTCCAACGCTTCAAAAGTAGTGATTTCGGCGTAGAAGACAAGGAGCGTCCCGGACAAGTGAAAAAGTTTGAAGACGCACAATTGGAAACATTACTGAATGAAGATTCATCTCAAACGCAACAGGAGCTTGCAGATTCATTGGGCGTGACTCAACAAGCTATTTCACATCGTTTGAAAACCATGGGAATGATCCAAAAGCATGGACACTGGGTGCCATACGAATTAAAGCCGAGAGACGTCGAACGGCGTTTTTTCGCGTGCGAACAGCTGCTCCAACGGCAAAAACGGAAGGGTTTTCTGCATCGTATTGTAACCGGCGATGAAAAGTGGATCCATTATGATAATCCAAAGCGAAAAAAATCGTGGGGCTACCGCGGCTATGCATCAACATCGACGGCCAAGCCAAACATCCATGGCTCGAAGCTCATGCTGTGTATTTGGTGGGACCAGCTCGGCGTGATTTATTATGAGCTGTTGCAATCGGGTGAAACCATCACAGGAGCTCGCTACCGAACACAACTAATGCGTTTGAGCCGAGCATTGCAAGAAAAACGGCCACAATACGAGCAAAGACACGAAAAAGTGATGTTGCTGCACGACAACGCTCGGCCACATGTTGCTCAGGTCGTTAAAACCTATCTGGAAACATTGAAATGGGACGTCTTACCTCATCCGTCGTATTCTCCTGACATCGCCCCTTCAGATTACCACTTGTTCCGATCAATGGCGCATGGCCTGGCTGAGCAGCACTTCCATTATTACGAAGAGGCCAAAAACTGGGTCGATTCGTGGATCGCCGCAAAAGACGAGCAGTTTTTTCGACGCGGGATTCGTATGCTGCCCGAAAGGTGGGAGAAAGTAGTGGCCAGCGATGGACAATACTTTCAAGAATAAGTATGTAACCATTTTTCAACAATCAATCCTCAAATTTTGACAAAAAACGGCGGTTTTCAATTTGTACTCCTAATATGATTTTTTGAAGGAAAAGTGGATTTTTAACCAATTTCTCATTTTTGCTTAATGGTTTTGCTTTTATAACTTCACAATAAATTATTTTTCGCCAATGCCGATTGTGCAGACACACTTCTGATATTTTGAACTTTTGTTTTTTTAAAAAAAATCGTAAAAAAATATTGATTGTAATCAAAGTTATATTTTCTCAAATTTGAAAGTCTCACAGACCCAAAAATGTGTTTCCGTATTTTATAGGATCGATGTGTTTAAGGGTTAACGCTCATTTAACATACTCAAACATTGCATTTATATTGTCAAGAGCCTGGAAGATCAAACTGACTAAGACACTTGGAATGTAGGGGATCCAGGATCCAGTTAAAAATTCGTTAATTTTGAGGATAAGAGAGGATAATAGAAATGCTTGTAAGCATCAAAATTATTAAATTGATTAGCAATTTAATTTATAATATTACACTTCTGGGTTTTATTTAAAAGCTGTGTTTTAAGTTCAGCAAGTATGCGGTGCGCATTTCAAGAGTTTTTATAAATGTCTGTAAATTCATCACAAAATTATTATTAACCACTATGATTTGCTTACAACCGGTATAGCAAAATTCTTGTAATTTGAAATATTATTTTACATATTATATTTTCAATTAAAAAAAAAAGAAATCAGCATTTCAAACAATACATACGTACATTAAAAAATAAGATATTAAGCTAATTGGAAAAATTACTATTAAAAAAACATTATGCTATCTATCATTAGATTGTATAGAAATTATAACATTTTGTCATCTTCGTGAAAAGATGAAAAAAAATATTAATGTAAATATTAACAGATATGTGCATATACAACAAAGAGTAAGACCAAAAAGACCCGTTTTTTAGCCCATTTCTTGGACCTCAAATTTCAAACTTTTTTTTATGTCAAATAGTACTCTATAATAAAACATTAATCTCAGAGAAATTTTAAGATGACCATAAGCGCGTTTCCGGAGATGTAAAGGGTTGAAAGTGATGGTTTTTCATAACACTGGGCGCCGTTTTTAGACTACTCTTCTGTTTGAATAAAAGTTATCATTTCCCATGTATTTTTGCGCGCTGAACACAAATCTGGTAAGCAAATTGCTCTATCACGTAAGATTTTTTAAAAGTGTCAAAAATGACCATTTTTACTTTATCATGGCGTTAAAAAAATCTATTTCTATCTATCTAAAAATCCATCACTTACATTAAAAAAGCACCCTAATCTGTGAGAGGCAAGGAAACTCTTACAAGAAAAGGATCAGGCGAGTCACCCTGGGATTTCGATCCTAATTTTTTTAGTTATTATGGAGACAAAAAAAGAGTTTACGGTTCCCAGTGCTTGATCAAATAGTTTCAAAATAATAAATTTAGAAAAATTGCCTATACCGCGGCACGCCCTATGAGCCTTCCTAGTAACTGCTGTCCCAATCAGTGCAGTTGGCTCCGTGCGTTAGATGCTTGCTTCACAATTGTAAGATCCGGGTTCGCTCCTGGAGATGAGCAATAATTTTTTTTTTAATAAGTGTGTATTTTGATGATAATGATATAGTATGCAAATTTCTAAAATGGAAAATTTTATTTAATATCACATTCTAAACATTAATTTAAATTTAATTTAAAGGGAATTTTAATTTTAATAATATTTAAAATAATAAATAAGTAATAATAATAATAATAATAATAATAATATATGTCATTTGAAATGGATAACATATAAAGACAACGTATCTAAATTTTTAAATTGTTTAAATTTAAAATTTAATTGAAAATAGTATCAACAAAATTTTAAAATTCTAGTTTTCAAAATAATTAATCGTAGAAAAAGAAGAATAAATAAACATCTGATTGTGAATGTGAATACTTTTATCACAAAATTCGGTTATTCAAGCATTGCGGATTTATTACAAAATTAAATTATTTCAATGCAGAACAATTACTTGGATGATAAACAACATAAAAACATTTAAAGCATATAAATTTTCTACAGTTTGCTCAATGAATAAATGAAGAAGTATTACATATACATTTATTTTTTTGTCAACAAAATATGTTTCCGGCGGGAAACATATTTCGTTGACGTTTCGAAACACATTCCTTTCAGAAATTAATTTTGATGCAAACCAAGCGTACTTTATCATATCTGTAAAAGCTCTCGCTGATAATTGTGAATAAATTAAAAAATAAATCTTAAATAAAAATTTCATTCAAATTAAATTTAAATTAATGTTTAGAATGTTATATTAAATTAAATTTTCTATTTAAGAAATTTGCCTACTATATCAATATTATCAAAATAAATACACTTATTAAAACAAAAAAAATTATTGTTTACCTCCGGAAGCAAACCCGGATCTTTCGATTGTGAAGCAAGCACCTAACGCATAGAGCCAACTGCACTGGTTGCGACAGCAGTTACCGGGCGCGCCGCGGTATAGCCAATTTTCACAAATTTATTACTATGAAACTAAAGTCTATTCAATTAAACGCCGGGAGACGTAAACTTTTTCTTCGTCTTCAGAATAACTAAAAAAATTGGGATTAAAATCCCAGAGTAACTCACCCAATCCTCCTCTTGTTAGTAGAAAAGCATCTCGATCCGAAAGGCGGTGTCACGTGTTACTTCAACTTCATCTATCTCGCTAAGTCATACTAGACAAAAACTAAGATCATATTTTAATCCGGGATAAAAATCCATAAGAAATAATGTTTCACTTCGTTATATATTTACAGGGTGTCCCATTTTAAATAATCCAGCCAAATATCTCGAAAACTAAACCCAGTAGACAAAAATGTTTCAGACAAAAGTTGTATGATTTCGAGAGGGACATAAGATGGTGTCATTAATTTGACCTTGAATAGTTGCTTGAAGGTCACGTAAAGGTCACCTTCAATTTTTTTATTAGAATTGCCTATTTTTTATTGCATATTCTTGTAGCTTATCTCGAGATCTTTCCAAAACACTATTTTTTTTTTTATCGTTAAGTATTTTTCGAGTTAGAAGACTTGAAAGTCATAATACCGCCGGCATTAGCGTTATTCGAGATGTACCACATGGAGGTTGCCACGGTCAGATGTACATCCCGTGTGTGTGTGTGTGTGTGTGTGTGTGTGTCGCGATTGATCCGGCCGATTAAAGCAAGATCCGGACTGATCCGGCCGATTAAAGCAAGATCGGGACTGATCCGACCAATTAAAGCAAGATCGAAACTGATCCAGCCGATTAAAGCAAGATCGTGACTGATCCGGCCGATTAAAGCAAGATTAGGACTGATCCGGCCAATTCATATCAGAATCTAGTTTTCATGGAAAAGAATTATGATCTTAATAAATGCTCGAGTATCTGTCCATTATTATCCACACATAATTGGACTCGACGTTCAAAACTGTCAACTGTCAATAAAAGTATATTTCTTGGAATGCTACGGCAGGCAAGAGTTATACGCTCCATCATATTTTCTCTTGTTGTGGGTGTTTTTGAATATATTACGTTTTTCAAGTATCCTCATAAAAACAAATCTAGACTTGACAAGAATGGAAATCTAGGACACCATGACACTGGTCTACCGCGTCCTATCCATCTATCCGGAAATGTGAGATTTAAATGGTTTCTAACTCTTCTATTCCAGTGCGCAGGCGCACCATCCTGTTGAAAGAACATACGTTGTCTTGTAGTCCGGGAGGTAATGACACAAATTTTCGACTAATATCGACAAAGCTGATTTTCATTTATACAGTTATTTTCTTGTTACAAATAAATATAATAAAATAACCGTCAGTCCGCGATCCCGGGACAGGGGGCTTTCACAGTGTCTTAACATTGTAAAAAAAAAGAAAGTGTTAATATTAACAAAAAGTTAATATCGACAAAGCTGAAAATTCTTATACTTATTATTGACAACATAAAATGTCAAAAAGATACCGTCAGCCGCGGCAACTGCGGAACATCGCGCGTCAGTCATTCATACTAATATGAGAAAAAAAAAACAGGATAATTATGCAGTATAGACTCAGTTCCAATCATGTTGACCTTGATACATGTTATAAAGACAAGGATACTAAACAACTTTTCCTTATAAATTAATTGACGCTCTCGTACAGTTTTCAAGATATACTTAGAGAAAACAAAAACAGTTTTTTTTAATTATTTCCAAAAATATTCATTTTACAAAAAAAAGAGTCAAACAAACAATAAAGCTCGTGATAAGTTCTACAATAAAGATTATAAACATATTTTACCTAACTTCAATACTTTAGTCGTTATAATAAAAAAATTATTTGAAGACACTGTGGGAGCCCCCCGTCCCGCGGAATCGTGAGCTGACAATCATTTTATTCATTTGTAACACAAAAACAACTGTACAAATGAAAATCAGCTTTGTCAATATTGGTCAAAAATTTGTGTCATTACCTCCCGGACTATTGTATCCAGATCGCTATCTTCAAGCAATGCCCACAATCTTTGTTGTAGAAAGTGTAAATATTTATTACCATTAACATTTTCGTCAAAGAAATAAGGGCCGATAAGATTTCCATTTAATATGCCACATCATACAATGAGGCTCTAGCGATATTGATGATTAACTTCTCTATAACAACGTAGATTTTCAACAGACCAATAATGAGAATTATGTCGATTTAATTGTTCAGTGTTGTGAAAAATTGCTTCGTCACTAAATAAAATAAATCCAAAAAACATTCACGATTTAACATTATTTGTGCCCATTTACAAAATTTTAGTCTTTGTTGAAAATCATTGAGTGTTAATTGTTGTGTAAGAGTGATATGGTAAGGATGAAAGTTATAAGTGGTCAAGATCCTGTGACTTATTGATTTCGGGATACCTAATTCTTTCGCCTCGGGAAACCCAATTTCATTTGCCTCGTTGACACGCGTAGATTAATAGCTAGCATTCCAATTACGATGTGGCAATATGTAGAGTATACGACGCAAAAGAGATCAAGTAGCAATATCTGTAGAAAACAAGAATAGTAAAATTCAAATAAACAAAAAAAGAAAAAGGAAGATAGAGAAGAAATAAGGAGTAGAGAGCGCGCCGAATACGAGAAGGAAAGGCGCAAGAAGGCAAAAGAAAGTAAGCAGCAAGAAGGGAGACAAGTAAAATGGCCGTGGTGGCCTCTGCATAAGATATCGGACTCGTGGCACCGGAGAGAGGAACTTGTGATCGGCGTCCAGGTGTGGGCCTGAGGGCAAATCGCAGAACGGTAAGGATTGTGACTATCCAACTCCAACAGGGAGTGATGCCGAAAAGGTGCGCCGTGGCTGCGGAGCACGCTGCCACCACGACGTCTGTCGTATCGCGCCGGAGCAATTAGGTGCCGCAACGCTGACGAACACCCGGAAAGACCAGAGTGCCCAAACTGTCTCTATCTCCCTCGCACCACCAAAAGAAACGGTTTGCAACTTACAGGTCGTATCTCATCTTCGAAGTATTGCGCGGAACGACTCCTTATCCGCATCGCCTGTGATGCTGCGCATTCGTTAATCGTGTATCTTATTTGTATAGAATAATGTCGCTATATATTTCATTGAATCGAGAAGCTTTGCCTGTCTCTCTTTCTCTCTCTCTCTCTCTCTAAAGTCCGTAATATTTTGTGAGATAATGTAGTTTCCGCTTAATTGTTGCTGGAATATTTTAATAATAATCGGATTTGGAATTTATATATTGAATGTCGTTGCTTGGTCCAACATTCCGGGATACACGTTACAACGACAAGTACTGTTAGATCATCCCTTTCTGGTACGTTAATACGACATCTTTGTCGTTTTTGATGTTGATGTTGACGTTGATGCAATATAAATCTAGAAATCGTACAATAATTTGGATGTCGCCCTATAAGGAAATCGATTACGGTACAATACCGCTGCTTGTCAATAATTATTATGGCATTCTCCAAGTACCAGAACAATATCAATAATTTTTTTCAAAATATAATCCGGCATTTTGCGTACATTAAGTTACAAAATAAAGTAAGAGACAATAGATTTATTATCCTGGTTAATATTGGACGACTAAGGCAAACTTACGCATTTACTGATCAAATTTTGCCATCAGCCAATATAGATCAATCCCGGTTGGATGAATTAAAATACGGTATCTTAGACTGCGTTCAAAAACACATACTAGTGTGCCACTAATGCACACTAGCCATTCGGAAACACCTGTGAGTACTCGGTGTGCGTTCCGGCAAACTCATTCAAAAACGCATAGTGTCACACCGTGTGCCACCAAAACATTCAACGAAAAAACAGAAGTCCGTGTAAATCGGTGGCGCATGCACAAAACGCGGAAACAAGCAGTGTCAGCGTCTGGATCAGTCCCGATCTTGCTTTAATCGGCCGGATCAGTCACCACGCGCGCGCGCGCGCACAAAGTGTTCATTAATGGTTGTTTCTACGGTTTACCATAGCACGCATTTGTGATTTCTAATATTATAATATGTTAGAAATACATATCTGTCAGTAAATCATGCTCCTGTAATAAAAAATGGGTACAACCATTAATGAACACCCTGTATACACATATACAAGGTGTGCAAAAAGTGGAAACCCCTAAAGATTTTCATTTCCTTGCATTTTACAAGAAAATGTTTCAAACAAAAGTTGTAGTGTTTCAAAAGATCTATTTATTAATCTTATCAATTTGACCTTGGATAGCGTCGCCAAAGTCAGATCAAAATTACATTACCTTTTTTAAATAGCACATCCTATTTTTGATTCTAGAATCTAATAGCTGGTGTCAAGACCTTTCCAAAACACATCAAGAAAGTTTATTTTCGTTGAGTACTTTCCAAGTTGTGAGGCTTGAAAGCTACGGTGTACTACTGTAACTTTCAAGCGTCACAACTCGGAAAGTACTTAACAAAAATAAACTTTCTTGTAATGTTTTGGAAAAGTCTCGAAATAAGCTACAAGAATATGCAATAACCGATACAATATTAGAGTATCGGTAGTTTCCTAATTAAAGGGTATCGGTACTTTCCTAACATTCTATATTCTTTATTGCATTTTCTTGTAGTCGTTCAAGAGCTTTTCAAAACAATATAAATAAGTTTATTTTCGTTAAGGGAAAAACTTCCTTTATCGGGTCAAAAAAATCGATATTTTGGAAATAGTTTTAATCAATTGTTAAAATATTCAAGATATTCCCTGAAAATTTCAAGTCAATATCTGCAGTATTTACAAAGTTATGAACTGTAAATGGCGCAAGGCTGAGGCAGCAAGTTGTGCAGCGTCATTTAAACATCCCCCTCCTCTTCACCCAAATGTTGAGAAACATTTGCAACCGATCTTCGACAATCTTTCGAATGACAGTCTTTTAGGCGGTTACACACAGAATGCAAATGAAAGTTTCAATTCTACCGTTTGGCGTTTATCGCCTAAACACATTCACACTAGAGCAAAAATCGTCTGTATTGCTGCGTATATTGCTGCATCGATATTTAACGAAGGCTACAATGCAGTGTTAATAATAATGAACAAATTGGATATCAAAATTGGGATCCAGGCACACAATTTTGCCATAACAAAGGACGAGAAGCGAATAAACAGACAAAACCGCCAAAGCTATAGCAGCTCAAAAGAGGCAAGAACGGCTCGTAGGATGGAGATGATGGCTCAAAACAATTTCTACGAAGAAGCGGAGAGGCTACTTTATGCAGCTGGAATCGCTGATTAGCGTGAGACTGCCGTAAGTTGTGAATATGTAGTATTTTTATGCATCTAAAACTTTAAACGCGTTTTTCTCGAAACACGTTTTTTTGATTTTGTGTACACGATTAAGAGAAATCTACTAAATCGATTTGGCTTTATGACCTCTTATTTTAAAGATAATTAAATTCTCTTCGATGTGACATTGTTTTTTGAAAAAAAATTTTTTTCGTATTTTAAAGTCGATTTTTTAACGAAAAACGCACTTTCAATTTTAAACTGTGTAAAAACATGCAACTTCGACTTTTTCTTTAAAAAATCAAAATGTCACATAGAAGCTAGTATCATAAACATTACAAAAAATTTTGGTTTTTTTGTTTTAGATCAAAATTAAGGACGCTGCAGTGTACACAGCGGAGACGCTCCATAAGCAAAGCAATATTAATATGGCATCCGTTTTTATAGTAGACATCTTTCTTTTTATTGAAAAATTTCTGTGTACTCTTCGATTATGTATTAAATTGTCATTAAAATTTCAAAACGTTTCAAGTTATTATACCCGAGAAAAAAATTTGTGAAAATCATGTATTTTTCGACCGAGTAAAAAAGGTTTCCCCCTTAAGGACTTTCTGAGTTATAACGCTTGAAAGTTACAGTACACCGTAGCTTACAAGCCTCACAACTCGAAAAGTACTCAATGAAAATAAACTTTCTTGTAATGTTTTAGACAAGGTTTTGATACCAGCTATTAGAGTCTGGAATTAAAAATAGGGTATTTCCTTTAAAAAAGTTAATGTGATTTCGATTTGATCTTGGCACGCCATCCAAGGTCAAATAGATAAGCTCAGTAAATAAATTTTTTTAAACACTACAACTTTTGTCTGAAACATTTTCTTGTGAAATGCAAGGAAACGGAAATATTTAGATTTCCACACTTTTTGCACACCTTGTATATAGACATGCTCCTTTTTGCAAAAAAAAAAAAAAAAATTAAGAAACCTTACAATCTCAATATCTCACATTTAAAATACATAAATATATTAAGAAAAAATTCAATATAAGAAAAACCAACCTTGTTCTTCATCATCACTGTCGCTATTTGTAGATACATCAAGAATAATTTCATCAGAAATGCCCTCATTTTCACTTCCTGAGCATTCACCCTCTTCTGGTACTTTATCTTCTGAATTTTCTTCTTCACTTATAAATTTTCTCTTTTTTACATCATCCTACAAGCGAGACATATATATATATATATATATATATATATACTAAAAGCATGAGATAGTCACCATCATTAGATAGATATTTGTCACCTAAAGTTTATTGCATGTATTTTTTATTATATTTAAAATCAGTAATTTGAGATAAAATATTTCAAAAATATTTCTTGACTAAGTTAAATACACAGATGTATATATAATTATTTTGTAAATTATAATTGGCACCTTATACATTTTCCCAGTTCCTTCTTCTTTCTTTTGTAAAGTTGCAAGGTGTGTAGTAGTTTCATTTATATGGACTTGACTGTGAAATTGGTAGGTTTTACTAATCTCATCATAGTAGTAATATGTTCCAGTGTTTCCATCATAATATAAACCTTGATTCTAAAACAATAATAAAACTGCATATACTTATAAGTTTTTTAAATTCATTGACTGATCAATCACATTATACACAAATACAGCCTTTACAGGCCAAAGTTGCATTTATGTATAATGCAATTGATCAATCAATTAATTAAAACTCATCTGTATTCATATAAAAAATATATATATGTTATAAAGCAATATTCATCAATCTATATATATATATATATATATATATATATATATGCATACATATACACATACTGTATCATAATAATATCCAGTTTTATAATCATAATACATTCCTGATGTCTGTTCATAAACAAAACCAGTCTGTAATAAAGCTGATTCTGCTACTTGCTTTACTTGATCTACTATACTCAGTGATTTAACATTATGAACATCCCAACCCTGTGATAATGGTTCATTAAAATCTAAAGAATTCGTCTGAGTTCCACAATGAACATATGTTTTGGTACATAGTAAATTTTGCTGTTTCTGTAAAAAACAAAATGTCTCAATTAATAAAACTTAAAAAAGAAAACAAAGATGAACAAGAGAAAAAATTACACAGATACATAAATACAGAATTAACTAAGAGATGCAAGAAACATATGGAAATTTTACTGAAAAGATATAGGAAAATGTATATAGAAATACCTTCTGATTAAATTTCTTTTGTAATTTATCAATTTTCTTTCGTTGTTTTGTTATATGATCATGTAGTTTATGTATGAATTTTAAAACATGAGGTAAACTACGTAATTCCTCTTCAAAATCTTCAAAGTCTGATACAATTTCTCCTTCTTCACTTTCACTGTACATTTCGTGATTTAATTATCACAATATAAAATAAAATTAAATCATATAACAAATATTTAGTCTAATTTGCTCATTTCGAATTTTGATAAAAGTACAGAAATTTTATGTTCTTTACGAAAAAATAATATAAAAGGTTAATGTAAACTGATATAAACTACGGCGATGCTGGGTTGGGAGACGGATCACTTTTTTGCGCGTGCGCAACATTTTGGTAACGAATCCAACGGCACATAAGGCCGAAATCACATGATGCGTAAAGCTTGTTTTACAATGACTGCGTTCAGCAGACTCAACATGTTGAGATATTCTTCTAGATCATCCAATCAAACTTTTAGATTTAGAAGAATATACCAATAACAGCAAGCGCTCACTAAACTGTTGAGTCTGCTGAACGCAGCCAATAATCGTTAACACGTTAACAGGGCCTCGCACATGAAATGCATAACGTAACATAAACATAACATAAGACCAATGGGCCAATGAGCATCCAGCATAAAGTCGCCATATTAATTTACATAAGATTCCCATTGGTCCAGAAACCTTATGCTACGCTTATGCTCTGTTATGCATTTCATGTGCGAGGCTTTTTAGTTTGGCTTATTTTTTTTTCTAAAAATTGGTAACCATGTAACGAAACGGAGAAGTGTTTTGCACTCATTAGGCTGAAATCACACGATGCGTAATAGAGCTGCGGAATAGAGAATGCGTCATTGAAGCGACCAATCAGCGTTATTCCGCTCTTTGAGCTTGCGTGATAGAAAAGAGCGGAATAGAGTGTGCGTTGATGCACGTCATAGCGGTTATAGCGTTCTATTACGTCCTAACCCGTCGTATTTCAAGGTTAGATTATTGTTAATTAAATAATGGATATGACAGAGACGAATAAAGAATATGTTGAGACGAATAAAACAGATTCTAATGTAAGTACTTCCTTTCGATACTTCATCATTGAAGTTTTCAAGTATATTTGCAATAAATGTGTAATAGATTCAGTCACCATTTTTAACTTTTTATCCATAATAAAAATTAATTATAAACTTGTGGATACTAACTAATAATTAAATAAAAATGTGCGAGTACAGCTGTCAAGATAAAGTTTTGAAGTAATGACGCAATACGCATTATTTCAGTGTGCACTGTTCACATGATGCGGAAAAATGACCATAAATGCGTGAAAGCAGTCAAAAAATCATTTTTAATTTATAAGTATTTATTACAAAATATTAAACCCTGCCTGCACCGGACGTAACAGAGACGTGCTGTTTTGATCACGAAGTCGCAGAAAATATGATACGTCTTGTGCACGTCGCTGCGACGTAACTAAATAATTTGAATGTTTTAATTAATTAGCTGTTTGTTGAATTTTCTTTTGTATTATAACTTATATTTTAAAGATAAATAACATTTCATTTTTTTTAAATGATGTTTTTTATTTAATGTAATTAAATTTACGTAATTGTGAAAACGTTACGTTGAGTAATGTACAGTTGGGAAATACTATCGCGGTATCCGGCTATCCGGTAAAAATCACTATCCAATGCATCTCTCATAATAATTTCCTTAACCATGCAATTATAGTCACAAATACTTTTTTCTCTGCGTATAGTAGTACACGAAACCGTCACTAGATGGTTGTTATGGCGTTTTCTCCTAAAGTCACTAGATTAATAAAGTACCGCAATTCATAAGACTCAATGTATAAGGATTTGGAGCCAAAATGGCGTCGGAAAGTGTAAAGAGTGCACACTTTCATAATGTACGTATCTACACATTAAGTGCAATTATTCACCGTGAGATGCGTTAGATCTGTTGTGTTATTGTTGTACTCTGAGAAATTAAACGTTTAAAAACATGCCTAATTTTAAATAAATTAAAACCTTTAGACTTTATTGAAGTGTTTTTAAATAATTGTTGTACAGACTTTGTGCCATCATGCCACAATATTGTTGTTAAACTTATCAAAACATTTATTATAGGACGCATCCATTTTACCTTAAAAAAGATACCTTAATATTAACACATATAGAATACGCATATATAATATTAACGTATATTGAACACATATAGTAGTAAAAGCGTTGCATTAATGTCATATGTGAATAAGAACCATTGTAAATAAAATTAATTTATATAGTTTATGATTTTCTTTCTTATTTAAATACATTTATACTCATATGCACGTTTTAAATGTGCCGCATGTTGGAGCCAAAATGGCGGAAAGATTGCGGTACTTTATAAATCTAGTGACTTTATTTTCTCCTAAGAAAGAAAACACGTAAATAAAAGGCGGAGCATTATGAGATTTTTCACCAATGTTCTATTATAGTAGAATAATTTTTCTGATGAATTCCCTTAAAAATGAAATCAAGTGGAAGACGTTTTAATTTAATTACTATATGATTAAAACTAACTTTTTTAAACTTCTAATATTTGGAACCATATAAACATAATAGATGTAACTATACATAAAAAGTAGAATATTATAATTCAGAATTACTATAATTTATAGATCGCACAAAAAACCACTATAAATTACAGTTGAATTATGGTAATTGCAATCATTTTCTTCTCTCAGTGTAAAACTATTATACATCTTATCTACCAAGTATTTTACGTACATAATGCAGTAAAAACCAATCTTAATTTTTCAAAATTGGTCGATAATTTTCACAATTAGTGCATAAATCACAATTAGTGCATAAATCACAAAATACGTCATTACAACGTCGCTGTCACTAGAAATGTGGATATTAGTTACGTTTAGCGACGTCTCAATTATGTTTCGAACACCAGTTGAGCTGTCGCTGAGATGTAACATGCGGCGAGTTAGCACGTCACAGCGACGTGCTTGTTACGTTTGGTGCAGGCAGGGTATCATATACTAATTAAACGTTTCTTAAATATATGTTTATGATTTGTAAAAGTTGTCCTTTTAAATAACGTATCAAAAATAGGATTATCCAGGTATACTTCAAAAGGATTAAATAAAGATTATGATATACTTTTTAAATATGTTAATAAAAGTTTAAGCGTAAATTATATTTATACGTTTTTATTGCAGCAATATTTAAACGAATAATAAACGTATTTTATACATATTTGGTAGCTAATTAAAAGTATAGCTAATTAAAGGTTTATTGAAAACGTATATTATTTATGAAATAAAAAACATTTATAAATCATTTCAGAAATACCGAATACGGTTAAAATCCAAGACATTCAATTATTAATAGTTATTTTACACGTAAAAACATATTACGGTGCTTTCAAAAATCGAGCGATTTGCTTTGGTTTTGAGTCTCAAACATAGACTTTGTACTATGTTTATGGTCTCAAAGCTTTTTCGCAACGCCAGTCTTCGCGCCTTCGCGGCTTGCGCGGCTTCCACTAGGTGGCCATGCCGCGGGAGATTTTCTCGTGAGTCGAGTGCGGCCACAGGCATTATATCTAGGCGCCACGGTGACTATCATTCTAAATCGCACTTCAGTGAAACTTTTGGGAACTAGTTGTTGTAACCTCGAGACAAATTTCGCTCTCGTTTTTTTCAAATGTGATGTATATGTGGTTTGCTGTTCCACATAAAATTTTATATTTTTATATGTAAAAAAAACAATTTGTATTGTTATTAGATCTTGTACATAAATGTTCAATTCAAATTTAATCTTTATTTAATCCTTTTGAACGAAAAAGAAATATTTTTTTTTGGAAACTATAATTTATTACGTTTAATTTATTGATTTATCAATACATATTTTATATGACTATATAAATTGTAGTAACTAATTAGGCTCAAATAATTTTTTAATAGTTCTGTGTAATAATAGTTCGTCCCAATAATCCGCGAAAAAACTATGATGAATAATCCAATAATTTTATTAATAGCTTTACTAATAGTTACAATAGTCCATTTCTGTAAGGAATGTGCTCGATTTCTGCTGAAATTAAATGCCAACAGTTTCTGTCCAATTTCTGACAGCAGTTCCCATACAGCACAGAAAATTCCAGCAACATTGCAGCAACGTTGCAATGTTGCAGATTGCAATGCAATATTATGAAGACATTGCAAAAACATAAATTAACAATATGCCTGTGTTACGTCCAGGGTTGAGGGTAGGTAAGATATGGAGGGAGAAAGGAGGGACGTAACAACTTGAGAACGTGCACACAAGACACAAACAGACCGCGTTGATAACCCAGAATATATGGGTCAATGGGACCACAGCGGGGACTCAATGACAAATATCCGGGAGTTCCGCGTCCCTCGGTCCTGTTTTGAGGCAACAAATCTAATTGTTTTACCTCGGGATCGGACCAAGTGCTTATCTTAAGAGTGAGGAATGGTGGTCGTGGTTGAGAAATCAGGACAAATTAATTGTTATACATGGTTTTATACATTTTAATTAATAATAATAAAGAATACAATGTCGTTTGACTTACTGAATAATTTAACATTTTATTCTCATAATTACTTATTTAAACAAACAGATTCGATTAACGTTGGTTTCCCCCTTTTTTTTATTATATCGTTTAAATTAAAAGGTAAACCTAAATTGGATTCAAATTGTTTAATACAGAGTAGATTTGTGATGTAATTATATTGTTTAAACTAAGAGTTGAATGTTATATCGATTAAATAAGAGGAATTTAAACTATATTATTTAAATTAACAATTACAATGTGAGATACAATTAGTTTGGACTTATAACGGATAATACAATAATACTATTTCCTTATAATAGTTACAATTTACAATTTTTCCTAAAAATATACATATATGTATAGGTGTACTCGTATGTATGTGTGGCTATGTTGGGACTTCATTTAACAGTAAGTGGGGCGAAAGTGGTTTAGAAATATTAATTTGGGGGATCAAATAGTATTTCGGGTATATATGGGGGTGATACGCGGGGACAGGTGCATCGGGGGGAGACCGAGAAAGGAAGGCACGGACCGCTTCAAGGTTGAATTCTTCGGGCCCAATCGAGAGGGGAAACTCTCCAGGAGGGAGTGGGACAGAGGACGTCGGAAGTACTGATAGAATTGACTCTAGTGATTGAAGAGGACCAGGAGCAAAATAACAACGCGGGGGAAGTGGAGGTAGCTCCTCTACAAATTCTATGCTAAGCGCGGGGCTAGGGGAACGATTCACGTCCTCGAGATCATGCGATCCGAGGATCGGAGGGGTTGAGCAAGGTTCCTCCTCCTCTTCGTGGGCCCCTACGTTGGGAGAATCCGCAGGAGGTTGCTTTTCCTCCAAATCATGAATTTGAGAGATCGGAGATCCCGGAGAAGAGAGTGAAACGGGAGAGTCCGGGAAGATTCTATAGGTTATTTGAGAATCGGGAAAATCGGCGCGAGGAGAATTATCTACGGGGGAATCGGGGGGAAATGCGAACGGGGGAAGTCGCTCTTCTTTCAGTGCGACAGGGGAGTACGAAACAGGGGGGCAAATTTGATTAACTTGGGCGGCGATCCTGTTTATTTTCTTTTTAATAGCTTTGAGGCGGCGGGTTCGGCGATTGCGGCGATTCCGGCGGAGCTTCGCGGCTGCTTCGAACTGGTTTTTGTGAACTTTGGGGACTTTATTCACTAAAATAAAAAAACTCCGTTTCTCTCCGTTTGGCGAAAGGTTAGAATTTAGACACTCTCTCGAGTTAACTCGAACAGGGTTTGAGTGAAACCGAAGAAAGAGATCGGAAGTTTAAGAAGTTTGACAGAATCTAAGGGGAGAGAAGGAAACAAAAAATTCTTTCGAGTGAATCCCAAGAAAAAGAAGAAATTCTTTCGGATTAACTCTTCCAGGAAAGAGAAGAAATAAAGAAATTCTTTCGAGTGAATCCCAAGAAAGAAAAGAATTTAAAATAAAGAGATTCTTTCGGATTAACTCTTACGAGTGAATCCCAAGAAAGAAAAGAATTAAAAATAAAGAGATTCTTTCGGATTAACTCTTGCGAGTGAATCCCAAGAAAGAAAAGAATTAAAAATAAAGAGATTCTTTTGGATTAATTGTTACGAGTGATTCCCAAGAAAGAAAAGAATGTTGTAGAGAGAGAGGGCCGGAGAGGGGGAGAAGGAGAGAAAGGGGGAGGGAGAGGGGTGGAGATAGGGAGGGGAGAGGGGGAGGGGGGTGGAGAAGGGCGTGATGGGGGTAGGGAGGGGGGAGAGTGGGAGGGAGCGAGGGTGTGTGTGGGAGGCAGCGAGGGGGAGGGAGGGAGGGAGGGAGGGAGAGGGAGGGAGAGGAGAGGGGAGAGAGAGAGAGAGAGAGAGAGAGAGAGAGAGAGAGAGAGAGAGAGAGAGAGAGAGAGAGAGTATGGAGAGGAGTATGGGAAAGGACGAGTAATAAACTTAATAAATATGTTACGTTTATATTAAAGTCTTTTGCACTAGAGAAAGGGTGCTCGAAAAACAAGAGCGAAACAAAACGATTGATTCAGGACTTACTGCTTGCAGATTGTAGTGTGAGCGTTGATGTAGGTGAATGTAATTCTCTCGGAGCTGCAGGCCTTCAAACGGGTCGCACTCGGCGGGAGATGATAGGTCCGGTCGGAGGTGTTCCGGGTGCGATGCACAATGGTCTGCAAATCCCAATCAGGGACGTTTCAACTGACACTTTTTCCTCTCAACCGAGACTTGCGCTCCGTACAAGTTTAAAGACCGCGATACGAGAGTCATAGAACTCGGACATACAAGATGTCACCGAACTGTGATTCGGATGGACCAAACATCAAGACTAGACTACTGGCTCCGCTAGGAGACGCACCTATTTATACTATTTTTCATCTATGATTTCCTTTGTCCCATCGAGGGCCGTGTGCACCACTTTATTCATTAATACACCCACGTGCAATATTTGTTTTTACGACTTTTTTAAATTTCTTGGTAATTGTTATCCGAGAAAGCGGCAGGTTTGACAATTGAACTCCCGGAAGCATTAAATATTAAAATTCTTCGATTTATTGCTATGCGGGTGTCGGACATTCAGAACTCGAAGGGGTGCACACGTGCGTCTTCCAGTTCCCTGATTTTACTATCTTTGGTGTTTCCGGCGTCGAGTAACGGTGTCACCTCAGATTTCCATAATTGTTGAATTTATAACTACTTAATTCGTGACATCTGATTATTGCCGTGAGAGTCACCGTATTCTTGGAATCGTGGTGAGATCACCGCCGCTTGGCCCGGTAATTAGAATATCCGCTGGTTGCAAAGAAAAGAATCGTTACTCCGCAGGACGTAACACCTGCAACATCGCATGGCATATGCCAGTAATATTCCGGAAACATTGCATTATCATAATTTTTTAATAAAGTAGTGGCAATATAGAGCCAAAGCAGAATATTCGCGTATAATAATACATTAATTTAACTCATCCATAATTATTCATCCGCATTTAGCAAACTAAGGTCGGACGACGTTACTAAATTTTCCGCTGAATCTCTACATTCCCTAACAGTACAACCGTCCATATATCGACTGTAAGTCGACTCATCCAAGTTAGGCTTTCAAAGTTGACTGCAAATCGACTTTGCATAAACATCTGCAGACATCCTTCAAATGTTGACTCTAACATGTCTAGAAAAAGGAATGCGATTCCGTGGTGCTGTGTGCATCATAGTATTGTTAAGAAACATAAATATTTATATCAATAGATGAAATAGGTCCACATATGAAGAAACCTCGATCTACAGCCCAATGAACAAACAATATTTTTTAATTGTTTTTTTAATAAAAATTTTTTTATATTTAATTTAATTATTGTATTATATTGATATATATTTTCTAATTGCATCTTATTTAAATAAATAACAGAAAAGTTATTTCAGATGTTATTCTGCATTTGCAAAAAAAATTATAATTTTATATTTGTTTATATAAATATTGTGCTTTAATTATACATATTTCATTTTTTCGATAACGTATATTGACCTGATCTATCAGTTATACGAGTATACACATATCAGCATAAAGTGTTTACAGGTCATCATGAGGAATCAGTTCGCAGCGATCACGGAGGTCAAGCAACGTTCACCGGAGTTGCGACTTGGATGGGTGATCGCTTGGAAATTTCCAAAAAAATATTCCCGAGATTTTTTTTGCGAAAAATGTTTTTTTAAATGTTATACAAATATTGTTTTGTTTATTGGAATTACGTGGTGCAATAATATTTATGTAAATATTAAAAAAAAATGGGATGTTTCAATGAAATATTTCAAAAAGCGGACATCTTAATGTTTCTACAATCTTCCAGTAATGTTGCAGCAATGTTTTGCAATCAAAATGCAATATTACAATGTTTTAATGAAATCATTCTGCAATGTTCCCTCTGTGTGCTGTATGGGGTATAATCCTTTTACAGATAAACAATTTTTATTAAATTTATTGAACAAGCAATCTATGCGTTCTATTAATGTAGACATTCTGAATAATATTGTTATGTTGCTCCTGACTGCTTTTTCAGAAGATATTCACCTTTTTTCCGATCCACGACCTTTCGATCCCGACCAGAAAAATGTTAAATTATGACATTCTCAAAGTTTGGAGAAATGAGATTAAAGAACAGAAGTTGACAGCTGTATATAAATATATTCTGGATGTCCTTAATTTTCATAACTTTTCAAAAAATATTTAAAAAGCATTTTGAAATCTGCAAGATTGCTTTGCCTTGAAATTTAAAGAAAATGGGATAAATGCAATAGATCCTATAACAAATTTTTAGAAAAGCACAAAGCTTGGCTTAATAAAAGTAACAAATTAGACACAAACTGTTTTAAAGATTTTCAAAATAATCAAGCGGAGTCTAGCAAAAAGCAACGTGGAAGACCCCAGAAATCTTTTGAGGAAGCAATTGTAATAACAAAAAAGCAAAAGGTAGCAGATTTAATTACAATAAGAACATGCAAGGAATTAGCATTTGCTGCTTAATTGTCTTTTAAACAAAGTAAAAGAGATTTATGCAAAGATAAAAAATCTGTATCAGAATTACGCGCTTCAACATTATATTTAGATTTAGGTCTTACTTTTAGAAAATCCTATCTAAAAAAGTCCATGTTAAATTGATAGTCGCATCTCTCGAAGTTTATTGTTGACGCTTTTCCGTAATGCTGATTGGTTCTTCCGCTGCACTTACTGTATGTGCTACTGTCATTGCGGAGATTTTGACAATTATATGTATAAAGGGTTAATGTGTGTATCGAGTAAAGTAATTTGTAAATTATAAATCACAAATACTTTTTGCTCTGCGTATAGTAGTACACAAAACCGTCACTAGATGGCTGTTATGGCGTTTTCTCATAAGAAAGGAAACACGTACATGGTATAAAAGGCGGAGCATTATGAGATTTTTCACCAATGTTCTATTATAGTAGAATAATTTTTCTGATGAATTCCCTTAAAAATGAAATCAAGTGGAAGACGTTTTAATTTAATTACTATATGATTAAAACTTTTTTAAACTTCTAATATTTGGAACCATATAAACATAATAGATGTAACTATACATAAAATGCAGAATATTATAATTCAGAATTACTATAATTTATAGTTTGCACCGAAAACCACTATAAATTAAAGTTGAATTATGGTAATTGCAATCATTCTCTTCTCTCAGTGTAAAACTATTATACATTTTATCTAGCAAGTATTTCACGTACATAATGCAGTAAAAACCAATCTTAATTTTTCAAAATTGGTCGATAATTTTTACAATTAGTGCATAAGTCACAAAATACACGTCATTACAACGTCGCTGTCACCAGAAATGGGGATGTTAGTTACGTCTCAGCGACGTCTCAATTACGTTTCGAACACTAGTTGAGACGTCGCTGAGACGTAACATGCGACGAGTTAGCACGTCACAGCGACGTGCTTGTTACGTTTGGTGCAGGCAGGGTACCTTTTTATTTATCACCATCATATACATTAACAGATGCATAAATTAACATAAACTTATGTAACAACATAAACTTGAGTAACAACATAAACTTAAAAAACATAGAACATTTTCACAAATTATTATTCCATGTTACTTACAGTAAAAGCTGTAAAAAGATTTTTTTTGCCAAAGTACCACTTTTTCCACCTTTCGTGGTACGATCCTCGAATCCAACACGCTATTTCTACATTTGGTTTACAAATAAATAAATATTTAAATATTCGGGTAAAAACACCGAACTCTACGAAAATACATGAAAAGTCAGGTTAGGCTAACTATTACAAATGGCGCTCATCCGTAAGAAGTCATCATGGTGGCAAACACGGAGCGAGCGGCGATGTTATCTCTACGGATACCTTCCTCTCCACTCCCCTCTCGCCAATCTCGTTTTCCGCGCTACGTTTTGGCCGTAAAATTCAGAGAGAGGATTTCGGACGATTTCTGGACAGGGACGTAGAGAGGCCAGAAAGCGCCCACTTTTTATACATGTCTTATATTTTGTTATAATGGCATATGCGTACAATTCTTACACAAAATAATTGTAATCATAATGAATCAAACAAGTTTATACATTATATATGTACATATATATATATATATATTTTTTTTTTTTTCATTTAAAAAAACTTATACATTTTCCTTTAGGTATCCATTGCTTTAAAAATTCATTTTCTGTGAATTGCTGTCTATTTAAGATAAAACTATGTAAAAATGTATACATCTAGAAACGTAAGAATATCACGAATAATTTCACTTTGAACAAATTATTCATAAGTCTTACATTTTCACATATGTAAAAATATTTAATTTTATTTATATGATATACGCAGTAATTTTTTGGAAATGTTTTTTTAAGGCAAATGATAACAAATATATATAAACCCGTGTGATTTTTACAATTATTTTATGTAAAGTTGCACATTTTGATTTGAAAAAAAAGAATTCATTGACTTCGTCGTCCAAGTGATGACGTATTTTGTCTATCTTTTCGTACGACGACAGGTGAAAAATCATCAGCTTTGATCACCGCGTGGTCTCTCCTTGTCAGTACTCGCAGTGTACAATATGTAATGTAATTAAAAAATTATTTTTATTATAATCATATGTATACACACGCGCGCGCGCGCGCGCGTGTGTGTGTGTGTGTGTCTATGTGGCCAGAATCCAGTGTCATCTCTTCATAATCACGATACAGCAAGACAGAGAGTAAACGAAAAAGGATAGACGCTAACGTGCCTGAATTGGAAGCTCTATGCTTTTTTGTTTACTTTCCGTCACGCTACCGCGGCGACGGACAAGTGCTTTGACTCGCGAGCATTATACACGTACAAGTTTGCCAGGTTTTCGGCAAGCTTTTGTGTGTATAATGTTTGCGGTTGTTCCTGTAATTTAAAAATCTGAATTGTTATACTAATCTACTTAGAAAACAATAAAAAATTTATTTTAAAAATATAATATTTATTTTATTACGTTGTACTTTACATAAAATTATAGAATAAAAGATAGGATGTAAGGTGTAGGTTGTACATAAGCGTATAGAATAAAATAGAATATAGAATACAGAATACAGAATACAGAATAGATATAAGTACAAATAGATATCTAAGTATAGAGCTAAAAGTGTTAGAAATAAAAATAAATAAATAAGTTCCTTTCTACATATATTTATTTTTTATTGTAACGTTTATTTTTACATAATTTTAATCTCTTTCTCTTCAAAAATGTTTCTTTTTTTCTTTTTAAAAGTAAAGTTACAATTCATCTTGAATTTGCAATTATAAATATTCATGTTTTTATTTATACTCGCTCATTATCATTAGTATACACACCATTAGTATACGCACCTTGTATACAAAGTATAAAGTACATATTAACATGCAATAAAATATATATAGAAAATATTCTTTTACATTCATCTTTAAAAAAAAAATTCTTTGTGTCACACACAGCACACACACATACACACAAACACACGGCACGTGTATGATGCACAAATTGAAATTAATATAGTTACGATTTAATTGTAATAATATTCATTTAATTGTAATAATTTACATAATTCGTCATAAAACTGATATACACACATGCGAATTAAATTATGTTTGCATCATACTCGTACATGAGAATCTTAGCAGCTTAAATAGCTGAACCCCTTCACCACGTCAAGGTGATTCTCATGAAGGGGAAAAAATGGGAAGCAACATCAGCTAGAAATTAAATTTGTATTTTCTTTAAAATATAAAAATAGAGAAAAAAGACGTAAGAAGTTAGAAAGAGCGTACCCCTCTCTTGGTTTGTCAAATATAACCTATATATCTATTTTCAACGTAGAACGCATGTTTACAGAAATACGAATTTCTTTAAAATCATAAAATTCTACTTAATATTGGTATTTTTGTTATTAAGCATGTTATAAAGATCGCAATCACAATTGAAATAATTGCATAAATCTTAGATTAGCAGATGTTATCACAGGACAAATAAAAGATTAATGTGATCATGCTACGAAATTGTAAAATCATACATTTACTTATTACTAATGATGTAATGCAAGACGCAAAGTAAAAAAGAATGAAAGGAAATACATTAAATACATTCTATGTTGGTAATAAATTATACATACAAGTACATACATATGTTAATATGTTGATATGTATGTATTACGTATATACATATATTATATACCGTGATTTTTACAAATCACAGTATTTAATAATAAGATACAAAAATATTTTAATACACATGTGTATTAAATATACAAAATATTTCAGAAAAACAAACACAAAAAACTGATATATTTATCAGTTATTTCAAAGAAGTTTACATAGTAAACTTCTCTGTGATAACATCTGCTAATCTAAGATTTATGCAATTATTTCAATTGTGATTGCGATCTTTATAACATGCTTAATAACAAAAATACCAACATTAAGTAGAATTTTATGATTTTAAAGAAATTCGTATTTCTGTAAACATGCGTTCTACGTTGAAAATAGATATATAGGTTATATTTGACAAACCAAGAGAGGGGTACGCTCTTTCTAACTTCTTACGTCTTTTTTCTCTATTTTTATATTTTAAAGAAAATACAAATTTAATTTCTAGCTGATGTTGCTTCCCATTTTTTCCCCTTCATGAGAATCACCTTGACGTGGTGAAGGGGCTCAGCTATTTAAGCTGCTAAGATTCTCATGTACGAGTATGATGCAAACATAATTTAATTCGCATGTGTGTATATCAGTTTTATGACGAATTATGTAAATTATTACAATTAAATGAATATTATTACAATTAAATCGTAACTATATTAATTTCAATTTGTGCATCATACACGTGCCGTGTGTTTGTGTGTATGTGTGTGTGCTGTGTGTGACACAAAGAATTTTTTTTTTAAAGATGAATGTAAAAGAATATTTTCTATATATATTTTATTGCATGTTAATATGTACTTTATACTTTGTATACAAGGTGCGTATACTAATGGTGTGTATACTATGGTATACTAATGATAATGAGCGAGTATAAATAAAAACATGAATATTTATAATTGCAAATTCAAGATGAATTGTAACTTTACTTTTAAAAAGAAAAAAAGAAACATTTTTGAAGAGAAAGAGATTAAAATTATGTAAAAATAAACGTTACAATAAAAAATAAATATATGTAGAAAGGAACTTATTTATTTATTTTTATTTCTAACACTTTTAGCTCTATACTTAGATATCTATTTGTACTTATATCTATTCTGTATTCTGTATTCTGTATTCTATATTCTATTTTATTCTATACGCTTATGTACAACCTACACCTTACATCCTATCTTTTATTCTATAATTTTATGTAAAGTACAACGTAATAAAATAAATATTATATTTTTAAAATAAATTTTTTATTGTTTTCTAAGTAGATTAGTATAACAATTCAGATTTTTAAATTACAGGAACAACCGCAAACATTATACACACAAAAGCTTGCCGAAAACCTGGCAAACTTGTACGTGTATAATGCTCGCGAGTCAAAGCACTTGTCCGTCGCCGCGGTAGCGTGACGGAAAGTAAACAAAAAAGCATAGAGCTTCCAATTCAGGCACGTTAGCGTCTATCCTTTTTCGTTTACTCTCTGTCTTGCTGTATCGTGATTATGAAGAGATGACACTGGATTCTGGCCACATACACACACACACACACACACACACGCGCGCGCGCGCGCGTGTGTATACATATGATTATAATAAAAATAATTTTTTAATTACATTACATATTGTACACTGCGGGTACTGACAAGGAGAGACCACGCGGTGATCAAAGCTGATGATTTTTCACCTGTCGTCGTACGAAAAGATAGACAAAATACGTCATCACTTGGACGACGAAGTCAATGAATTTTTTTTTTTCAAATCAAAATGTGCAACTTTACATAAAATAATTGTAAAAATCACACGGGTTTATATATATTTGTTATCATTTGCCTTAAAAAAACATTTCCAAAAAATTACTGCGTATATCATATAAATAAAATTAAATATTTTTACATATGTGAAAATGTAAGACTTATGAATAATTTGTTCAAAGTGAAATTATTCGTGATATTCTTACGTTTCTAGATGTATACATTTTTACATAGTTTTATCTTAAATAGACAGCAATTCACAGAAAATGAATTTTTAAAGCAATGGATACCTAAAGGAAAATGTATAAGTTTTTTTAAATGAAAAAAAAAAAAAAATATATATATATATATGTACATATATAATGTATAAACTTGTTTGATTCATTATGATTACAATTATTTTGTGTAAGAATTGTACGCATATGCCATTATAACAAAATATAAGACATGTATAAAAAGTGGGCGCTTTCTGGCCTCTCTACGTCCCTGTCCAGAAATCGTCCGAAATCCTCTCTCTGAATTTTACGGCCAAAACGTAGCGCGGAAAACGAGATTGGCGAGAGGGGAGTGGAGAGGAAGGTATCCGTAGAGATAACATCGCCGCTCGCTCCGTGTTTGCCACCATGATGCTTTCTCTCTCGAACCGATGGTCTAAACAGACGACGGACAGAGACCGATTGTCCGTCTTTATCTAACTAACGCATCTCTCACTCCTGCACATAGCACGGAGGGGAACCGTAATATCGACATAGCGCTGCTGAGAACCACGAAAACGTAGACATTACCGACGTGGAAAATGGACCTTGGCTACTTAGTTCAAGGTCCATTTTTCGTGAATCACAGAGGCCCTCTCAAAATAAAGTCGCACCTAAAATCGAAGCATGACCGCTCTCAGGTTCCTCTCTGTCCTTGTGTTGCGTGAGAAGCCGGAAGAAAAACAAAAGTGTGCATAAACATAAACTATAAAATAGACTCGACAGGGTCCGGCGTGGCGTACGCACGTACTACAGTCATAGAACAAAAGATAAAAGAAATACGTAGACACGCAGATAACATTAAAAGAAACATTAACAGAATGATAAATTAAAAGTAACATTTGTAACAATATTCACATAAATATTATTACACTACATAATTCCAATGAACAAAACAATATTTGTGTAACATTTTAAAAGACATTTTTTGCAAAAAAAATCTCGGGAATATTTTTTTGAAAATTTCCAAGCGGGCACCCATCCAAGTCGCGACTCCGGTGAACGTTGTTTGACCTCCGTGATTGCTGCGAACTGATTCCTCATGATGACCTGTAAACATCTTATGCTGATATGTATATATTACTGGTAGATCAGGTCAATATACGTTATTGAAAAAATGAAATATGTATAATTAAAGCACAGTATTTATATAAACAAATATAAAATTATAGTTTTTTTTACTAATTTTGCAAATGCAGAATAGCATCTAGAATTACTTTTCTGTTATTTGTTTACATAAAATGCAATTAGAAAATATATATCAATATAATACAATAATTAAATTAAATATGAAAAAATTTTTATTAAGAAAACAATTAAAGACTATTGTTTGTTCATTGGGATGTAGATCGAATTTTTTTCATATATGGACTTATTTCGTCTATTAATATGAATATTCATGTTTCTCAATAATACTACAACTACCCAGATAAACAAACTAAATTCAACACATCGGGCAAATTAATACATTGCATGTATTATTGTAAATTTGCAGGCAATTTGTTGGCTACAGAATTTAACGTAAAACTGAGTCAGCAACAGGAGAGAAAAAACCTAACACCAGTTAATGAAATGTTAAGAGCAAACGTTTATTAATAATAATATATCATGTTGACAGCAAACTGTCGGCTCGTCATGAGTTTGCATTCGTATATGTCATAATAACAGCAATATGTCAACAAAATGATGGCACGTATATCAAAAGTTTGGTAATTGTGCATAATAGGGGACCCATCTCCAATCATGTTGACATTGATATATGTTATAGAGGCAAGGATACGGAACAACTTTTTTAATAAACTAATTGGCGCCTTCGTCTAGTTTTCGAGATATACTTAAAGAAAGAAAAAACAGTTTTTCTTAATTACTTCAGAAAATATTCATTTTATAAAAAAACGTGATAAACAAAGAATTAATCTTGTGATAAGCTTTATAAATAAGGTTTTATACATATTTTACTTAACTCCAATACTTTGGGAGTTATAATCAAAGAAGCATTTTAAAAAAACTCTGACAAATTCAAATTTTTACATGTCGTACAGAGAACGCGTGGGCTCCGCCCCTCCCCCTGCCACCCCTCCTCGTATTTTTTCTAACCTAACTCACCCCGTGGGACCGTCTCAGTCGGTCTACTAATGACGTGGTGGGTGCGGGAGAGGGTGAGCTATAATTTCAAATCTAATATCGCAGCATGATCAATTAGATATCCTTGGCCAAATTACAACTAAAATAGTATTAGGTTAGGCTAGGTTAGAAAAAATACGGGGAAGGGGTGCGGGGGAGGGGCGGAGACCCTCCCCTGCCCAAACATTTACATTTTACGCAAAACTACTCAAAATAAAAAAAAATTATTTTAAAACAGTTTTTCTACTATAACAACTACAGTATTAAAGTTAGGTAAAATATGTATATAACCTTTTTTATGGAACTTATTACAAGCTTCATTTTTTGTTTGACACATATTTTTGTAAAATAAATATTTTCTAAAATAATTAAGAAAAACTGTTTTTTCTTTCTCTAAGTATATCGAAGAAAACTAGACAAGAGCGCCAATTAGTTTACAAGGAAAAGTTGTTCAGTATCCTTGCCTCTATAACATATGTCAAGGTCAATATGATTGGAGGTGGGTCCCTTATTGTGCACAATTACCAAAAGTTTAATATAAAAAGTAGAATATTTGATAAATATTGTTAAAAATTTTAAATTGCAGCTTATTATCGACAATTTGGTGACATGACAGTGTGTAAGACCCCACGCGAACAAGTGAGTGCTGGAGCCACTGCTAGGAGGCCTCGCCGCGGAGATCTTCTCGTGAGTCAAGTGCGGCCACAGGCATTATATTTAGGCGCCACCGCGGCCGACTCCCCGATTCATACCAAGGTTCATACTTTAGTGAGTCTTTAAGAGCTACATGTTGTAACATCGAGGAAAATACTCTCTTTTTTTCTTTTAAAACATGACGTGTGTATGGAACACTGTTCCACATAAAATTTTATATTTTTGGTGCAGAAATTCTGATTGATTTGGATTACTTTTCTTTTAATCGGTTTTAATCGCCTATTTTCGACAGGAAAGCATCTTAAGACTATATTAATATTCTAGTGAAAGAATTTTGCAAATATTGCAACAGATATATACAAATTTCTTGCAAGAATTTAACTGCAAAATAATCTTTCAGAAGAATTGAGTATAATGAGAAAGCAGATCATAACGTTCTGTTGGCAGAATCTTTCAAGAATCTGCTGCAAGATTTACTGCAGTCTTGCAGAAAATTAGTGAAAACCTACTAAGGTAGTAATCAAATTGCCGACAACAAAGCTTCACGTGTAGATATCATGTATGATGATGACTTGCTGACATTTTGATATCAAATACATCAGTTGAATGTAGTGCACGCATGATAACAATTTGCTGGTAATTTGTTGAATTTAAATAAAGATTTTAATGACGTCAGAACAATAGACAGTTTGTAGAAACACCTTGGTTCTAATGTGATGAAATTGAATGCGGAATAAGTGACAGCAAAATGTCATCTAATTACGGTCATTTGTCTATCAGGGTGTACTTAATTCTTGCCGCTTGCATTGGATTCTAAATAACTGGTATTAATGTATTAATATAAAAATCATATTAATTTTTATATTAGTATTATATTTATGTTATGTTTATGATTAAAAAATTAAAATATTATATATTCATGTTAAAATAATGATATATAAGAATACAATTCAATAACTTGTCCTATTTACAAGAATATTTTATTTTTTAATGTTATATAATTATGTTTAGTATGTCTATTAAAATAAAATTAAGTAATGTATATATAAATATGTTGTTATAGCCTAGCAATAACGTAAGGCATGGCAACCGAATAAGGTTACCAGGCCACATAAATGTTAAAATTAAGAAATACGCAAAGCATGACAACCAAATGAGGTTATCAGGCCACGAATGTAAAGCATTTTCGCAACACGGAGCCCAAAATCCCGAAAACCCGTGGACTACTTGGACTAACCGTCACGAAAATGTTGACGAACGATTGCGCCAAGCAACGGCTTAACGCAATCATCCTTGTACAAAAGGAGCGCGCAAACGACCAAACGACGGAGAATAATCTGTGAAGTCGTGCGAGCAACCGGGTGTCGCGTCGTATCCGCAACTACATTAAGTGTACCTACGTTGTGATCGACTGTGAGTGCAAATACATCTATTATCTGAAGCCAAGTAGACTCTATCATTCTGAACTTCTTCCACCGGACTTCGAATTTCCTGGTGTCCGCGAGCTTAGGCTCGCCTCGTATGTTAGCCGTACAACAATGTAGTATTTAAGTTAATATATTAAATAAAAAAGTAAAATAAACTTTTGTTGCATTACATTTCAAGTTTAATTTTTGAATGCCTGTTTTTCGAGATAATTTCGTGTAACAACGTGGCTAAATCATAAAGAGGGCTGTCGATAGATGAGATTATTCTATGTGGCACACCAGGTTTGTGAACTTTCAAGAGACCATACGCCCTCGGGAGATTGCCATCGCTGCAAAACACCTTTTTATAAGTAGACTCTGTGATGTATTTTTTGTTCTTGAAAAATTGAAAACAAGAATCATTGAACATCGTAACCATATTAAGTGGAATACCAACAGTCACTACGTAATCAGCGAACACAGACTGAATTTTAACCATGACTTTGATTAGGAGAACATAAAAATCTTAGATGAGCGTTTTTTGGACAGGCGACTAACATCAGAAATGTTACACATATAATCACAAAATAACAGCCTTAATTTGCAAACAGATACTGATTGTTTACATCATGCATATCTCTCATTACTTAACAAATTGTAACAGAATTAATAATTTATAATATTAGACTCTTCCCTGCTTAAAATGTCAGATAGAAAACGAAAGAAAAATTTCTTTTCCTTTTTAATCGTGTTTCTGATTCCTGATTTTCATAAGTGGCTTAATATTTTAACGGTAGAAATTCAATGTAATATTGCTAGAATATTTCACATATCGTACAAATAAAAATCTATGAGACTGTTACAAATAATTGTGCATTATGTTTTATGAGAACTTTATTAATAATAGGATTTCATATCTTATAATAATGTTTCAACAAGACTCTATGGAAAACTATCCGAAATTAAAGAATTAAAAAGCTCTTGTATTTAAAAAGATTCTTATCCATTTCAATCGTTTTTTTGATTCCTGATTTTCATAAGTGGCTTAATGTTTCAACGGTAGAAATTCAATGTAATATTGCTAGAATATTTCACATATCGTAGAAATAAAAATCTATAAGACTGTTACAAATAATTGTGAATTACACGCAGAAAATTTTTCTCGAAAATACAAGCATACACGAAGAAAGTAAATACCATACTAATCTTGCACGGCTAGGATATAGTCATAATATGCAAAAGATTTCAAGAAAGTATAGGAAATTTAGAGAGCAAAGAATAAAACTATACGCAGAAATATATATTTCTATCAAGTATGGGACTTTTTCGAGAGCGCGTTTTACCATACGTAGAATGCACGTAAAAGAAAAATTACCATACTAAATATGTCTTCTCTCCATACTATGTTGCAATATGTATAATTGCCTTAATGGCAATAAAAATACTGAGGATAATTAAATTATATATATATAAATACTTATATATATATAAATATAAATACACACTTTTCAATGATAATTTCATTTATTTGGTATTTCTTTAAAACCATTTTTTAACAATATAAATTTCGCTTTCACTAAGCCTAACGCAATGTGTTACAACAGAATTAAATAAATTCTTCTTAGTTAAATAAACCCACTCAAAACAAGTATTATCATAAATTTTGTAGGATTGTACATGTTCATCTAGATAGCACTGTAACATTCTTTTAGTTAAAATAACAAATTTTGTTCTTTATTAATAATAATAGTGTGCACAAAATAAAAATCTACTCCTTCTTCGTTGAATGTAACGATAATGGCTCTTTTGTTAATAATATTATTGTTGTAACATATCCACTTAGCAATTAATATGTTAAATTCTACTTGAAAAGGTGTAATACGAGTACAATTATTAACAAAAGGTATTTCGCGTACATTCTTTTGGGCAACTGGTCCAAGAGTTAACAAATGGCAGGATGAAATATTATATTGCAACCTGTAGTTTAAAAGCAGTTGGTGTTTTATAGCTATTGTTGAAATATTTGCTCGACTATTTGTAGCTTGGGATGTTTTTTTTCCTTCTTTATGTTTACCTTCGTATCGCATACAATTAGTTTTCCATAATACACCGACAAGCTTCATTATTCGAGCATAATGAATTAAAAAGTGATGTTTCGGTTTTATCTTGCCTGGGAATTGGTTATTTAATAAAGTTAAATATTCATTAATAATAGTGTCTAATAAATGATACGTTTCACAATGAACTCTTGAACTAGTTGTAATGTCGATTATTTGCTTTAAAAGAATAACAAGCTGCCAACATTCGTCTTCCTGTGGAATAAAAGAGCCGATAATTAAACAAAAATGCCTTACTAATAACAACATTTCGGCAGAACTCATTATGATTGCTTTATTTTTTAAGTTTTGTTCTGTGATTTCCACAGGTTTATTAATATTATGTTTGTGACTGTATCGAAATGATCTTATTCTAGTATTAACATCTATTAAAGTTAAGTATTTCTTAGCAATAAAATAATTTAGAAATAACGCCAAATCGTATCTGCATACACCTTCTAAAATGTCATGCATAACATCTACACCTAAATTTTTTGTAACGTGAAAATAATCTAAATCATTGAACACACACTGACTAACTATACCAGATTTACTCACATCCTTTAATGCCAAAAGTGAAGTATAATTATCTACATTACAGAGAATGCACATACGTTCATTTAAGAAATCACAAATACATTTTCTATTAATTAGACAGAATCGACAAAAAAATGTAGCATTGAAACTTTCCACGAAACCAAAAATAGAATGAACACCCAAATTGTCTCCCACGACTAAAGAAAAAACAAAATATACTTGCTTGTTTCCATCTTTATGTTTAATTGTTATACCTTCTGTTTGTAGGTAATGCAACTCGTCAATTGCTTTTTGAAAAACACTTCTATTGCCAAACATTTGTCAATCAAGTGAGTTAAATAAAAGGAACAGAAAGATATTCTCTAACTTTGATTGCATGTAAGGAGGTAAACATGGTATAGTTACATAAACTGCGCCACACTTAGATAAGCCTCTATGAGAGCCTAACACATTATTATTCTCATAATCATCAAAAAATAAAAAAATAGGATAAACAATCTTTCCTATGAAATGCGAACTTATCTTTTCCCAAAGAGATCCCTGAACAAAATTTTCTATAATATTGTTATTTGATCTCAGCGATTGGTAATATCTTAATGTTTCGTCAAAAAGATTTGGGATTTCAAATATTTTTTGAAAAACTTTGCGAAGAGGAATAAACTGTGCATACACTGAAATACTTTGAATAATATTTACGCCATTCTTTTCTCAGAATTCTTCTCTTTCTCCGATTAAATATTGTTCAGGAAGTATAAATGTATCATAGCATTTTAACAATTTAAAAAAACGCCATTCGCTTTTACAATCCGTGAAAGGATCACTAAAATCTGCGAATACTTCTTTAATAGCAGATATTGAATCTAAACTTAAATTAAAAGTTTCAAGTCGATTTAATAAATGTTTTTCTAGTAAAAGTAAATAATTGTCGATGAGATTTCCTGTACTTCTCACAATATCATTTATCCTAACACGAGGTACGTCTAAATAAGTGTATAATTTACTTGTGAAATTAATAATTTCTTTATGTTCCTCAAATTTTACGTTTGTCGCTTCACTAGTGTGGCCATCGTTTTGTGGAATGTCGAAAAATAAATCGTCTTCTAAATCAGTTTCAATATCAGAATCAGACTTAATTTGTATGGGATCTATTATATACTCCACATTTTCACATTTTTTATCTTCATAATGTTGTATACGTTGATTTGTTCCCACCGTTAAGACTTTATCTATTGCATCTATAAAATCCGCGTTTTGATCATATTGTTTTATAGTTTGGTTATTATATGTAATATTAGTCTCTGATAAATGTTTGTTATATCTATGTTTCTTAAAAGAATCAAATATAGCAAAAGATCTGCTGCAATTATTATCGTTACATCTATATATTTTTAATAAAGGATGGAATTCTTTGTAATGATTTAGAAGCGACTTATTATCGAAACATAAAAATGTACTACAAATATAGCACCGAAACATCTTATTAACGATTGCACATGAAATGATATTTATGTTCGGAAAAATTATGTTGCAACTAAACGCTCCATTTCTGCGTTAACGCGACCTAACAAAACGTTTAATGAGTTGTTACATTTCTCTTGTAAGTGAATATCGAAACCAGATTTTTGTAAAAATATCCAAAACGTTTCTGCATATGTTGGATACTTGCAATCAACAGCAAAGAATATCTTGAAAGTTAATTCAATAGCTTGCAAACATGAATCCACCTTAAACTTTTGGTCGTTTACAATCACGTATGATGATTCGATGTTTACTAAAGGTCCAACTATAAGAGGTGTCGGTTGAAAAGTATCTTTGTTTCTTTGCAGTCTTCTCTTCAAATCATATAAAGCACGATCCAAATCAGCAACAGTCTATATAAAGTAGTAATTCGAACTAAAATACTATTCATACTCATAAAAGATTTAATATTTATATATATTTTATTTTTTTATTTAAATACCTGCACATGTAACATAAACGCATCTCTACATTCTTGTAACGTTAACTTTCTGATGCTGTTTTCACTATCCTGCTCACAGTTCGTATTTCTTTTCCTTTTATAACCTCCTGCTCTACGAGATTCGATAAGAATCGGAAGTAAATAAAAAATTACCGCATCTTGTTTATCTATTAAAAAAAGAAAAATTTATAACTAATCCACTAATTAAACACGAACATTTTAATAATACAATTTTAATGCAATGGTAAAATGTCTATACTAGAAGATATTGCTGGTAAAATAGATATAAGAGCTGTATCTGAAACACTGAGGCGTTTATTCAATTGCTGTAGTTGGTCAATAATAACTTTTTTAATAATATTCCACCTTTTAGGAAATATCGATTCTTTTTCGGGATACTGTCTGTTAAAGTCTTCTACGAGCTAGAAATTTTGTAATAAGGTTATTAGCGCGTATGTATGTGCGTGCGTGCGTGCGTGTGCGTGCGTGCGTGCGTGCAAATGTAACAGATAGAAAGAAAGAGAGTCAAGTAACAAATATACGTGTCTCAAAATGAAGTTAATTATAATAATATAATCGCAAAAAAATAATTTTACAGAATTATATAACAAAAATAGTTTTATAGATAACGTTTTGCTCTATATCGATACTTTAACGTAGGCCTATGGCCGAGTTGCTCATTTTTGTCCATTTCAGCGACGACCATCCCCATTCCTTTCATTTCTCCTCATTTTGTAGCATCTAGACTCCTCTCGGAGACATACGCGTGATATGAGGGATGTTAAAGTCACAAATTGCATGTCAATTTGGCGCATGTCGCCACGTGTGCTGCTCACTGTTAGAAATGTTTTATTATTAATAATATTGATAATAATGATGACAATAATACATTTCTAACACTGAACAGTATGCGTGGTGACATTGGCATGCAATTTGTAACTTTAACATCCCTCATATCACGCGTATGTCTCCGAGAGAAGTCTAGATGCTACAAAATGAGGAAAAATTAAAGAAGTGGTTATAACCGTCGCAAAACTGGACGAAAATGGGCAACTCGGCCATAACCCTGTTTTAACTCTTACCAGATGTTGTCCTTTGCTTAATTGAAGACAAGGAAACTTATTAAAATATTCAAGTACATTTAGTTTGTCTTGCATTAATAACTTGTTCCTAGCCCTATATGTATTATTCCAATATTCACACACTTGCTCCCACGGTTCTGTGTGGTGGAATAACCATTGCAGTTTGTCTTCTGTAGTATAAAAATTATATACAGTCACGTGTAAAATGGTCAATGTCATATTAATATTAGGATAGTACCATCTATTTCAGTCTGTGCATATGTCTCTTGTATGGATTTGGAAATTGATCGCTGAAGGAGTATTCCTTGTTTTCTTAAATCTCCTTTTATATAATTATAATGTTCCCAGAGCTTACCACTTGCCTGTATACGAACACCATTCTTACATGTAAACGGCGTATAATATGTGTAACAAGACTCTCCTTTAAATATTTTAACAATGTCTCCTGCTAATTTTTGAAACCGAGAAGTTGTTATACTGCAAGTAAAAAAATAATTGTGAAATAGCTCAGGGAAACTTTGTTTTGAAGAAACAAAATATATTTAACACATATATACATACATACATATATATATATATATATATATATATATATATGTATATATATATATATCATATAATATTATTGTATAAGAAGTATTAATATAAGATACTAACACAAAATTAGTTAATTTGTCTGCTACTGAGATTTTTGATAATATTCTGTCTTTCTCTCCTTTGATAATGAGTCGTACTAATCGAGAACGCAGTACAGAATTAAGGGTTTTATTGTTATTATAGTATGCAGATAATATAATTTTACCTTCGCTGGTTTCTTGCAAGTACCTTTTCAAATTCTGTAATTAATATAAATTAATATTATTACAATATAACATTATATAGTAATTGTGCATATATACAGAAAAATATCCATTGTAAAGCCAAGAAAAACAAATTACTTGGTTTGTTTATTTGTTTTAAGCAATAGTTTTAGAATTGTTTATTAATTTGAATATAACAACAGCTTTTGTGATATACGAAAAAATTCGCAAGTATATAATATGGTCATCGTAAGTATCACATTTATTTAAAATAAAGTCTACTACGTATATCAAGGTATTGTTCTAAACATGTATAGCTAATGTTATATATATTTGAATGTATGTTGAAATTAAGAAAATATTCTTCGTTGAACAAGACTATTACTTAAAACAAATATATGAATCATGTTCTTTGTTTTTCTTTGCTGCACGATGGATATTTTTCTGTGTGTACATATATATTAATGTGTGTGTGTGTGCATGCGTGCGTGCGTGCGTGCGTGTGTGTGTGTAAATATACGTACCGATTCACTGTTCTCATTACTAACTTGTACATTTTTTTCGGTCAACTCACTACTATCACTACTTGAGATACTTGCATCCTCTAATAGTATGCATGTTGTGGGTTGGGGTCGTTGGAGTTGACTATCATTGCAAAGGTATGAAGATGAAAGCTTCGATGGAAAAATAAAGCCTTGTGCATTACTACAAGATGCAGTATCTAAATTGACTACTTCTGGTAGCTATAAATAAAAATTATATGTATTTTACTTATTTCAAAATAACAAAAAACTATACATAAATAGTAGAAAAAATATATATTAAGATACACGGTAGTTGCTCGCGCCAAGTGTAAGTGCAACGCGATATTCTTACACAGCACTAACCTCCAAAGAACGTTTACGTCATAAGGGTATTCCAAGAGCGTTTGGAAGTTAGTGCTATGTGAATTCTTGTAACATATAATCTTCTTAAAAATAATTTTAATTATACAGCGTTCGGCAATGCAAATCCGAGGCGTCGAAAGTGCTTTTAACCTCGAAAATCGTTCGGCAATTCACATCTCGGTTCTTTGATTGGTTAAGGATTACGTGATTCAAGCTCTCTCTGCTAGCTCGCATCTAAGATTTGCAATGCCGAACGCAACAAATATTGGATGAGACTTTTCTTACCTCGTACTTATCGCTGGTATCGTTATACATTGCGCTCCTCACTTCACACTTCACATACACGAGATTAACGATCGTGCGCAGTCCGCGTGTCCGCGGTTACTATCGCATTTCTATGAAGAACATAGATTATTGCCAGATACACAACGAATATTTCTATACAGCTCACAGTAGGTACCACTCTAGATTATTTTTTTTTCTTATACTGTCTTAAGAAACAACGCGCAATTCAAGCTACAACGTCGAATATACACATATTAGTATGGGACTTTTTTACTTTCTTCATATTTCCTTGTTAGTATGGCAAATTTATTTACCTTTAGGTTACAAGATGTATCTAACCAAACTATTACTTTTCTATTGTCATATATTAATTTCCGGTTGAATACGCGTATATCCTACCGGTGCGATGCAAATCTAGTAAATTTTATTATGAGCATTGTACATTATTCGAGAAAAATTTTCTGCGTGTATGTTTTATGAGAACTTTACTAAGATTTCATAAGATTTCATATCTTATAATAATGTTTCAACAAGACTTTATGCAATGCTATCTTAAATTAAAGAATTAAAAAGCGCTTATAGTAAAAAATATTCTTTTACATTTTTATCGTGTTTCTGATTGTTCATTTTCGTAGATGAGTTAATATATTAACGATAAAAATGTAATGTAACGTCACTAAAAGATTTCACATACGAAACAAATAAAAAACTGTAAGATTATTACGAATAATTATATATCATATTTTATGAGAATTTTACGAATAAGATTGCGTATCTTATAATAAATGTTTAAAGAAAACTTTATGCAATGCTATCTAAAATTTCTTTTGTTTTTAATATAATCACTAATTGAATGAAAAATTGTATATTATTCTATCAAGTTCTATCTGCTCGTCCAATATACCTATCGTTTTCTATACAAACTTTCTTATTTTTTTCAATATAATCTTGTTCTGAATAAAAAAGAGTAAGTGATCCTATCATATGTTTATCGTATTCTATCTGTCCGTTCAAAATGTATACCTATCGTTTTCTATCCAAAATTTCTAATTTTTTCAATGTAATCCTTTTTTAACTGAAAAAGAGTAAACGCTCCTATCATATTTGTTGAGAATAGGCGGGGGACCAGGCAACTGAGACGACGAGATACAGATCTTAGGACGTTAGCTTTATTATCGTGTGCGCGTACAAGTACGTGTAGCGAGAGTAGCAGAGTGTGGTTTATGTATATAAGAGAGCGTAAGGCTTAGAGGGCGAACAGCATGGTTCGCCGTTCAGGTGCTACGGTCGCCTGGTGATAAAAACGCGGGATGAAATCCTAACACTCCCCCTCGAATGTAGCGCCGTTCTTATCTTTCGCCATCCTCCTCATTCCGATCAGTTTCAAGCACCGGTAATGTTTGTCTCCGGGTAGCCCCTTAGTGAGGAAGTCTGCCGGCATCTTATCTGTGGGTAGGTGCTCGATCTGCAATTGGCCTTCACGAACTGCGTCCCTTACAAAGTGGTGCCTGACATCGATGTGTTTTGATCTGGCATGGAAGGTATGACTTCGTGCCAAGAGTTGCGCACCTCGATTGTCGTTCATTACTCGGATCGTTTCAGAGTTGAGTAGTCAAAGTTCCAATACAAATCTTTGCAGATATAAAGCCTCCCTTGTAGCCTTAGTTAACGCCATATACTCCGCTTCTGTAGATGAGAGAGCAACGGTACGTTGTTTTCTGGACTCCCAGCTCACTGCAGCGTTGTTTAGAGTAAATACGAATCCGGTGTAGGATTTACGATCTACTGGACACCCGGCCCAGTCTGCGTCCACGAATCCCTCCAGAGTTCCTATGCCTTTAGTGTAGGTGATTGTGAAGTCCATGGTCCCCTTTAGATAGCGTAGGACGCGTTTCGCTGCCCTCCAGTGCTGTTCAGTGTGGCATTGAATTGGCCGAGACTGTTGACGACGTGGGATATGTCCGGTCTCGTTGCGATAGCCAGGTAGTTTAAAGCACCAATAAGTTCCTGGTAAGGCCTCGCTTCCGGGGTCTCGTTTGGGGACTCGCCAGCGGATTTGTCGAGTTTTACGCCTATTTCGATAGGAGTCTGGACGGGGTTGCAGTTCTTCATTCCGAAGCGTGAGAGAAGTTCTCGGATGTAACCTGACTGGGAAATTGCGATGTAGTCGTCACCTCTGGTAATCTCGATTCCCAGACAACAGCGTGCATTCCCCAGATCTCTAACCTTGAAATCCTGTAACAAACCTTTTTGAACAATGTTAAAGTCCTTATCTTTACGATAGAATATCAAAATGTCGTCTACATAGACTAAGACCAACACAGGGTTTCCCCCTCGTTTGAGGTAATAGACGCACGGATCTGCGTTCGTTGGCGTAAAGCCTAGAGAGTTAAGTTTTTTGTCTAATTTCTTGTGCCACTGACGACCGGCCTGCTTCAAACTGTAGAGGGCTCTTTGCAGTCGACAAATTTTGTCTCCTCCTTTGATTTGATCCAGCATCTTCTTCGCTCTATTTCCTGTGGTGTTTTTGCTTCCCCTGCGAAGAACGATCTCCTTCAGACTTTCTGTAAGTCGGTTGGGCAGCTCCATATAAATTTCCTCATCGATGGTGCCGTTTAAGTAGGTAGTCGTGATGTCAAGCTGATGTACTTTCAGGTTGTGCCTGATTGCAAGAGCGAGCAATAGGCGCATGGATCCCAGACGAGCGACAGGAGCGAAAGTGTCTTGATAATCAAATCCGGGTCGCCGCGTAAATCCTTTTGCGACGAGCCGTGCTTTCCTCCTTTCGATACATCCGTCTGTACCGTACTTGTTTCTTAGAACCATTCTACATCCGATGATGTGATGATTCTTGGGTTGTTCGACTATTCGCCATGTGTCGTTTTTTATTAAGCTTTCAGTTTCGTTGATGATGGCGTTCTCCAATTCTTCCTTGTTTGGTCCACTCATCGCCTGCTGATAGAGAATTTCTGATGATATGCTTGTCAAGTTTGCCTCCGGTATGTCTGTGTCGACTATTTCCTCAGAATCCGAAGCGCAATTGGTGTCTCCCTCTCCGCTAGTTCCTGGTTGGTTTTCTTCCTGTAGGAGTTGATAAAGCTTTCGCGGGCGACCTGGTCTTTCTGTAAGAAGCTTTTTGGGTCTTCCCGGGCCTCTCTGAAGTGTACTCGTGGGAGTTCCATAATTTTCGTTGTTTTCCTCAGCCGTGGCGAGTTCTTGTTGTCCGTCTCCTGACTCTTCATCACTTTCAGGATCTATGTGAAATTCACAGTGTACGGGTGTCTTCTTCGGAGTATCAACTGTTTCTCGGTCATGGTCTGATAATTCCGTGGGGTTTCCGGATTCTTTTACAGTTTGATTTTCATCAAGGAACTTCACTTCGCGCGTTATGACCACTTCTGTTTATTTGGGATCCACACTCGATAGCTCCTGGATAGTTCGTCGTATCCGAGAAAGTTGCACCTTACTCCTCGCATGTCGAGTTTTCCTTTCCCGGGAACCTTGTCGAGTGCGTAGCCTATTTCCCCGAAAGTCCGTCTGCTTTACGTTTGGACGTTTTCCGCGCCATAGTTCAAAAGGCGTTTTTCCATCTATCGCCTTCGTGATGCATCTATTTCTAATGTAGCACGCCGTGGCTACGGCCTCGGCCCAAAAAGATA
The DNA here is from genome assembly GCF_016802725.1 of Solenopsis invicta. Classification (NCBI taxonomy): domain Eukaryota; kingdom Metazoa; phylum Arthropoda; class Insecta; order Hymenoptera; family Formicidae; genus Solenopsis; species Solenopsis invicta. The sequence goes on along the minus strand of NC_052669.1, from coordinate 14,982,155 downwards.
TGGGGAATTCTGATTGCGTCATTAAGCAGCGCGCCATTTCCATGAGAGTGCGGTTTTTTTTTTCGGCCACCCCGTTTAATTGGGGCGTGTATGGCGTTGTGAGTCTTCGCGCGATCCCCTCCTTCTTTAAAAATTTATCAAAGTTCTCGTTACAGAATTCACGTCCGTTGTCTGATTGGAGACTTTTTATCTTTTGTCCGGTCTGTTTTTCAACAAGGGCCTTAAATTCTCTGAAAGCTTGTAATGCTTCGCTCTTCTTGTGTAAAAAACGTATTTCTGTCCAACGGGAATAATCATCAATAATAAAGGTGAGAACGTATTTGGCTCTTTCCCTGGATTCGTTTCGCATCGGTCCGCATAAGTTGGCATGAACAATGTCCAACATTTAACTGCTTCTCTGCGATTGTTTACCGAATGACGTCGCTGTTAACTTGGCCTCTGCACAGATTTCGCAAGTAGTTACTATCTTGTTATTTCCCAGGCAGATTCCGGATACCAGTCCTCTTCTGTTCATTTCCAGGATATCAATCCAGTTGAGGTGACCTAGTCTCTCATGCCATATAGTCATCTGTAATTTATGTGCATTGGTCGAAGCGTAGGTCGACTGCTTTTCAGATTCGCGAAGGAAGTATAGGTCTCCTTTCCGATCTGCAATAAGGATCGTCGTTCCCTTTCCATTCTTTATTGTAGCTGCCTCTTTCGTGAATATTACGCGATTTCCGGCATCTGTAATCTTTGCCACTGAAATGAGATTGTTCCTTAAATCTGGCACATGCAGTGTGTTTTCAAGATGCACGGCCCTAGTCGTATTTCCATCTGTGGCAGCGACCTTCACGGTGCCTTTCGCCTTTATATCAGTGGAGCCGTGATTCGCTAGATTGAGCTTCGTGTCTTCGGAGATTGATATCTCTTCAAACTTCTCTTCGTCACGGCACAGATGAGACGTGCATCCGCTATCGATGCACCAAGCATCGTCCTTCCACGTATTTCCTGTTGAACATGAAGTGACATTCGCTACAGAGGTTAGGAAAGAAACGTCCTCGCCGACGGCGGCTTTCTCCTTGTTTTCACGGCGTTTCATATGCTGTTCGTCTTTCTCGGGACAATCGATGGCTTTGTGACCAATTTTGCGACATCGGTGGCATCTAAATTTAAATGTAGTATCAGGATCTTCCGTTTTATCGACCGATTTATTTGTTGCTCTACGAGTGTTCCTTTTTACGTTTGACTTTCCTTTTCGGACGAACATGGCGTGATCATCGGCTTGACCTCGCTGTCTTCTCGTAGTATTTTCATCGAGGATTTTGATTTTCCGGAGTGGGTAGCTCGTCCCTCGATTCGATTGCGCATCTAAAATTCTCAAAGCTTTTGGGTAGGCTATGTAACAACATAATAGATTGTAATTCGGCACTAACCTGAACAGACAATACCGATAACTTGTCAACTATGTCGAAGAATTCGTCGACGTGCTGTTGTACGTCGCCGTTTTCGCTGAGTCGGTGACCTGTCAATCGTTTCCATAACGATACTTTCTTCGCGGGTCGTTTTGACTCGAAGATCGCTTCCAGCTTTAGCCAAATTTCCCGGGCCGTTGTGCAATACCTGATCTGCTTGACCTCAGTGTCACCGACTGCAAGATACAAATCGGCTTTAGCTTTTTCGTCCTCTTCTTTCCACGCTTGCAGTGCTTCGGCTGCTTGCGGTGCGGGTTTTCCTCCACTTGCATAGGCCCACGTTTTGTTTTTTGTCATCAAAGCCTGAATTCTTAGCTTCCAAGTATCGTAGTTATCTCTAGATAACAATGGTATGCGTGTTATATTCGCTCCTTGTCCGTCCATGATTGTCGCGTGGTGAGGTTATATTTTCACGTGTATTCCGCGACGATTTCTCGTCTCGTCGTTATTCCTATAGACTGCTTAGCACTTAACTGACTGAGTGATTTGAGCGATCGATTAAGACTGGGCCCATAACCTGTTGAGAATAGGCGGGGGACGAGGCAACTGAGACGACGAGATACAGATCTTAGGACGTTAGCTTTATTATCGTGTGCGCGTACAAGTAAGTGTAGCGAGAGTAGCAGAGCGTGGTTCATGTATATAAGAGAGCGTAAGGCTTAGAGGGCGAACAGCATGGTTCGCCGTTCAGGCGCTACGGTCGCCTGGTGATAAAAACGCGGGATGAAATCCTAACAATATTTCATCGTATTCTGTCTGCCCAAAATATGCACTTATCGTTTTCTATCCGAATTTTATTTTTTCAATGCAAGATTCTTTTCTGAATGAAAAACAGCAAGTGATCTTATCATGTGCTTACCATATTCTATCTGTCTGTCTAAAATGTACCCCTATCGTTTTTTATCCAAAAATTTTTATTTTTTCAATGTAAACTTTTTTTGAATAAGAAAGAGTAAATAATCCTATCATATTCCATCGTATTCTATGTGTCCATCCAAAATGTGCACCTATCGTTTTCTATCCAAATTTTATTTTTTCAATGTATGATCTTTATCTGAATGACAAATAGCAAGCGATCCTATCATGTGTCTATCATATTCTATCTGTTGGTCCAAAATGTACACCTATCGTTTTCTATCAAATTTTGTTTTTTTTCAATGTAATTCTTTTCTGAACGACAAAAAGTTAGCGATCCTACCATATGTCTATCATATTCGATCCGAAATTTCGTTATTTTCCAGTATTATTGCTGATCTATAAAGATCCAGAGTAATTATTATACATATATAATTATATACAATTATGTATGGTTGTATAAAATTAAATATATTTATATATAGAAATCATGCATAATAAAAACCTTTTTAAAAAAAAAAAATATAGTAAGAAAAGTAAAAATCCAAATCTATTTTATTATTTTTTCAAATAATTTAAAATTTCATAAAACAAACTTAAAATGACTAAAATGACCGAGATCATATTATTTGATAAAATGTATAAAACGTAATATTTAAAGCAATCCGGTAAAATACGTCAAGTTTTTTATGATCCTGTTGGTTATTTTAGACACTTCAAGATTATTTTATGAAGTTTAATTATTTGAAAAGATACAATTACGTAATTTGGCATCTAAGGTAATCTAATGATTAATTTACATCGTAACTCTTTTTATAGGACCAATCAAAGAAGCTTTAAGGATAATATCGAATTAAAATTGATTACAACAGTAAAAAATGGACTTTATTTTTTACATGAAACAATATCATAAAATACACTACTCAAAAGAAAATAGGGAACACTTTCCAGACAACAAAAATTAGGCTATTTTCAAATGACTGTAACTCGGTGAAAAATCATCGTAGATAAAAAATAAAAAAAGCATTTTGAAGCTTGAAGATCGAGCTTTAACGTTCTACCAGCAGATTTTCAAAATTCTTTTAACTTCCTTGTCTTATGCAGTAAAAAAGTACACCTTGTTCGTTAAAATTTCGTATTTTTGACACTTTGCAGATCGACCAACAAATTTTTTTCAAATAATTCAAGTAAAATTTCATAAACTACAACATTTTGCCTACAAAATGCTTTTTTTAAAATTTCTCTACGATTTTTTTTGACCGAGTTACGCTACTTTGAAGCTAAACCTGCATTTTTTACAAATGATATCCGTACTCCGTGAAAAATCATCGTAGACAAAAAATCGAAAAACCATTTTAAAGCTCGAAGTTCCAGCTTTAACATGCTGTTAATGGTTTTCAAAAATTTTCTCAATTTCTTAGTACTATGCCCCAAAAAAGATACACTGTTTTTTCCTTAAAATAACGTATCTTTAACAGCCTGTAGCTCAATAAAAAAATTTTTCTCGACAAATCCAATGCAAGTGCCATAAAGTATGACATTTTCTCTACAAAATGCTTTTTTTAAAGTTTTCTCTACGATTTTTTTTGACCGAGTTACAAGACTTTGAAGATATACATTTTTTACAGTACATTTTTCCGAAAAATGACGTCTACCGCCGACATTAGCATTACCCAATGTGCACCACGTGGAGGTTGTCGGTCGGATTTTTGCACATCGTGTGTGTGTGTGTGTGAGGTGTGTGTGTGTGTGTGTGTGTGTGTGTGTGTGTGTGTGTGTGTGTGTGTGTGTATGTATCACAGCAGAGATAAGGACCCCGCAGTTCGTCACTTCTGCAGTATTTAATGACTCCAAACCCTCTCTGCTGTGTGTGTATGCGCTCGCGCGTATGAGAGTTCAATAGTGTGTATTTCCTCCTCTCTGATCAATTACTGCTTGCAAGCGTTCTCGCATATTTATACATCTTGCAATACGATCTTGCGGAATGTTGTGCCAAATTTCCGTTAAAATTTCTCCCAATTCTTCTAAATTTCGCGGCTGTTCCTCGCGACGCCTTAATCGTCGTTCCATTTCATCCCAAATGTGCTCGATTGGATTTAAGTCCGGGCTATTGGCGGGATGATTTAACAGTCTAATTGCGTGTCGTTGAAAAAAACGTCGCGTTATATTCGCCGTATGAGGTCGAGCGTTGTCCTGCATAAAAATAAAGTTCCGACAGGTTCGATTTAATAGCAAAACGTGTGGTCGTAGAATATCGTTGATATAACGAACACCCGTCATTGCCGGAGGTGGCAGGATCACTAGATCACTTCGTCTTGTAAGTGATATACACCCCCACACCATCACGGAACCGCCGTTGTAGGATCGTATTGGCATAACGCAACGTCGATCATAGCGTTCATTTCGTCGATGCCAAGTACGTATACGAGCATCATTGCCATAAAGGCAAAAACGTGATTCGTCGGAGAAATATACATTTCTCCAATCCCTAGCGGTCCAATTTATGTGATCGCGCGCAAATTGATAACGTACTTGGCGATGTACGAGTGTGAGTCTTGGTACTTGTGCACGAACACGAGAACGAAGACCGGCTTCTCTCAAACGGTTGCGAATTGTTTGTTCGCACACATGGCGCAAATGAATGTCATTACGAATGTTTCTTGCGGTAATTATTCGTCTTTCTAATGCATAACGAACAATGGCTCGATCTTGTCTATTTGTCGTTAATCGAGAACGACCACTACCTTCACGTCTCGTGTAATTTCCCGTGTCTTGATATCGTAACCAAGCTCTACTCACTACGGACACAGATGCACCAATATCTTGCGCCACATAACGCATACTATAACCTTGTTGCAAAAGCGCAATTATGCGTGCAACTTCTACGGCCGATAAATGTCTACGCGGCATTTTGAAAATTCCGTGTCGCTTATCACACTGCGAGAATCGCCGGCGTACTAAACAAAATTTTATTGTATTGAGCATGCAATGTTTACATATGGTCATCTTTGTCTAAAAAGAAATTTTTTTTAGACTAAGACGGCTATATGTTTACAGTTCACAGGATTGGAGAAATGTATATTTCTCCGACGAATCATGGTTTTGCCTTTATGGCAATGATGCTCGTATACGTACTTGGCATCGACGAAATGAACGCTATGATCGACGTTGCGTTATGCCAATACGATCCTACAACGGCGGTTCCGTGATGGTGTGGGGATGTATATCACTTACAAGACGAAGTGATCTAGTGATCCTGCCACCTCCGGCAATGACGGGTGTTCGTTATATCAACGATATTCTACGACCACACGTTTTGCTATTAAATCGAACCTGTCGGAACTTTATTTTTATGCAGGACAACGCTCGACCTCATACGGCGAATATAACGCGACGTTTTTTTCAACGACACGCAATTAGACTGTTAAATCATCCCGCCAATAGCCCGGACTTAAATCCAATCGAGCACATTTGGGATGAAATGGAACGACGATTAAGGCGTCGCGAGGAACAGCCGCGAAATTTAGAAGAATTGGGAGAAATTTTAACGGAAATTTGGCACAACATTCCGCAAGATCGTATTGCAAGATGTATAAATATGCGAGAACGCTTGCAAGCAGTAATTGATCAGAGAGGAGGAAATACACACTATTGAACTCTCATGCGCGCGAGCGCATACACACACAGCAGAGAGGGTTTGGAGTCATTAAATACTGCAGAAGTGACGAACTGCGGGGTCCTTATCTCTGCTGTGATACACAACACACACACACACACACACACACACACACACACACACACACACACACACACACACACACTCACACACACACACACACGATGTGCAAAAATCCGACCGACAACCTCCACGTGGTGCACATTGGGTAATGCTAATGTCGGCGGTAGACGTCATTTTTCGGAAAAATGTACTGTAAAAAATGTATATCTTCAAAGTCTTGTAACTCGGTCAAAAAAAATCGTAGAGAAAACTTTAAAAAAAGCATTTTGTAGAGAAAATGTCATACTTTATGGCACTTGCATTGGATTTGTCGAGAAAAATTTTTTTATTGAGCTACAGGCTGTTAAAAATACGTTATTTTAAGGAAAAAACAGTGTATCTTTTTTGGGGCATAGTACTAAGAAATTGAGAAAATTTTTGAAAACCATTAACAGCATGTTAAAGCTGGAACTTCGAGCTTTAAAATGGTTTTTTGATTTTTGTCTACGATGATTTTTCACGGAGTACGGATATCATTTGTAAAAAATGCAGGTTTAGCTTCAAAGTAGCGTAACTCGGTCAAAAAAAATCGTAGAGAAATTTTAAAAAAAGCATTTTGTAGGCAAAATGTTGTAGTTTATGAAGCTTTACTTGAATTGTTCGAAAAAAATTTGTTGGTCGAGCTGCAAAGTGTCAAAAATACGAAATTTTAAGGAACAAAACAGGGTGTGCTTTTTTACTGCATAAGACAAGGAAGTTAAAAGAATTTTGAAAATCTGCTGATAGAGCGTTAAAGTTGGATCTTCAAGCTTCAAAATGCTTTTTTTGTTTTTTATCTACGATGATTTTTCACCGAGTTACAGTCATTTGAAAATAGCCTAATTTTTGGTGTCTGGAAAGTGTTCCCTATTTTCTTTTGAGTAGTGTATATTAATATATTTTCTTAACTTAATATTATACATGTTAGCATACAGAAAGTACTTACGTAATATGGATATTTTAAATGGAAAATACTACTTTTATATGACACAGCGGATATAGCCTATACATAACGGACCACTCATCTAAATACTGAATTGCATGTGATAATCAATGAATACTGAAAGTCATGGTTTTACAAAATAAAATGTCAGTATCTTCAACAAAACGTCTTAAACTTATTTCACCGTGTTTTAAATCATAACAGACATTGCGAAAGATAAATAAATATTGAATACTGCAGTGTAAATGAAGCTACATTATCATTAAAAATGCTTGAGATGTGGCGTATTATCACAATCATGAATATGCTATTTGCATACCGTCAAGTATGCACAAAATAACTGTTAATTCATACCAACTTAACGGCTATGTTGGATGTTGCTTGTGCTATACAAATGGTGAGTACGTTTATGGTTCTATGCTATATCCTTTCACAGAAAATGACTTAGAACGGGACCATGTAAAATATTTAAAAGACGTTCAAGAAGTTAAACGCACGCAAAGACCAATTAATGGTATTAAAGGTTCTTCAATTTTAACAGAATTGAAATATTTTGATTGCGTATGGGGATTCCCCGTTGAATACATGCACGGTGTATTGTTGGGCGTTGTACGCCAAATGTGGGCTGAGTGGAACTCTTCTAGTTCTCCATTTTATTTATCGCGAAAACAAAGAGATACCATTGAGAAGAGATTATATAATATTAAGCCTCCAAAAGAAATACATCGTTTACCGCGCTCGATTAGAGATGGAAAACTTAAGGCGAGTGAATGGCGGTCATGGACATTATTTTATAGTGTGCCATGTCTCTCAGGTATTTTAGATGATAATGCATTAAATTCGTTTAAACTTTTAGTCCGAAGTATTAATCTCCTTCTTTCTCAAACTATTCCAGAACAAGATTTAAAACAATGTGAAATTGACTTATTGCGTTTTGTTGGTGAAACTGAAATGTTATATGGTAAAAGCGCTATGACTTTCAATATTCACTCATTCCTACATGTAACTCAAAGTGTTCGCATGAGTGGTCCACTATGGGCTACTTCTGCATTTCCGTATGAAAATGGTATTTTCCATTTAAAACAAAATATATCCATGGACTATAGTTTCAAATTGCTACAAAAACACTTTGCAAAGAAGTAAATTTCAAAATATAACGGTACATAATGATAATAATGATACGTGTGAAGTTTATTGTAAAGACGTATATTAGTCCACAAAAATTAGTAGTGCAACATAATTCTACTGAATGCGGTGCTGTCTTAATAGGGGAAAATGTCGTTTTAGAAGATTTAAAGATTTTGTTAAAAAATCTCTTAGTTTTGAAAATGATCAAGATATCGTTCAAGTATTTGATAGATGTTTATATAAAAATATGATTTTGCACAGCACTTTATATAAACAAGCAAAAAGAAGTAATAATACCGTATTCAATTGCAATTAAATCATATAGTTCATATATCTAGTTTTATTTAATTCAAAAATAAATGTTATATTATAGTCACGGAATATGAAATAGAGTCGATTTTTAATGTTACTTATATTATGCGTATACGGAATACATTACGAAATGTGAAGAAAATTGTGCCTTTGGATACAATTAAATGTAAAGTATTAGGAGTACAAATTGAAAACCGCCGTTTTTTGTCAAAATTTGAGGATTGATTGTTGAAAAATGGTTACATACTTATTCTTGAAAGTATTGTCCATCGCTGGCCACTACTTTCTTCCACCTTTCGGGCAGCATACGAATCCAGCGTCGAAAAAACTGCTCGTCTTTTGCGGCGATCCACGAATCGACCCAGTTTTTGGCCTCTTCGTAATAATGGAAGTGCTGCTCAGCCAGGCCATGCGCCATTGATCGGAACAAGTGGTAATCTGAAGGGGCGATGTCAGGAGAATACAGCGGATGAGGTAAGACGTTCCATTTCAATGTTTCCAGATAGGTTTTAACGACCTGAGCAACATGTGGCCGAGCGTTGTCGCAGCAAAATTACTTTTTCGTGTATTTGCTCGTATTGTGACCGTTTTTCCTGCAATGCTCGGCTCAAACGCATTAGTTGTGTTCGGTAGCGAGCTCCTGTGATGGTTTCACCCGGTTGCAACAGCTCATAATAAATCACGCCGAGCTGGTCCCACCAAATACACAGCATGAGCTTCGAGCCATGGATGTTTGGCTTGACCGTCGATGTTGATGCATGGCCGCGGTAGCCCCACGATTTTTTTCGCTTTGGATTATCATAATGGATCCACTTTTCATCGCCGGTTACAATACGATGCAGAAAACCCTTCCGTTTTTGCCGTTGGAGCAGCTGTTCGCACGCGAAAAAACGCCGTTCGACGTCTCTCGGCTTTAATTCGTATGGCACCCAGTGTCCATGCTTTTGGATCCCCATGGTTTTCAAACGATGTGAAATAGCTTGTTGAGTCACGCCCAATGAATCTGCAAGCTCCTGTTGCGTTTGAGATGAATCTTCATTCAGTAATGTTTCTAATTGTGCGTCTTCAAACTTTTTCACTTGTCCGGGACGCTCCTTGTCTTCTACGCCGAAATCACCACTTTTGAAGCGTTGGAACCATTCTCGACACGTTCTTTCACTAATGGAACTCACCATAAGTTTTTACAATCATTCGACGCGCCTCAGCCGCAGATTTTTTCGAATTGAAGGCAAAAAGCAAAACTTCCCGCAAATGACGGTTATTGGGCACAAATTTCGACATTTTCGATCACAAAAAAATATATAACACCGATAAAAATTCACAACTGCAATGATAAGGAATTGTTGCCAGATGCCCAACCTTACATTTAAAATTTTTGATCTAACGTTTGGCGCCAGCATTTACCGCTGGCGTCATCTACTGGAAAACGGCAGTTTTCAATTTGTACTCCTAATAGTTTACATCAATGTAAAAGATAACATTTACGTGTGGATACCCTCCAAATATAATTGAAATTCAATAAACTTTATTTTCTCCTTTCCTCTTTCTTCCCTTTCCTCTTGTTTCTTTGTGGATTAAATAAAAATAATAATTAATACTTCTTATTGATGTACTCAACAACAGTGTCGACTTCGTACTTTCTGCATAAGAAACGATAGCATTTCTGTTCATCAGTGTACATAGACTCTGATTGAGCCAGGTACGCAGGTTTCCTATTCAGACGTTCGACATGTGTATGGTAAATCTCACATAAGATGTGATAGGTTCTATCGTGAAATGTCGAATGAAATACATAGATGTCAATGTTCGGCTAAAGTCTGATAAAATATTATACATACTCTTTCTATAGTCTATTAACAGATTCTACTTCGCATTTTTTGGACAGATAAAGATAAAGCCCCATGGTACTATAAAACTTAATATTATAAGTATTGAAATTTAGTATATAGAATTATAGGTTTTCTATTATTTTATTTACATTAAAAAATTTTATTATAAGATTACATTTGTTACTATAAAGTTTCTTTAACGGAAAAAATGGTCTCACATAGGCCTAGTTTACACCGAGCACTTGATACGCGTACTAACTCGTAACTTTCTATTAAATTATCTTACTTTCGACGATGCAAGTATACATGATACATATATTTAATTATCTCGATTTATATTGTATCAGCTTAGTATATTATTCTTTAAATTTATTGCCGAAATTAAGATAATTTAATAGAAAATTACTAGTTAGTATGTGTATCAAGTACTCGGTGTAAACTAGGCTATAGACCGCATAGAAATCCATACAATTTTTCCAAAATCTCTATGAATTTTATTCGTTTTCTATCTAACTTTTTAAGCAGGGTTGTTATTTATTTATTTTTATGCATTATGACAAGCTGTGAACTCTTTTATTTTCTTATATTATCTTATAGACCGTATTTATGTATTTATTTTGATCTGTATATCCCTGACTGCTTGTCTTTGCGCGCGAAGTTGACAAGACTTTGGAAACCGAACACACAGTCAGTATACATTCTGACTTGTGATAGTGAGCATGTTCCGTCGTTGAGTGTATACTGTGACAAGAGAATCGTAATTATTCTTACAAAACTAAATCTTATCCGAGGCTTCAGTTGTCCTCATCAGTCAAGAATGAGTGAGTCAAGCAAATATAACCAATTTAAATATTATCTTTGTAAAAAAACGTTTGATTATTAGATAGAGAAGTGTCATTTTTTTCGACACAATCACGGAGAAAATGCCATTGCGGATTTGGCAAACCGCCAGTGACGCGACGTCCTCCCGTTTTTTGTTAACTGATGAGGATGAGATTCTGTATATATTGCGCTGAAGATGACTTAAAATGAGTCGAAACGTCCGTAGTTATTGTAATTCGATATGAAAGTAACATGTTGAAATTGTTTGTTGACAAGAAATAAACATTTGCGCACTTATACCCGCGCTGACCCTTACGGAAATGAACTATTGGAAAGCCAATAATCACTATTGGCTTACAATAGTGATTATTCATTCTCTAATAGTGATTATGTACCATCCAATAATTGGATTATTCACAGTAATCATTCCCTAATAGTTTTTAAATGAGTGATTATTGGTTACATATTGAGATTATTTGCAATAATCATCCCCCAATAGTTCTTTCATGGAATGATTATTGATTTCATAATCAGGTTATTTGCAATAATCACTGCTCAATAGTTTTTAACTGTAGTGATTATTAATTCCAAATCAGATTGTTTGCAATAATCATTCCCCAATAGTTCTCTTATAAAATGATTATTGATTCCATTAATCAAATTATTTTCAATAATCACTACAGCACACTACTTTTAATAGTTATATAAATGATTATTAGTCGACTATCCACAATAAAGGATAGTACTGAATATTCCACATATCATTGCTGATTTTGGTATGACAAAGGAAATATATAGACAATATAAGTATAAATGTGATCAATAAAAATATGTGGTCATAAAAAAAAATTTATTAACAAATTATTAGGAACTTTTTAACATTGCAAAGTAATTAACACCAAATTTCTAATTTCTTTTTATTTGAATCTCGTGTCAGCCAAGTGGGACGGACGCTGTGAGCGCATTAATTTTCAGTATTTTGTCTACTTGTATTATCACTCTTCACAAAATTATATATTAATACAAAATACATTATATATTAATACAAAATACAATATTTTTCGTTATCATTCTTATAGATTAACAAATATTAAATCCATAATTCTTTTGAACTCGCCAATAATCCCAAGAATTAATGAAATTAATCGGGGGTTATATACTTAATTTTTAAAATATGCACAATATACAATTTCTTTGCAGTAAAAGTATATAATGACTATAATATAGTACTTGCTTCCTGACTAGCATGTGTTTAAGTGACTTTCTATTTTACATATTTGATTCTTAAGACGAAATATTAAAATTAATTATCAATTCAAAATATAAATTTAACATTATTTCATGTATATGTATATTAATGACCCACAAATGCAATCGTGTACAAAATCTGTAAAAAAAGAAAGGAAAATAGAAACTCACTCACGCAACAGATAAATTTATATATGATAAAAATATATATTTTAATCAGTCTCTATACAATTTACTAAAGGTATAATACATCTACGATCTCCGGCATAAGGTAAATTTACACATTTTTTAAGAATCATTTCAGGTAAACAACGAATTATATCACTTGTAGGAATAACTATATAAAAATAATTAGAAGAAGAAAAGTTACCGACCTTGCACAATGTCTCATTAATTTTGTCTAGACGAAGACCGAAAATGACGCATTTTTGTTCAGCCAATCTAACAGTTTTTACAATGGCAATACTTATGATTAATAATAAAGATCCATCGATCATTTGTATTGTACAGTTATTTCGTTTTACTAATCTCTTGTATGTTGAAGTATGATATAAAACATTTTTAAAGATGAAACGTTTATATGTAGTAACTGTAGGTACTACTTCTTCGTGTAAATTTTCTTCAATTAATACTTTTTCAGTTATTGTTAATGTCACAACTTCTGATGTACCAAAAAGTCTTAAAAACTCACTAAGTTCTACACATTTTTTAACATTACATTTATTAAAAAAACTTTGCATTATTTCTCGTCCTTGAATGCTACAATTCCGTTTTTTAAATACACTATTAGTTGAATTTTGGATAGATTTAAATCTTAAATAAGATTTACAAATTTGTTGTGGAACACTTTGTGAATTTTTAAACATGTTTCTTAGGATACCATTATAGTGTTCGTAAGGAAAGGCAGACCATGCCTATAAAGCTCCAAATTTCTTTACAAACTGTGGTACATGAAGTAATATATGAACATTATAAGTCATAAATTCTTGACCATATAAACTTTCGACATTGAGGACAAATTTTTGTAAGGCATATTGTGCTGCGTCGAATTCCTGTTGACTTATTTTTTTTTTTAAGGAATACATATGTGCTAAAAACTAATAGAAACCAATGTTTTACATAATTCTTCCTTAGAAAGCCGGTTATGCAGATCATTGAATAATATAACAAAAAATTTTTCCATTCGGATGCTTTCCAATGTTTTATATCATGAATGGATCGCGGAGTTCTAGAAATTTCTGTAGGAGGTTGAATGATATTAAGTGTTCGATCAATTTCAATACTGTGTCTACGTAGACACCACACTTTTGCATTGTATATTGGATTAAACCATGCACTAACATTCGTGTAACGCCTAACATTATATTATGCATATACTCAGGTGGAAATGAAGACACAATACTGAAAACTGGTAGTATCATCAATATACTAGGACGTTTCACTCCTCGAACTGGTTTCATAACGTTTACTGCTTCTTCAGCATCCATTCTATGCTGTCTTTTACTTCTAGTTAGTCCTTGTTCCCCAGGGTAAATTCGCGCGTGTCCCCTTCCAACGGAAATACGTTTACCTTCATGCAGGCAATATGTACAGCCAAACTTTCCATTGAATTGAGTTAATTCCTGAAGAGCTGATCTAGCTGGTGCATCGACAGAAGCAAGAAGAGTATGAACTTTTATAGTTACACATTGTAGGTTTTCTATTGATCCTCTATAAAGTATTCCTTCTTCATGTAGATTTCGCAACTCGTCAACAAATGGTTTCAGGAAGATGTTCATTATGGGTTTTTTTGTACCATACCACAAACCACATAATAGCATGTTCTCTTTTCTCAAACGATAAGGTAATTCATTGACACACGCTTGAATCGGCCACATAGAAATTTTCGACGACTTAAAGACTTGAACACCATCAGTATTCCATTGAATCGTGATGTCATTTTCATTGATAACTCCTTTTTGCCGTAATTTAGAATACACGTCTGAACTGACAACATCGCTTTCAGTATCGGTCGTTCTTCGTATTTGATGAAAATGTTTATTAATCACATCTATCAGTTGTTTTTTGATTGGAAAATGAAAAAAAAGTTACCCTTTTGTTTCAATTCGGATTTCTCGAATAGAGTTTCACAATCATTACATTGTACTTCTAATTCATATTCATTATGTCGTAGAAGTTCATTACAATTTGGACAATAGTAATAAATCGTGCCATTTCCAGTAGACACCGAGAGACGATTTAATATACGAAATTTCGATATATGTACTGGACGTGGAAGGTGACAATCAATCACTTGAATTATATCTTCTAATGTGGCATCTGTGATGTGATGCCTTATAGACAATCCGAGAATCAATAGTTCACTCTCTTCTCTTGTTAAAGGACAATCTTCGTAAAGAGGATCCCTTACCTATATTTACAAAAAAAGTAATAATCAAAAATAGCTTTAACTTATAAGGAGAGACCGCACCTTTAACATCACAGATTTTGCTAAACTTGAAATATGTTGTAGTATATCCCTCACACCATTACACAATATAACTCTTCCTAATGCGCAATAGTTTACAAGAAATTATTGTTTCAAGTGCCTATTATATAAATAGAGATCATTATCTCTTAATAGAGATGTGTTTTACATGTTTTATGTATTTTAGATGATTTACGATGAATGTCATTCAAAAATATATAAAAATGCAGAACTAATTACTTCCGAGTAATTTAATACTTTTTTGTTAATTTTGTATAATTTATTTTTAGTATTTATTTTTATTTTCTTGTATTAAATATAAATATTTTATTAATGAATTTTATTATGTGTTTTATAAATAATTGTTTTATTTTTTACTTACATCTCCAGTAAAAATCTAAATGTTTTTAATACGTATTGGTTGAAAATAAAAAAATGTTATTTAAGAAATAATATTTTTTGTCGAATAATTTTTTTTATATTTTAAATAACGATTTATTTGATTTGATTGCATATTAAAAAAATTGCGAAAAAATAGTTTATACACAAAATCTAAACTGGAAACTTCTAGTATCGTACGTAAAAAAAGTAAATTTCTTCTGATAATCGATTCTAGTATTGTACACCTTAGTCGCTCGGCTCTGAAATTTATTGCCAATACTAAAAATATATAGCATACGTAACGTAGATTATAGATTTTTAGTACTAACAGTGAATTTCGGAACGTATACTATGTTTAATGTACGATAATGACCTCGAACGGCTCGGTATAATAAGCACACGGTAAACTTTAAATGATAATTTCTTGTAAACTGTTGCGCATTGGCAAGAGTTATTATAATGTGTAACAGTGTGAGGGGGATTTTTACAACATATTTGAAATTTGGCATAATGTGTGATGTCAAAAGATCTCCCCCTAGGTTTATACTTTCTTTAACATATAATTGTATGAATTAACATTAAACTGTATTAAACAAACACATTTGCAATTAAAAAATTTATTTTTTTGTACTATCCTATCCTAACTGTTCAGCACCTACAAAAAGTATAACTTTTGTATAATGTAATATTATTTTTAATTTATTTGTATATTGACCATTTTCCACTGGTCTTAGAATTAATGTTTTCTTAGATATTACCAAAAGTCACACCTGTCTCATAATTGATCTGTTACAATATCTATAGTGTATGTATAGATATATAAAGTATACAAATTTACCTCCATTTGTGGTTGCTGGATAATGTGTCTATTATCTAGATTCAATTCTAATGCTTCGTCGACTTCCATATTATTTTCATTATCGATATCTTCTAGCGATGAATTATTTTCGTTTTCATTGGATTCTGATGCATCACAGTTGTGTTCGACGTCTCCAGTGTTTTCTTGTACAGCATCGTAATCATCTGTGTTGTCTAATTCGGAGTTACTATAATGAGTATTTTGTTCAGCATCGTAATCATTTGTGTTGTCTAATTCGGAGTTATCATAATGGGTCTTTTGTTCAGCATCGTAATCATTTCCTAGCAAACACAGATATATAACGATTATACTGCCACTATATAACGAAATGTAACACGCAATATAACAATTATGTACACGTTAGTTGTAATTTCGCATTCATGGATTATTGCAGTTATATAACATAGATATAAGCGATGTTATATAACATTTATATAGAAGTAATATAATTTAAAGCATTATTGTAATATAACTGCAGTGTAATCGTTATCGTATATTTTATTGTATATTAATTAATTTATAATTTGCCTTTTGTACATACTAATTTCAGAAAAGGTTTTTAAATTAATTTTAAGCAAAAACAAACTGTTTTATTTGCTTTTGCTCGAAATTAATTTGAAAACCTTTTCTGGAATTAATATGTGCAAAAGACATATGTTTTTGCGTAGGAAAGGGACAAATATAAATATTGAGTAATCATATTTTATTAGATATATTTTGCACTCAAAACATGTAGAAAATATATATTATATTTTTATACATATATTATATTAATATATAACATTTTTCTTATTTGGTTAATGAACATTTTTGGTTAATCATAGCTTTTTATCACAATACATATTGATCCAGTCAAGGATCATTCAAGGATTCCTCACATATAAAATCTTTGGTATATATCGCATATATTCCAAAATCTAAATTTCATATTGGCTGGTGGCTTCCACATTCTTCAATTTAAACAGATCTATTGTTGTTGTATAATTAAATATAGGCTGTAATTGCACATATGTATATGCTATTATAAGCATCAGACATGAATCTGTTTTTGTTGCGGAGTCCACCAGCCAATTCTCTATAAAAAGTAAAACTAGTCAATTGTACAATCTTTGATTTTCAATCACAACTTTGTAAAAAGAAAATCAAATTGCGTTCGTAAGAAAAGAAAAAATTTTACTAGCGGTTTAATGAACATAAGACATTTTGAATACCGACAATGTGATTCAAATTTCAGAATTGTATGACAAATAATATTGATACTTATAATTAACTTATATAACTTATACTATCCCTCACTTTATCATAACGCGTAAAACTAGTCAATTGTACAATCTCTGATTTTCAATCACAACTTTGTAAAAAGAAAATCAAATTGCGTTCGTAAAAAAAGAAAAAGTTTTACCCTCGGTTTAATGAACATAAGATATTTTGAACACCGACAATGTGATTCAAATTTCAGAATTGTATGACAAGTAATATTGATACTTATAATTAACTTATAATATATAACTTATACTATCCCTCACTTTATCAAAACGCGTTTATCGGATTTATACCTGTAGTTTAATAATCTCTTCTGAATCATTTTACGAGCATGCTTGTCTAGTGGACATCAAAAGGAGATGTATTCGTGTTCCTCTAGAAGATTTATAGGCTAGGCTATTCCTAAAAGGAACAGTTCCAGCACCCACTGGTCAAAGCTGGATCAAGGACATCGACCAATGCGGACTTTGTCCTCGACAGAGGACAGTCCCAGCATCCATTGGTCCAAACGAGGAGTGCTGGCACTATCTCCTTGTAGAAATATTCCGCACAACAAACAAACAAACAATGCCGATTGTTCAATCATTTCAAAAACAAAAAAAGATCGAAACGCCGTGCGCTCGGAGTGAAAATCGAGTTTCAAATGCATTTCAGTGATACAAGCGAAAACGCGATACGACGCGAGTCAGCTATTCGAATTTCTCTTTAAAATATCAGACATTGTTTATGAATTAAACACGTTGACTATCAATGATAGTCGATGATCGGCTTACTCTCCGAGCATGGATTGACGCTACCGCACCACTTGGTCTCCTTCAACGGCTCCTTAAGTTTTGTTCTCCTTATCCTTCTCTTTTTCTTTTCTTATCTTACGCTGTTTTGCGAAGCGGATCCATTCAGCCGCGATGTTTTCAAATTCGGACTCTGTGAGCGTCATATGGTGCGAAGTAATATGTCCTAAAAACAAAAATAAAAATATGAGCAATATAAATAGATATTACAAAAAATATATTTTTAATGTATAGGATTTACCAACATTTTTTACATACGTCTTATCATTTTTATGAAATGTAAATTGTCCAGCCGGAAATTTTTTCGTACACCCTTCCAAGAGCAGTTTACAGCACACTCGTTGGTAAATATCTTTTTTAGAATACGATGTATATTATTTCCTCCCTCGGATTATTTCCTCCAATTTTTAATAAAAATTGTTTCTGTAAAAAATAGAATTCCAAATTTGGCGTATTAATAATAATATATAAAGATTTAAAATAAATAATAGTAACTTCACAATATGAAGTAGTTACAAATCTATCAGTGTAACAATACGCCCCTCCACCGTGCCGCCACTCCAGACCGACCAACCGTCGAACGCACCGTGGCCGAGCACGTGTGTCTTGCGTAAGACCACGCGCGTGCAATCGGCTTACGTAAGACCACCGCATGCTACCGCGCGCGACCGACGCGCTACGCGCCGCGTTCCGAAAGCGCTCCCACTCTAGCCGGCCCGTCCGCGCGCGCTGATTGGTCCGTTCAGCCGCGCGGAACGATATATAAGCCGGCAGCGGGCAGCGTAAAGAGAGATCCGTCCGAACATCCGATCTCATCGGATCCTTTCCAGCGCTGGGCATACTCGGCGCCTCCTAGCTCGGGGATTCTCGAGCACCTCCTCGGGAACGGGCATTCTCGTTCCAACCTTCCCGCGACGGGTAAAACCGTCGTCCCCGAGGCCGGGTATGCTCGGCCAATCCGATCCGCTCAGCCGCGCGACGGGCATTCTCGTCGCGCAGGCCATCCAATCCGAAAGCCGTGTGACGGGCATCCTCGTCACGCGGCCAATCCGGACCGTCCGGCCGGACAACGGGCATTCCCGTACGTTCGGCTAAATCCGATCCGAATCCGTTGCGCCGTGCGGCGGGTATTATACCCGCACGGCAATTCCGGTTCCGTTCGGCTGGACGACGGGCATTCTCGTCGTCCGGCCACTCCGACCAGACCGTTCCGAGTGTCCCCGGGAATTCTCGGGGACCGTCCGCGCCGACACCGATCCAGTGTCCGCCACCGTACCTCCCGGGCTAACCCCGCGAGATGAGGCCGAACCGGCCGCCCCCGTCGACAGCCCGCGCACAGCGCGAGGGCGTCGAAACCGAGACCGTAACCGGTCAACCGCACGGGCCAATCGGGCCCCGAGCACGGCATTAGAGTGGACCGCCGCGCGGCCACTCTAACAAACGGATCCCGTACGCATAAAGCGTAGACCGAAGCCGTCCGTAGATCACACGACTCATCCGAGCCGTTACACTGCGATAACCGCGAATCCGTTCCGACAATCGCACGTTCCGCCGCGAACGATGTAAATAGATATATGTTTAAAACCGAGCAACCCCGTTTGCTACTGCCGCGCGCAAAGCGCCTAGTCACCGTCCGTCCGTTTCCGAATTGTTCAAGTCCTTCCGTTTAGATATTAAATACCGCGCAAATACGTTGCGACTGTTCTCTTAAATTCACGCGGGCCGACGGCCGCGCAGTTAAGTGCCGCGACGCTATTCGAATATCACGTGATCGTTCTCTTGATTTCCCGCGGGCCGACGACCGCGCAATTAAGGGCCGTAATGTTGTACAAGGAGCTCAGTATTATCCGATAACGATATCGGAACTGTATAATTTCATTTTTGTACTAAAGTATCGCTAAATATATTTAACCTCTTTCATTTTCACTACCAAAATACGGCGTTATCATTTCGACACGAACCCGGACATCCGGCGAGCACATCCGAGCATCCTGTCCTGAATCCAAAATCCCGTAACCGACACCGAGAAAGTACCAGCGTTACATCAGTATTGTGGAAAAGTAGCAACAATTAAAAGTTATAATATATTATATATATATTCTTTAATTAATAAGAAAAATATTGCGTATCTGTATTATGTTTGGATCGCAGAATAACATATAAAATAATAGATAGAATCAACTCATTTTTATCTTTTTATTAATTTATAAAAGAGTCAGAAATGTTTTAGAAAAAAGAAAGCATCACACTTTTGCAGTTGTAATAATATAATAATTGCATCTATAAATTTAGTGGAAGTTTTAATAAAACGCATTTATAAAATAAAGAAATAAATGTATAAACTTACAAATTGCGTCACTGCTTCGTTTGAAGTTTTTAATAAAAAATCAAATTCTTTCATATTATTTATTGTGGCCAACGGTAATAATTCCACAATCAAACTGTCATCACTATCCAATGGTTTTAATCCAATGGGTGTAATGCTTTTGATAACATTTTCTAGTTTTATTTGTCGTTGTTTTATGTCCTTGAGAGTTAAATTTGATGCTGCTTGCATTTGTAAGAGTTGCTGTAGGCAGCCTGCAACATCATCAACAATATTCCATTTATATAAAAGTACTTAAAATGAGTGCTACATAAAATATAAATAGTGCAAGAATTATTTACGTTTTATATGAGAAATATCGTCATTCTTCTGCTGTAGAGCTTGTTGAGCACGCAATGGAGACACAAAATCTGAAATATTTCAATAAATTTATTATATCCAGTAATTATATACATTTACAAGTAATTAATCTTTCTTATAAATACACTACTCAAAAGAAAATAGGGAACACTTTCCAGACACCAAAAATTAGGCTATTTTCAAATGACTGTAACTCGGTAAAAAATCATCGTAGATAAAAAATAAAAAAAGCATTTTGAAGCTTGAAGATCCAACTTTAACGCTCTATCAGCAGATTTTCAAAATTCTTTTAACTTCCTTGTCTTATGCAGTAAAAAAGCACACCCTGTTTTGTTCCTTAAAATTTCGTATATTTGACACTTTGCAGCTCGACCAACAAATTTTTTTCGAACAATTCAAGTAAAGCTTCATAAACTACAACATTTTGCCTACAAAATGCTTTTTTTAAAATTTCTCTACGATTTTTTTTGACCGAGTTACGCTACTTTGAAGCTAAACCTGCATTTTTTACAAATGATATCCGTACTCCGTGAAAAATCATCGTAGACAAAAAATCAAAAAACCATTTTAAAGCTCGAAGTTCCAGCTTTAACATGCTGTTAATGGTTTTCAAAAATTTTCTCAATTTCTTAGTACTATGCCCCAAAAAAGATACACTGTTTTTTCCTTAAAATAACGTATTTTTAACAGCTTGTAGCTCAATAAAAAAATTTTTCTCGACAAATCCAATGCAAGTGCCATAAAGTATGACATTTTCTCTACAAAATGCTTTTTTTAAAGTTTTCTCTACGATTTTTTTGACCGAGTTACAAGACTTTGAAGATATACATTTTTTACAGTACATTTTTCCGAAAAATGACGTCTACCGCCGACATTAGCATTACCCAATGTGCACCACGTGGAGGTTGTCGGTCGGATTTTTGCACATCGTGTGTGTGTGTGTGTGTGTGTGTGTGTGTGTGTGTGTGTGTGTGTGTGTGTGTGTGTGTGTGTGTGTGATGTATGTATCACAGCAGAGATAAGGATCCCGCAGTTCGTCACTTCTGCATTATTTAATGACTCCAAACCCTCTTTGCTGTGTGTGTATGCGCTCGCGCGCATGAGAGTTCAATAGTGTGTATTTCCTCCTCTCTGATCAATTACTGCTTGCAAGCGTTCTCGCATATTTATACATCTTGCAATACGATCTTGCGGAATGTTGTGCCAAATTTCCGTTAAAATTTCTCCCAATTCTTCTAAATTTCGCGGCTGTTCCTCGCGACGCCTTAATCGTCGTTCCATTTCATCCCAAATGTGCTCGATTGGATTTAAGTCCGGGCTATTGGCGGGATGATTTAACAGTCTAATTGCGTGTCGTTGAAAAAAACGTCGCGTTATATTCGCCGTATGAGGTCGAGCGTTGTCCTGCATAAAAATAAAGTTCCGACAGGTTCGATTTAATAGCAAAACGTGTGGTCGTAGAATATCGTTGATATAACGAACACCCGTCATTGCCGGAGGTGGCAGGATCACTAGATCACTTCGTCTTGTAAGTGATATACACCCCCACACCATCACGGAACCGCCGTTGTAGGATCGTATTGGCATAACGCAACGTCGATCATAGCGTTCATTTCGTCGACGCCAAGTACGTATACGAGCATCATTGCCATAAAGGCAAAAACGTGATTCGTCGGAGAAATATACATTTCTCCAATCCCTAGCGGTCCAATTTATGTGATCGCGCGCAAATTGATAACGTACTTGGCGATGTACGAGTGTGAGTCTTGGTACTTGTGCACGAACACGAGAACGAAGACCGGCTTCTCTCAAACGGTTGCGAATTGTTTGTTCGCTCACATGGCGCAAATGAATGTCATTACGAATGTTTCTTGCGGTAATAATATTTCTCCGACGAATCACGTTTTTGCCTTTATGGCAATGATGCTCGTATACGTACTTGGCGTCGACGAAATGAACGCTATGATCGACGTTGCGTTATGCCAATACGATCCTACAACGGCGGTTCCGTGATGGTGTGGGGGTGTATATCACTTACAAGACGAAGTGATCTAGTGATCCTGCCACCTCCGGCAATGACGGGTGTTCGTTATATCAACGATATTCTACGACCACACGTTTTGCTATTAAATCGAACCTGTCGGAACTTTATTTTTATGCAGGACAACGCTCGACCTCATACGGCGAATATAACGCGACGTTTTTTTCAACGACACGCAATTAGACTGTTAAATCATCCCGCCAATAGCCCGGACTTAAATCCAATCGAGCACATTTGGGATGAAATGGAACGACGATTAAGGCGTCGCGAGGAACAGCCGCGAAATTTAGAAGAATTGGGAGAAATTTTAACGGAAATTTGGCACAACATTCCGCAAGATCGTATTGCAAGATGTATAAATATGCGAGAACGCTTGCAAGCAGTAATTGATCAGAGAGGAGGAAATACACACTATTGAACTCTCATGCGCGCGAGCGCATACACACACAGCAGAGAGGGTTTGGAGTCATTAAATACTGCAGAAGTGACGAACTGCGGGGTCCTTATCTCTGCTGTGATACATACACACACACACACACACACACACACACACACACACACACACACACACACACACACACACACACACACACACACACACCACACACACACACACGATGTGCAAAAATCCGACCGACAACCTCCACGTGGTGCACATTGGGTAATGCTAATGTCGGCGGTAGACGTCATTTTTCGGAAAAATGTACTGTAAAAAATGTATATCTTCAAAGTCTTGTAACTCGGTCAAAAAAATCGTAGAGAAAACTTTAAAAAAAGCATTTTGTAGAGAAAATGTCATACTTTATGGCACTTGCATTGGATTTGTCGAGAAAAATTTTTTTATTGAGCTACAGGCTGTTAAAAATACGTTATTTTAAGGAAAAAACAGTGTATCTTTTTTGGGGCATAGTACTAAGAAATTGAGAAAATTTTTGAAAACCATTAACAGCATGTTAAAGCTGGAACTTCGAGCTTTAAAATGGTTTTTTGATTTTTTGTCTACGATGATTTTTCACGGAGTACGGATATCATTTGTAAAAAATGCAGGTTTAGCTTCAAAGTAGCGTAACTCGGTCAAAAAAAATCGTAGAGAAATTTTAAGAAAAGCATTTTGTAGGCAAAATGTTGTAGTTTATGAAGCTTTACTTGAATTGTTCGAAAAAAATTTGTTGGTCGAGCTGCAAAGTGTCAAAAATACGAAATTTTAAGGAACAAAACAGGGTGTGCTTTTTTACTGCATAAGACAAGGAAGTTAAAAGAATTTTGAAAATCTGCTAATAGAGCGTTAAAGTTGGATCTTCAAGCTTCAAAATGCTTTTTTTATTTTTTATCTACGATGATTTTTCACCGAGTTACAGTCATTTGAAAATAGCCTAATTTTTGGTGTCTGGAAAGTGTTCCCTATTTTCTTTTGAGTAGTGTATATGTCGTACTTATTACGGGTACATCTTGCCAAGTTTCCTTAAATCCTGAAGATTGATTGTCTTGTTCTGAAAATGTATACATCAATATCTTATTTTTAGTTTTTTAATACATATATTGCTTGTAAATAGTAAGAAATAAAAAGTTTTAATTATGCATGTGTACATGAACGCATCCCAGTGAAAACAACGTGGTAAAAATAATGTCAAAGTGACATGAAATTGATGAGGAGTATGATGTGAAAATGAGTTATCAAAATGAAGACATGCTTCTGTACCACGTGTCACAATTTCGAATCACGAAACATTTCACCTTTTATTAGCTATCAATAAGTGCCAAATGTCTCAGAAAATTCCGGATCCCGAAAACCTTTAAAAAGATTATATTTATTGCACATATGTATATGTATGACCTAAAAGAATGATAATAAAATAAACTATTACACCTTCTGGTGTCTTTGGTCGCTCAAATCTGTCCCGATGTCGCGAGCATTGATTCTTCCGCTTTTGCAATTCTTCTTTAGACAATTTCAAAATCTGATAATACTAAAAATCAAATGTCATGAATTACTTTTTTATGAAAATATTTATATTTATTTATTTATATTTATTTTTTGATTTATATTTATAATCATTTATATTTATTTATTTATTCATATCTCATAACTATATTGTTATTAATATTGCATTACTTCTCTGCATTCCCAGCAATCCGAGCCTTTTAATTTTGCTCTATCAGCTTTACATCGCATGTTAAGCTGCTTTGAAACGTCCTTTCTGTTTGACCTTCTGTAAATAACGTTTTTATTAAATATAAAAGCAACTTACATTAACACAATTATTAAATGATATTTACACATTAAACTTTTCCAATATCGTTTTTTTTTTCTTGTGGCTTGTTTTCTGTGTCATCCAAATTGAAATTATTTATTTTATTCGTTAATGGTTGATCTTCATTTTGGACTTTAATAAATTTTTTAATTTGAATATCGGTCTTCTTATGCACTTTTATTGGTGAAAGATAACTTATGTTAACTTTATCTTTTAATGTATTAACATTTTCCATTTGCGTAGAAATATATTTAGGCGAAGGATATAATGAAAAATCTAAACGTTTTACAGGAATTTTCCTCTTCAATTTCAAACACTGTTTGACTTTAGATGCAACACTTCTTTGCATAGGACTGGCTTCTATCACTTCATCTTCATCGGTTTCAGTAATGTTGTTGACTAGTGTTGTATCACTATTTTTAGCAACAGTTGCATTTGCATTATTCTTGACTGAATGAAATGCAAGTCGAGATCTCTTCCTTAAATATCGTCTACAGTCTAGCATTGATGGACTTTTATTTTCGTCAGTATTTTTGTACAAAGATTCGCATCTGATGCAATTTCCGTATCGGAAGCAAATTCTAATAATGGGCTACTATTGCTTTCTTGTATATTACCGTTATTTAACTGTGATATCGTTTCATCCTTTGTTTTTTTACAAGGTGTATTAACTATAATTTAGAGTAAAAAATTGCTACGAAATCACATATACATATATATAATGATTAAGAGATAAATTAAAATATTTTCAACGTAGATTAGTATTAATGAATTTACACATAAAACGGTTAAATGACGGTTTTGACATCATTTTGAGTACGCTGTTTTCATTGGGATATACGCATAACACACACAAAATGTACGTAATATTGTTAATATACCTTGTGACGTTGGAATTTCATCGTTATTATGTTCCTCGTTAGTAGATTCATCGTTATTATAGTCGTCGCTATTATATTCATCGTTATTATGTTCATCGTTATTAGATTCATCGTTATTGTATTCATCGTTATTATAGTCGTCGCTATTATATTCATCGTTATATTCTACATCAGAAGGTTCGCGGTCATCAAACAACAATGGTGACTTATTCCTACAGACAATAGTGCTCGTATTGGCGTTTCTATCCCCTTGTGACATTTTATTACGTTCATCGTTTGATCCTTTATTAAATGATTTCGAGCTCTCAGGATGTGATAGTGGTTTAGCAACACCAGTGTTGTTCGTTTTCAGTTGTTTTGCTACAAAAAATTAAAACATAAATTATATGTATAAATTATATGACACACATGTATATAATTTATTACATATAATTAATGTTATATTGATAACATACCTTGTTGTGACGTTGTAACTTGTCTATATTCGCGGTTTGCTCCTTTTTCAGATAAGCCAAAATTTTCAGGACACGATGGTGGCCTAGAAGTAACAATGTCGACTTGTTTTTCTGCAAAAATTAATACATTTCATATAGGTAACTGCGTTACAAATAAAAATAAAAACATAATGAGTACTACTAACAATTTAAATTAATATTTTTAGTTACAATAAGTTATTATTCAGCACAAATGGTATACATATTTAGCTTAGCATAAATGGTATACAAATACACGAATCGCGAAAACGCACATAATGTAGCGACAGCCTAACGAGATCAGGACATTGACAAATACTTGTGCAGTATTTAAAACAAAGACAAAAACATTTATAATGTAAACGTGATATGTAGTAAAGATATATTATTGATACAAATACGTACTTTTTACATACTTTCGGTTTGTTTGTTGAGCACTCTTCTGCGTCACTACTGAAACGATTATATGGAACATGTGGCCTTTGTCCTCTTCCTAACCGGTCTTCATCGGTCGTCTGATATTGTGAATCTGCTGCATGTTTTCGTGCTGATTCAAGAGATGCTAAAGAATAAAAGAAAAAGTCTGTATAATGACACACATATAAAATCGAGAGACACAATATGATAAATATAGCGCGAGACAACCCCGTATATCTATACGCGAACCGGCCACTCACGAGTATCTAAAGAACTTATTAATAACGACTGAACCGATCAAGTTCTAAGTATTAGGCTCCACTATACTTACTGCACAATTTTACGACGTTTATTTTATAAGTGGCCCATGTTTTATAATCCGGACTTTCACAGTTTGCAATCATCTGCGGACAGTTTGATGTTCTAGGCGGCCACCAGCACTGCGAGTCATCTTCTTTAAGCCATGTTATTGGTATTTCTGAATATGTTTGGTCTGCGGGGAACTGTACAACCGCATAATTGTAATTCGACATTCTTGCCTTGCGATCTGTAAAAAGGATTATAATGTTTACATTAATATACATAACATCCTCCCAAAATTAAGGTTTTACTAAACACTTTTACACCGAAATACCAACCTTTTGATAACCTTCAGAATCCAAGATATCAAAATCTGCACGGTATTTAACATAGAAAACGAAAGTTCAAATTAAAGTACAAAATTGTTACGAAGTTATAACATTAAAACATATTACAATAAACTTGTACTGCACCTAATCATTAGTAAGAGGAAGCGGTATTGTAACATAAGAATCAACTTCATCAAGATATTTCACTTTAAAACATTTCATTTGTATTCGTGTTACTGGAATTGTTATAATGTCAAATGTAGTAGTGTTTGATAATAGAAATATGCCAAGCTTTCTCGAATCGCACGGTGCAGTAAAAAACGATTTTGGATTTATAAAACGTTTTACACGGGTACATAACACCCGATTTTGTTGAAATATATCAAAAATAAAAACCACCGAGTTATCATCGAGAAAAGCACAATTGTCACTTTTATTTATTCCAATCTTGAAACATTTAAATTGTAAATAAGAAATGTCCTTATTATCTGATTGATGTTTATAAACTACAATTGGATATTGCATCGTGTGATTGAGCGGCTGGATTGGTACTTGTAATTCTTCAAAGATTCGATTTGATAATTCTTGTAATGGTTTTCCAGATTGCTGTAACTTCTTTTTAATTTTTTGCATACGATTTTCAAATTTAAAGCAGCTAAAATTGTCTAAACAACCAAAAGTTTTTACATCGTTGGCAAGATGAACGAGATTATGAACATTGTATGACAAATATTCATTACCATGAATATTTCCATAATTGGAAACAAACCATACTAATAGAGAATTTGCATAAGCATTAAATGATATACATAATTGCGGATCGCTTAATATCCTTATAGCAACACTAAGAGAGACAAAATGATCGTAAAGTATCGGTCGCATTATTGATTTCATAATAACAATTCCAGTATACATTAAGAATTGACGAAACTCTGTAGCTTTCCATCTGTCCAGATCATGTAAACTTCTTGGTTTTCTGGCAAATTCAGATGGAATACAGGACTTAATCGCAATTAGATAATTCGAAACTGAATTTACACCTTCTGCTGACAATCTAATATTTTTGTTGCCTTTAACCCATAATTGCAGCAATCTTTTCATGACACCTAAACAAACTAAATGCATATAATCCAGTGGAATTTGTAAAACCATATCAATTAATAATTTTTCTAATATAGAATTACCTATGTGATGTTCAATGTGAATTCGATTTCTAAATGTTTCGTTTGTACGTAAAGTACAATCAATTTCAGGAAAAATGACTCTATTGTTGAAAAAATCGCCTTCTTGTACACATCTAGAACATGAAAAATATCCAGTATGACTTTTGGTATATTTAATAAATGATCTAGCCGGAGCGTCACATACTATTGCATTAATAACAACCGTATATGTTTCATTGCAAACAGTTATACCACGTTGAGAAAGTTCAATAAATTCATTTACAAAATCAGAAAGAAATTCATTAGCATCACTAGGCTTGCGCATACCATGATATACTCCAATTATGAAAGGCACTGTATAAACATCAATTTCCTCAATGGATGCCATAATAGGCCAAAATTGGCTGCCAGAACTCTTGGACATTGGCAAACCGTCTACATTTACATTTAATTTTATTTCTTTTGCTTTCAAAAATTTGTGACATATTTTTATGGATCGCTCCAGAGCAAAATAAAGGCCAAAGTGTATATAGTGACCATTATCTATAACTTTAAAATTTACAGACGCATTTCGTGGGGTTTGAAGTAAAAGTCTAACATCACTAGGTAATTCTACATGACCGTGTTTTCTTAGAATCAGAAATAATTTGTTAGCACTGTTATGTGAAATATTATCTTCTATTATTAATCTGTGTAAATCTGTTCGTAAAGTCGTTTCATCCATACAATCTGTGACATCTTCCAATGTCACAGGAGTGTCATTTTGTGATTCAATATGTTCTTCATATTCGCTTTCTACATGAGACTGTGATTCTAATGCATCTAATCCGTTTTGATCTGTCGGCAATGTATCATTTCTATAAGATATACAACCAATATTTACTGCTTCATCTACCGATTCATCTACCGCTTCATCTACTGCTTCAAGTGCTATGTTCCGAATAATTGATTGCAACAAAGGAGGATCTTCATGACAATGTAATTGATAATTTATTAACTGCTCCTTTCGTCGCCTAGATAAATACCGTATATCCTTTGGCATGATGCAGTTGGGGTCACTCACAGATAAAATGCTAAACAAATATTACATTACGTTCAAAAAAAAGAAAAAAACAGTTTAAAATAATTATAATGTTTAAATTCATAATTTTTCAATTTAAGATTAAAGAATCACACAATTACTATCAATTTCATAGTATAATAAAATTATTTAAAAATTACTTTTAACAAGTTATATTGTATAGACAGCATTAATCATACAAAAATTATAAGAATCATATATAATAATACATGTCGCTCGTATTTTCATAAACGTTAGTAACAAGAGAACGGGCCAATAACGAGCAATAAATAAGGTTGTTTAAATTACATCTATTTTCATATTACAAGTAATGATTATAAAAACTATACGAATTTTGACGCAGATATACGATGGATAGGCAAATACAATACAAAGATCTTCGTCACGAACAACGGATACTAGCATACATTTATGAGATAAGGAAATAATAGTTGCGACAATATTATAAAAACGCTTTTTCGACTCGATGTAAAACTTTAACTCCGTAGTTAATTTATGTATTTATAATTAGAGCGGCAGAAGAAGGCCTATAGTGAAGCAGAAACTAGTTCCGCGTTACTTATTTACTTGTAATATGAAAATAGATGTAATTTGAACAACCTTATTTATTGCTCGTTATTGGCCCGTTCTCTTGTTACTAACGTTTATAAGAATCATATTTCATATTATTTTTAAGTATTTTTTACTGTTTATACATGTATAAATTTTATATTTATACATGTATAAATAATCTTACCTTTAAGTTATCTAGCTCTCGTACGAGAGCGAATCAAAGCCACGTCCTCGACTCTCTTGCCGGCGTCGCGTCCTTTCACGAGCGACGAGACGTTGCGCGCACGAGACACCCGCGAACGTGATACACACGATCTTTCACGGACGGGCGCGGTCTTCTAAACGTCGCGATCACGTCGCACGATCGTGACACGATGTCACTAGCGGGAGCTGCGAAAGCAGAAAGAGATTTAGGACCGGTCTACAATCAGTCGGAGGATATTTTCCGTTTCAGGCATGATGCGCATAATGCATCGTTTATCCTTGTTTATTAACACTCGATGAATAACAAGGATAAACGATGCATTATGCGCATCGTGCGTGAAACGGAAAGTACTTCTGTATTATAAAT
Source organism: Solenopsis invicta (assembly GCF_016802725.1). Taxonomy (NCBI): domain Eukaryota; kingdom Metazoa; phylum Arthropoda; class Insecta; order Hymenoptera; family Formicidae; genus Solenopsis; species Solenopsis invicta. Next base: position 14,951,300 of record NC_052669.1, on the reverse strand, counting down.
ATGTGCACAACGTGTTCTAACCTATAATAGCGAATACATACCTTTAAGTTATCTAGCTCTCGTACGAGAGCGAATCAAAGCCACGTCCTCGACTCTCTTGCCGGCGTCGCGTCCTTTCACGAGCGACGGGACGTTGCGCGCACGAGACACCCGCGAACACGGTTCACGATCACGATCTCCCACGGACGAGCGCGGGTCTTCAATCAGTAATCGTGGCACGAATATAATAGCACTAGCGGAAGCGGAAATAAGAAACCGCGAACTTGCGCGCGCCGCTATGACGCATGCTATCGAAGTTATATAATTCCGGCGGTAATTGAAATTATGTTATATAATATTTATATAATATCAACGCAACCGTTGTTGTATAACACGCATATATAACAGTTGTATTAATGTGCATTTATTATAACATATAAATAACGGAGCAACATAATAGTTTTATAACCTAGTTATATTATAATAATAAAGTAAAGTTATATAATTGTTATACTCTAGTATAACACCTGTTATATTATCTGTTACTCCCAGGTTATATAACAATTATATTTGGTGTTTGCTGGGTTGTGTTATCTAATTCGGAGTTACTATAATGAGTATTTTGTTTATCTTGATTTTCAACAGCATTTGCATCAATCTATAATATAAATTGTGTATTTAAAATAATATAAACAACATACACTAGCTTAACTGGTTTTGTATAACTGCAATTGATTTGTAACTCTAAAACCATATTATTTCATGTTAACATTACCAATAATGTCACTTATAACGTTCTTTACGTAGTCATAATTTACAGAGACTGTTAAATACGCACTAGATATATTGTATCTTTAATTGAGCAAACTATGTTTACTTGACATATGAAATCTTAGAACTAACCTCAATATGCTCTGGAGCAGCCGGATGATCAAATGCACTATCATTTTGAAATAACCGGGCAACACGACTTCTTTTCGTAGATTCGGGAACATTAATATCGTGCTCTTCGAGCCACTTTTTATAATATCCTCTTCTCAAACTTTACGCTGGAAACTTCCGTGTTTTTGAACGCGCTTTCTTTTTCTCTCTCTGTTCTTCTTCTTCGTCTTCGACCACTATTTGTTTTTTATCCAACGCTTGTTCTATGTAACGACGCGATACACTTTTCATGGTGCCCAAAAGAGACATCGCCGATGCTCTCACACGAGGTGATAAATCGCCCATAAGACTGCAAATTTGTGAAAAAGCACAGTCCACCATATGTACATCCTCTTCATCAGACTCAATAACAATGCTGTAATAAGTGTAATATATACAAGGAAAATTGCCGCCATGCGCGCGGCCAACCGGCAACCGGCAAATACCTTCTCTCTCTCTCTCTCTCTCTCTCTAGGACGTAGCTAGGAGAGCCTTCCTCCGCCTCCCCTCTCCCTCGAGGAGGGAAACTTTTCGAGTGCTCCGCAACCAAGCCAAGGCCTCTATTAAGTCCGCCAAAAATACCTACTTGACCAAAAGGCTTGGCTCGACCTCCAGCGCAGCACGATTATGGTCCGACTTGCGCTCTCTGGGCCTCGCTAGCGCTGGGACCCAGTGTCCGCATCTAAATGTCTCCCTAGAAATCCTGAACTCCTTCTTCTCCTTAGCTCACCTCGCCTCACCCGACCCCCCTATCCCGCCGCCTGGCTTTCTTCAAATCTCTCCCTCTAGCCCACCTTACTCCCTCTCTCCCCTTCCTTGCTTCTCTGTCTCTTCCTCGCCTCTGGCTGACCCTTCCACCTTTTACTTCCTTCATATTACACCCGACGCTCTGTTGCGTGCTCTGCGCCACAGCACCTCCAACTCTTCCGGACCCGACGACATCAATCGTCGCCTCATCTTAATGTGTCTTCCGTGCATCCTTACCTTCATCCTTGATATCTTTAACCGATCCTTCACCACTTCCTCCTTTCCCTCCTCCTGGAAACTCTCTCACATTATTCCACTTCCCAAATCCAAGCATCCCTCCGAACCTTCCCATTTCCGCCCTATATCCTTGCTTTGCTTCCTGTCCAAAGTGCTCGAACGCGTTGCCTTCGAGCAACTTTCCTCCCACCTATTGACCTACAACCTTCTTGATCCTCTCCAAACCGGCTTCCGTAGGGGGCATAGCACACAAACGGCTCTACTGAAGCTGCTCGACGATGTGAGACTGGCCGTCGACAAAAGGAAGGTCACTTTGCTCGTTCTGTTCGACTTTACAAAGGCCTTCGACACGGTCTCTCACGAGCTCCTTCTTCGTAAGCTGTGCTCTTTCCACCTGTCTCCCTCCGCCTGCCAATGGGTGCGGTCCTATCTTACGGGGCGTCACCAGCGCGTGCGTGGCCCGGACGGCTCCTTTTCGTCTTGGATGCCTGTTCTCGCCGGGGTCCCCCAGGGCTCGGTTCTCGGCCCCCTGCTCTTTTCACTCTTCATTAACGATCTCAGATCCGTCCTAAAACATTGCAACCACATCCTGTACGCGGACGACCTTCAAATTTACATTCACTTTCCACCTGCTGAAATTGACACCGCTCTCGCTAAGGTCAGAGCGGACATTGCCGCAATCGAGTCCTGGGCCCTGACCAACTTTCTCACTCTTAACGCTCGCAAAACCAAATCCATGCTCCTGGGGTCCTCCAAATTCATCAATAGCATCCCCTCCTCTCGTATCCAACTTCACCTCAACGGTGCACCAATTGAAACAACCGACAAGGTCACTAATCTCGGCATCTGTCTATCCAGCTCTCTCAGCTGGTCGGAACAAGTTCGCGGCACCTCGAGCCGCGTCAACGGCATCCTTTGGCGGCTAAAAGCTTTCTCCGGCTGCCTCTCCTTGCGCCTCCGTACTCAGCTCGTCACGGCTCTCATCTTCCCCGTCTTTGACTACTGCGCGGCCCTCTTTACAGATTTAACAGGGCAACAAAAATTAAAGCTAAGACGCCTAATGAATTCATGCGTTCGGTTCATTTTCAATCTTCGCAAGGATGAGCACATTTCGGGGTACTACGAGAGGCTGGGGTGGCTCAGCTCTGACGACAGGAGGGAGTATCTCACATGTTGCCTCCTATTTTCAATCATCCTTAATTCGTCTCCCTCCTATCTCTCAGAAAATTTCCGTCCTCTTCACCGCCCTCTCTCACACTTGCGCTCCTCCCCCTCCTCATCCCTCGATCTCGCCATCCCCTTCTGCCGCACCTCCACCTACCAACGTTCCTTTCATTCGACCGCATGCTCTCTTTGGAACAATCTCCCTCCTGCCGTCAGGGAGACTGCCTCAGCTAGCGCCTTTAAGCGCTCGCTCTTCGGCTATTTATTGAGCCGCGGTCGCGCTATAATCCCTCCCCCCCTCCCCCGCCTGGCACATAGCGCTCCTCAGCTTCACTCACTACAAACAATACAATCACCGTTATGTTATCTCATTTGTTTTGTTTGTTATTATAGAATTATTATATAGTTTAGTTATCTCAGTTATATCTACTTCTTCTTTGCAGCTTAGTTTTCTCCTGCAATTTCGTTTGTTCTTAGTTCGTAAGTGATATTATTGTTACTCTCTACGTTTCTCTGTACTTCTGTGCGTCCTTAGAGGGCTTGCCCTAGGACAGAATAAATGCTTATTCATTCATTCATTCATTCTCTCTCTCTCTCTCTCTCTACGGCTACGCAGCCGCTTTCTTCTATTTTACAGGAACACGCATGCGTAGTTTTCACGACAACGTTGATGGCTAGCAAGATCACGAGAAACACGCGTGTAGGAAAATAAAAGCGCGTATTTCTAATAATGGAGTCTGCATCGCTAATAAGTGATTCTCAGTGCATATTGGTCGCATTTGTAAACGAAAGCAATAAAATTGCTGTCGGATTTCGACCATGGTGCACCTATCACGAGTTTTTAAGCAACGATGAAGTCGTGAATCGTGTTATTGAAAATCGCGAAAAAGTATCGGTGAAATGGCCAAATCGTGATGTTCAGCCCGCTGCTATAATGAGAAGAAAATTGAGCTCTTTCAAAACACATGTAGTAAGAGTCTGTGCTCATGGCGGTAAGTATATATATATATCTACAAATTTTGGCAATAACTTCTTGTGTAAAAGGTTATAATAAGCTAAAGAACAAATCTTCTTGACACGCACACACATACGCCGATACACACACACACACACACACACACACACACACACACGCGCGCGCGCGCGCGCGCGCCAACACACACACACACACACACAAAATATCACTGCAGATTACATCCCAGATAGCCAAATGATTGTCGCCAATTTGTCATAAATATAATAGCGGTATATAAGTTTCCAACAACATATCGGCAATTAATATACTCGTGAATGAGAATCGTTGCTCACATGAATTAATTGCTACCAGATTGCCATAAATATTGGTTGCAACAATTGGAACCATCGTTGCTTGATAACAGAACTTAGCATATTGATACTAAATTAATAAAAATTTTTGTTGCGTTAAATTAAAAGCAATGTAACAGTAATTTACGAACAACTTAATTTCTGCAGTTATTTGTTTTAGATTGCATTTTCACGTTTGACTATCTGGGATGTACAATATATATATATATATATATATATATATATATATATATATATATATATTTATTATATATATATATATATATATTTATATATATATATATATATATCATATACATATATGCATACTAAAATTATTTTTGAAATCGTATGATAAATATAATTATAGAATGGACAAAAATGTGCGAGCTGCGGGCAAATTTGGAAAATTATAATCTTACATCCTGAGAAAAAAGAAAGAAAAATTCTAAAAAAGAAATGCCCTTCCAGTGATAGTGATACCAAAGATGAAAACAAGAGAAAGCAGAATACAACACGAACATTAAAAAAGGTAAATGAACAAATATTATTGAAAATTCTATAAGAAATAAAGTAAAATTTGATTTATATTCATTTTATCATCTATCAAGTTATCGAAACTAATTCTTTTCATAATTTAAAAAATAAATAAATTTGTATTTTGTTAATAAACTCACTATTTATTTTCGTACAGCATATAACATATTGCAATATTATTGCGATATTGTAATATTGGTGCAATATTGTTGCAATATTACATACTGTGTGGGTCATGTGTGTAAACAAGAACAATTCGCAAAAAATTAGCCTTATTCATAAATAAAATATAAAAAAATGTAAACGTTTGACTATTTTTTATTAGTCAATAGCCAAAATTTTCTACGATGAAGTTTTTATTAAAGAAATGTAAAATTTGAATTACACGTGACTTAATAACTGCAAAATTTTGTGGGAACCTATTAGACTATAATAACGATAAATAAATAGTTAAATGTTAACATACCTTGACGTTCTACTTATGAAACAAGTCAATTCTCTGAATTACTTCTTTTACACATAATTATATGAGTTAATGTCATACAGTTTTTATTTTAATTTTTTCATACTATTCTGCCTAATGTCATTAATTATTTAAAATGTTACTATTTTGTTATTGCTGTATGCGAAGGTGTGAAATACACTGTATTCGTGGTATAAATACACTGAAATTTCACATATCATTATAGAATGATAGTAAAGCTCAAAAGAAAGAAGACGCAATGAGCAAGAAAATATTATCAGCTGTTAAAAAATCAAAAGATTATGAAGTAAATATTTAATTTCTCTTCTAAAATTCTTCCTGGGAAACATTTTTTTATATACAACTATAGATAATTAAATCTCAAATATGTCCGTATACTGAAATATATCTGTATATTTTAAAGTTTTTGTAATTACATATATCTTATATATAATTATATATAAAAAATATTTTCCCGGGTTATGCAAAATGATAAATATAAATACATTAAATTTTTATAGATTGACAGTAGTGATTCAAGCTTAAATGCTCTAAATCTAAGAGTGACTTACTTACAAAAATATCCATTTTAGAAATGGATGTGAAAAAGTTACGGCTAGACAATGCACGTTTGCGAGTATTGCGAAGCGTAAGCGAAGGTACTACAGTTATTCTTTTATTCTTTTATATTGCGATATGAAACAGTATTGTTATGTGTTAAATATTAAAATTATATTTTTTTCTAAATTTGTGGTACACTCAGCAAAATTAAAACATTATCTTTATTTTGTAGCCCAAAAATAGGTAAAGTTCAAGAAAGTATAACTTCGCCAAGACTGATGGTGACAAAATTTTTTTAAAAACATCTTATGCGAGGTTTACAATGCAGTCGTTAAGGGGGTTTCCCCGTTTGAACACCGACTTTTAACGCGATTTTTACGAATTTAAATAGAGGTAACTAGAAGCTTGACACATGTGGCGTTTTACATATGTGTTGAAGTATATTTAAAGTAATAAAAAAAATTTTTTGTAGACGTTTTTATTAATAATAAATCCCAGTTAAAGCTGACGATGCAAGCCTTCTTTGAAAAATTTTGTTTAGTCGGGCGCACCTGTAGCGGCTGTCTCCGTCGTCTGAAATTAAAAAACCAAAGATCATTTTCATTGTTAAATGTGTGGCTATGATCGGTGCCACGATCATCAAAAAAACACTGAAATTTACAAAATGGCGGCACTTGAAACAAAAATTCCGGTTTTTTCAGAAAAATTTTAGCCTTTTCTGGTCCGAAAAAATTATTTTTTTGCAGCGTAAAACAAAGTTAGAGGCACCGATCATAGCCAGTCATATACTGAACAAGTGTGCAAAACTTGTGCCCGATTAGCCTAGTAGTTTCCGAGAAATTACTGCGCCCGTCTTAAAAAATGTCATTTCGAGAAAAACGCTTTTAAAGTTTACGATTAGATAATGATTGATTTTTCATTGTTACTTACTAATCAGCTATGCCAGTACCATACAATATGCCTTCCTCAGCTTCGAAATAATCGTTTTGAGCAGCTTGTTCTTGTCTGCGAGCAATTCTAGCCTCTTTAGACTCCTGCCACGCCTTCTTCTCGGAATGGTATATGCGGCAGTTGTCTCTCATTGCAGCGAATGTTTTTGAAACGTTTCCAATTTTAATTCCCATCATATTCAGCATGTGTAATATGCTATTAAAACCTTCATTAAAGATGCACACAGCTAAATAAGTGGCGATTTCTACAGTTTTTTTGCCGCTGTGCATATGCTTTGGAGCGAATGTTCAAATTAGCGAATTCAGACTCTCGTTGTTGTTTTGTGTAAAACATCCAACGCATCGCTCTAATAAATTATCTGCTGTTAGATCTTCGTAAATAGGCTTAATAACTTTTAGCACTTCATCGCTTAATGGTGGTTTAGTATGCTTGAATGTACTAAGTTGTCCTTCAGCTTCCGCTTTACGCCAAGCGCACCAGCTAGTAGCGCCTTCGGGGCAGCGCGTGTGGTGTGGATTTGCATCGGTCGATCTGTTATGATCATAGGTGGCCCATATAGCTTCTTTCATTTTTTCCAATGAATCCGGGTTTCTCCTTATTGCCAAGCCATAATAAGTAGTTAGTTCATTTATTACTTTATCTGTCAATTTCCCTGATCCTTTTCCGCCGATGCCTTTATACTTTTTCTTCGCATTGCGTAAACGTGTACCCATACGTTTTTGCACATGACCGACGCATTCCTTTTTTTTTACCGGATGATCTTCACCGTACACCATTGCTTCTGACACAGTTTTGAAAGTCTTGCTGTCGCCATCTCCAACATAAGTAATATATTTAACATTATACTGGGCCTCCGATCGTGAAAACATTTCTTTTACTGCATCAACCTCCATCTTGCCTGCCGAACCATTATGATTAGATGTGCATTCTTCCTCATGAATACTTTTCCAATTGTCGTACTCCGGAGTGCCGATCTTTTTTTCCCACGTAGAGCATGCCTTACAAAAACTCGATTTTATAATTACATCTATGACTTTGTTGCTGTAAATGTCAATGAGCGTCATGACACCAAACAACGAGCTAAAGCCACGTTTTTTCCATGTACCATCGCCAGATACAATTAATTCTGAAGGTGGATTTCCTTTATTTATATTCTTTGTATTTTCTTCCTCAACAGCTGTTTTCGTCACGATATTAAAAACTGCTTGACTCGCATGATAAATATTCTCAAGACAACAATAATATGTATTCCAAGCGAGTCCTTGTCCAATATCCATGATTCCACAAAATAAATTAAGTCCATTTTTGCCAATGCCTAAAAGTCGCATGGCAAATACTATTCTGCGATTAATTTCAAACGCATGCTGAATTTGAGGGCAGGAATCAATATATGTAGTACCACAACTGCACTGAACGGCTATTTTAAAGCCTAAACCACGACTGTTTGTTTCCAAAAACGATATATCTTTTCCACATTTTTTACAAACAACAAGAGCACTTATAGCAGAAAAAACAGTAAAGAAATTTAAAATGCAGTAACCGTGTTCTTTGTGAATAGGAATTTCTGCATTCCCTGATTTCTTCAATTTTTCTGCAGATGTACTTGCAAAGCTTGTCTCCTGTTCAGCAGTATGTTGATTGTAAAAAAATTTCCGTTTTTTTGCCACTAATCTGCGCCCGTGACCACCACGTTGTCCTTTTTTATCCATATTCACTCCGAAAATACACGTGTTTCGCTTCGATGTCGAGAGCAGAATGAGAGATCCTAACGGTCGTTTGCCTCAAATTTTCAATATGGACGCTTTTCAATATGGACAAAGACTTCCTCCAAGGCAGATACAAGACCTTCAGACGGTAATGTACGGCCTTACCTGACTAGAATCTCATCCGTCTCCTGCGCGGCAATCTGAGCCGGCGAGCCGCACGGGAGGCGGGACTTTTGAACCTCTATATCTTTGGCAATTTTGCGAATTTCGTAAAATGGCTTTGCACACATATTTTTAGGATCATAAACTATAAAAAAATGCAAAAAAAAATTCGATTTTTTCAAACCGTCAAACGGGGAAACCCCCTTAAGATGTTATGACTCTGCGACGAACCAATCAAAGAAGAAAAAAAATCATATATTCTCTTCTTTGATTGGTCCGTCGCAACGTCGTAACATTGTAACGACTCGTATTGTAGACGACGCTTTAAAAGACTTACTTTTTAGACCAATACTTTAGAAAATGATTTATTGATTGTTACAAAGCTGTACTGATATAAATGAAGACGCCTCAATCTTAAAATTTTTTGTCAAATTTGCAAAGTTCCATAGTGTGAGTTAGAAATCATACGCAAATGTGCAGGTTTACAGATTTCGAAAGCGTGAATCTTGAAACAAAAAAGACCAATGCTTCAATGTTGAATAACGGTGAAAAAATATCAAACAATGCTCTATGCTAATTAAAGTTAAAAAGTCACGCTTTCAAAAAACCGCATTTGTCTACGATTTTTAATTAACGCCATAAAACCTCGCAAACTTCGTAAAAATTTTGTGATTTGACGCATCTCCATTTATATCTTTGCAGTTTTGTAAACAATTAGTGAATTGTTTTTTAACGTACTGATAACTAAAAAGTACAAACTTCGAGGTGTATATGCTTTATGAAAAAGTTCATTATCATTATTTTTTGCGAAATACACTTTTTTGAAATTTTCTTATTTTTGGTTTGTAGAATATACACACGTGATGCTTTAATTTTCTTGTTGAATTACAATAATAATACTATAGTATAATGCTAATTATATAATATAACTTATTATAGAACTTCCGAAAGTGACAGAAAAAATGCGAAGTTTAGAAAAGACTGCAGAGCGAATTCAGAAAATATTATCTGAACAATTAAAGCAACTTAGTGTGTTACATGTCCATGAGCAAGAGAAAACTGACGATTATACTAAGACTATTACGAAGATTTGTAGTGTAGCACCGCGTAAATATGTAATATTCAGGTATAGGAAGTAAGTTGCAATAAGTAACGCTGTTATTCGTTACTTTTTTATAATTTGGTTATGTTATAATCTTCAATAATAGTAATAGTAAGGCTATGTCACACGGAAAAACTTTAGACGTAAGACTTAAGCAGTAAGCGAATTAGCCAGTGACAGTCCAGAATATATACCAGTAGCAAATCCAACGCGTTGATTTTCTTACTACATACGTTTTACTGCTTAAGTTTTTCTGTCGGGTCCTTTAGAATAGTCACTTTTGACAAACAGCTCATTATCATTATGCATAACTCATTGAAAAATATCTACTTGTAACTTTACTCGTTATGTAACAAGTCAAAATAACGCGTTATTTTTGCATTACTTTTGTTCGTTACATGAGTGAACTAACTTTTTTCAATGAATAATGCATGACAACAAATTGCTTTTGTTAAAATTGATTGTCTCCAAGCATCCTAGCGTTATTATTACCATTATGAAAATTTATAACGTTATTCCTAAATTGTTATAAAAAAATAAAAGTAATGATAAAATAACGACTCCCTATCCCTTGTAATATTTCTAAAATATTTAATATTTTAAAAGTTATCAATTTAATAAAATCACTTTAATCAAATATTTACAGAATAGCAATCCACTTGATGATAATGATACATCAACAGAATGCTCTGCGATGATAACTGATACAAAAAGTTTAAGCGTATTAAAGGTAAACATGATTACTTATTTGTTATTTCTGTGTTGTAATAAATCATTACATTGAAATGCTCATTACTTAATAATCAATATATCATTAGAAAATTTATTTTTAGAACAATAGTGAGAACAAAAAAGTTGAACAAAAATCGTATGCATCATTCATTCAGGGTGCAACTGATGAATGTATGATATTACAGGTAAATGTGTTGTAGTGCGTACGTACATATAATATGTATTTTATTTCATTAGAATAGAATATAATATAGAATTGAATATAATCTCTAAAACAAAATATAATTTATTATAAAATACAACAGAATATAGTATAGAATATTCAGATATATTGATTGTCGATGCATTACACATATTTGTCTCTGTTCATGCATTTACAGATTAAATCTGAAAGACGAGAGTCAAATGATAATGATAATAAAGAGAGCATATTCACGCCTAATAATTGCAGCGTCAACTGTACTCAAAGTACAAATTCAAAGGTAATAGACTGATGTACATTTATTATTATTATTTGTATTATATTATATGCAAAAATAATTAACAATATATTAAATTATACAAATAACTAATGCAGAGTCAAATAAAATTGCGCGTCGAGCATAGTCGGACTTGAAATGCAAACAAACTTAATCTAAATAAATATAAAAAAGTGTTTATTGATCGTCAATTTAATGATAATGCTACAAGTATCTTTAGAAACTATGTAAAAATTGATGAGTCGCATTGCGACCCAGGCACGGCAAGTTTTTGCTTCATTATGATCTTGTTGGTTATTTCACTCACTTTATATCTGTTTTGTGCAATTTAGAATTTTAATGGACAATAAATGTGTTAAACTTTTGCTACACATATTTTTAGTTGTTAAACTTTTTACTGTATGTATCTTTAAATGCATTATTTATTGTGTATAATTTTTTTATAATTGCCTTACTTATCCATTTTATCCAAATAATTTCTGGTTAAGTTCTTATGTCTTTTCGAAGTCTTCTTTGTTAGATAATTTGACTAATTGTATTGACCTTATATTCTTAATAATTTTTTTTTTATTTTAGAAAGTAGATTTGTTTTGTAAAGAAATCTTTTTTGTAAGAATATACTTGGCTAATATTATTGATCTTATATCTTTTTTGAACAGTTAAATTTGAATAACATTTTTTTTATTAGATACACTTTATACACTTTTTGGTTTTTTTGATAGGATTTTATCCCTTTCTATTTTCTTGGTTTCATTAAAGTTTAATTTACAAACGTTTACATATGTTTGTGAATGGATACTTGAACTCGTTACAAATATAAATGCTTTATTAAGAATTAGTATAATATTACACGCGCACTAGCGGAGCGCTCCGTCGTCCAAAAAACGTACGACCACTACTTTCGAGTTCCGGTCTCGCCGAAATCACCAAAGAACTCAGAGTATATAAAGTCAAGAAAGGAGCCCTTATAGAGTCCTTGAGACATAAATTAAAAGACGCATGCGCATGAACGCGATATGATAAGCGAGACACTATGGATACAGACGCAACATACCGCCCACCAAGATTAATCATAATCTTCCTCCTTATCTTTAATAGGCAATTTACATAGTTTATTAATTGCACGCTTGGTTAAACCGCTCGCAGTTCGAATAGTCACGACACGGACACAATTATCTTGACCGCGATGCAATTCGGTAACTCTACCTAATTTCCATTGGTAAGAAGGAGTATGGTCTTCTCTTATAATAACTAAGTCGCCGATTTGAAGATCTTGTTGCGTTTTTTGCCATTTGAAACGGCCTTGTAAAGAACTAACGTATTCTGCCGCCCACCGTTTCCAAAAATCTTGACAAGATCTTTGTACTAACTGCCATCGATTAAGACGATGGATATTTATATCCTGAAGGTTAATTTCGGGCAAAGAAGTAAGTGGACCTCCTACGAGGAAATGCCCTGGAGTAAGGGGTTCTAGATCAGAGGGATCGTTAGATAAAGCGTATAAAGGACGTGAGTTTAAACAGCTCTCCACCTGTATGAGGGCAGTGCACAACTCTTCAAAGGTGAAATTAGAATTTCCCAATACAGTTCTTAGAAGATTTTTGCAGGACTTCACACCTGCTTCCCAAAGTCCGCCCCAATGAGGAGAATACGGCGGAATAAAGATCCATTGAAGACCTTCTTCGAGTAGCTTCTTATGTAATGATCCCTTTACTTGCTGCTGAAGAAACGTGTACATTTCACTGATTTCACGCTGTGCACCTTTAAAATTAGTAGCGTTGTCGCTATATATTTTCTGCGGACAGCCTCGACGTCCTATGAAGCGTTTTAATGTAGCTAAGAAGGCTTCTGTGCTTAGATCACTGACGGCTTCCAGATGAATAGCCTTTGTAGCGAAACATACGAATAGAGCGAGGTAGCTTTTCGTAGTTTTTCGACCTCGTCCCTTGCTTAATAGAGTGATAAAAGGACCTGCAAAATCCACACCGCAATTATAAAATGGTCTGCTAGGTGTAACACGGTCAGCTGGCAAGTTACCCATCAGTTGTGAAGAGGCGTGAGGTTGGCGACGTGAACACCAGACACACGAATGATAAACCTTACGAACAATATCTCTTCCACGTAGGGGCCAATATTTTCGTCGAATAGCAGCCAATAAAGCTTGAGGACCAGCATGTAGAAGTCGCTTGTGTTCGCGCTCAATGACAATTCTGGTTAATTTGTGATTAGCGGGCAATAAAATAGGATGCTTTTGCGAAAAGGACAAGGGTGCGTTTCGTAAACGACCCCCCACTCTAAGTAATCCTTGATCATCCAGGAAAGGATGTAATGATAGCAATTTACTGGAGTGCTTTATTTGTTTTGCTTGTCGAAGAACTAATATTTCCTCTTGAAAACCTTCTGCTTGCGCGTTCTTGACGAGGTGAGATCTAGCTGTCTCAATTTCCGCTATAGTCAATTGTTCGCTTGATTCCTTGGAACCTGCCTTGCAACGTGAAATAAATCGCAGGCAATATGCTAGAACTCGTTCCAATTTATTTAGATCTGAAATGCGCGAATATAAATGTTGAAAAATAGCGTCTTGCATCCTGGTATGATGACTAACTACTTTAGATCGTCTCTCTTCGGACTTGATTTCCTCCGTTTCGACAGCCTGTGCTTCAGACGTATATCCTTGAGACTGAAAATCGTCTGAGTTACTCGATATCCAGGGAGGGCCTTCCCACCATAGATTACAGGTTTGAAGTATTGTAGGATATGCTCCTCTAGATAACACATCCGCAGGGTTATCTTCACTTCGCACGTGAGCCCATATTTCTACTGGTAATAGATCTGTTAGCTCAGAGATCCTATTTGCAACAAATGGCTTCCATCGTGACAAGTCGCCTCGTATCCAATATAATGTAACTAACGAATCCGTGAAAGCGAATACTCTTGAAAACTCAAACTTGCAAGCTTGCTTGATTTGATTGATCAGACGTGCCAGTAGCATTGCGCTGCATAACTCCAAACGTGGAATTGATATAGTTTTAAGTGGAGCAACACGCGACTTTGAGCACAATAACTGGGCTACATGTTCGTCCTTGCCGCAATTTTTAACGTAAACGCATGCCCCATACGCGTCCTGAGAGGCATCGCAGAATCCGTATAAAATTAAATTTTGTGATATATGCTGGCTAGAAATCCTGCGTGGAATCCGAAGAATAGGTGAATTTGATAATTCGCTTTGAAGCTTCTCCCATTTGCTAAGTGTGCTAGCTGGTAGCTCGGAGTCCCAATTGATTTCTATCTTCCAGGTCTCTTGCATTAATAACTTCGCTAGAGTTATAACGGGACCTAACAATCCTAGTGGATCAAATAATTTACTGATCTCAGAAAGTAATTCTCTTTTAGAGCGAACTTGTTTGTTAAAACTGATTGTAAATAAGAAAACATCAGTACTTGGTTCCCAAACCAAACCTAGAGTCCTGACGACGTCGTTGAGTTTCAAATCTACCGTTGCTTGATTCTCGTTCTTGCTTAGATTGTGCACTGCTCCCGTAACATTGGAGTGCCACTTGTGGACCTTGAAACAGCCCTTACTCATTAACTCGATTAATTGCCTTTGCAATTCCTTGGCTTCGTCTATAGTTTGAGCTCCGCCGATAATATCGTCAACATACATGTCATTTAACACGCATTTAGCAGCTAAAGGAAAAGAGCCTTCATATTCCTCAGCTAATTGGCGCACGCTTCTGATAGCCAAATATGAGGCGCTAGCCTGACCATAGGTAACAGTATTTAGTCTGTACTCCTTGATTGGCTCGTCCATGGAAAAACGCCACAAGATCCTCTGATAATCTCTATCACAATCTCGCACTGAGACTTGCCTGTACATTTTTTCCAAATCTCCTGTAACAGCTATATTATAAAACCTAAAACGTAATAATATCGGTATTAAATTATCTTGCAAAATCGGACCAGTCATTAAGATATCGTTAAGCGAACGACCAGTGCTACCTTTACTGGAAGCATCAAATACTACACGCAATTTTGTTGTAGAACTCGTTTCCTTCACCACGCCATGGTGAGGCAAATAAACAACACGCTTGTTGTCATTGACGTTGAAAGATTCGACTAGAGACATATGCTGTAACTCGTAATATTCACGCATAAATTGTAAATATCGCTCGTAATATAATTTATCGTTTTTGAACCGTCGCTCGATCTGATTTAAACGTTTGAGTGCTGTATTTCTAGTTTCTCCAATTGTTGTATCCTCGGATTTAAATGGTAAGCTTACCACGAACCGACCGTGATCATCTCGCGTAGTAGTGTCCTTATATATTTGCTCGCATCTCGTTTCTTCGTTAGACCATTTAGATTTAGTACAGTTAGCATAGTTTTCTATTTCCCAAAACTGTTTAATAGTTTTATCTAAGTTCTCATCTTCGGCTAAGGAACAATGAAAAATATTTATCATTTGCACGTTATTAGTATCTTTGCGCTCGTTACTGGGCATGGTACCTGCTATCACCCAACCTAGCTTTGTATTTTGTAAGAAAAGCTTACTTTGGCATAACTCGATTTTCCCGTTTTCTAGTAAGTCAAAGAAAAATTCTGCTCCAATGAGCAAATCTATGGAATGACGCTTACTGAATTCTGAATCAGCCAATCTTAAATTACACGGAATATTCAATGCGTTTTTGTCTATTTTCTTAGAAGGTAAAGCGCTAGATATTTTTGGAACAATAAAACATTGCGCGTTGACTTGAAAATTGGAATGTTTCGATTTTATAGTAACATTAGTGACTTGACGTACTTGACATGTAGCATCATTTATACCCGACACGATTTCTGACGTTGCGTTTCGTTTTAAATTTAATCGATTACATATATTGTGCGTTATGAAATTCGCTTCGCTACCACTGTCCAATAACACGCGAACCGGTATACGATACCCTTCCGAATTTGATGCGTCGACTATTGCTGTAGCCATGAATACGTTTTTCCTCGTTGCGCCCATAGAGTGACAAGCTGTCTTAGCGCTGTTGTCAGCATTGGAAGTATCAGCCGCCTCAATAGTATTCTGCTGCTTTGCTGTCGTAGATCTATGTAACAGGGTATTATGCCTGCCCGAACACTCTCGACAAGATCCGTGCTTGCAGCTTCTTGTAAAGTGATCGTTTCTCAGGCAATTGATGCATAACCTGAGACGTCGAGCTTCTCGTTCACGTTCCTCCGGAATCATGGTGAGAAACTTGTCGCAATTGTACAATAGATGTGCCTCTTGACATAGAAAACATGCCCCTGCTGTTATCGAACTAGCCAGCGATGTAACCTTGTCTGTCACGTTGCTCTTAGGTTGATAACTCTTCGCAGGGCCCTTGAATTGCGCTTGTTTCTTGAAATTTCCCTTGTCACCGCTGGAGATCTCCTTAACCTTGCTGCTCTCGATGCGCTCTAATGCATGACATCGTTGAATAAGAAAGTCTATTAACGCATTGAAATTGGATTCACCGTTGACGACCTCGTCATCGTGTGACGTGACGTTGTGAATACTAGCCCTTTCTTCCCATGCTCGTAGAGTTACTCGATCTAACTTGCTTTCGACCAGGTGCAATAGTAGATCGCCCCATGAATCGGTCGGCGCACCTAACCTCTTTAGAACTCTTGTGTGTTTGTTAACGTGGTCCACTAAATGCATAATGGCACTGGCTGACTCTTTCTCGACTAGCGGCATTTCGAACAAACATTGAACATGCCTTCGTTTAATAACGCCTGAATCCTCGAATCGCTTCTTTAGTTGTTCCCAGGCCACCGTATAATTGTCATCGGACAGCTCGATATCTTCGATTGCCCTTGCGGCCGCACCTGAGACGCACGATCGCAAATAGATAAATTTCTGAATGTTAGGCAATATTTGGTTGCTATGTATTGTCTTTATGAACGCGTCATAGAATTTTGTCCATTCTTCGATCTTTCCATCGAACGATGGTAGTTTGATCGTTGGTAACTTGACTCGACTGCCTCTGACAACGCCATCTGTCGCGCCATCTGAGAGACGCTGTAGTATCTCGGTTTGCGCTCGTAGCAAATTCCCTAGATGACCGTCGTCTTCCGACCCTTGTGTCGTTGGTGATCGTGAAGCGCCACCTGTCTCGTATCTCTCCATCATCGTCATTTGCCGTTGTAATAATTGCGTGAGCACGGTGTCGTGTTCCGTTGTACTTGCGTTTGCATTCCTAGCGCCATTGATAATGCGTCGTAATGTTGCTTGTACGGCTAGGCTTCTTTCCTCGAATTCCGCCTCTGCCTCGACGTCCGCTTGTGTTGGCTCGCCGATTTCCTCGATGATCTGCCGTTGAACCTCTTGAAACTCGTTAATCACTTGATCGAGTCGCTCTAGTCGAACCTCTGCGTCCTCCTTGTCGAGCGTAGCCGCTTGGTTCTGCACTTGTGCTAGAGCGTTTTCTAGTCTCGTTAGCTTGCCCTTGACATAGCCCCTTTGCTTCCTCAATTTGTCGAGATCGGCCATGTTGTCCTCGTGCGTTGCACACGAACCTCGTTTTCCGTTGATTCTTGTTTCGATATGTCTAATTCATTCACAGATGTGCTCTGTGAATCCGGCTCGAAGGACCAATTTGTTTGTGAATGGATACTTGAACTCGTTACAAATATAAATGCTTTATTAAGAATTAGTATAATATTACACGCGCACTAGCGGAGCGCTCCGTCGTCCAAAAAACGTACGACCACTACTTTCGAGTTCCGGTCTCGCCGAAATCACCAAAGAACTCAGAGTATATAAAGTCAAGAAAGGAGCCCTTATAGAGTCCTTGAGACATAAATTAAAAGACGCATGCGCATGAACGCGATATGATAAGCGAGACACTATGGATACAGACGCAACAACATACATCTTCCATGTGGGTGCGTGCGTGCGTGTGTGTGCGTGTGCGTGCGCGCGCGCGCGCGCGCGTGTGTGTGTGTGTGTGTGTGTATAAGCTTTTCTGCGAATACAACAAGATATAAATTTGCATTTTGCTCTGTCATATTGAATTAGATATATTTTAATATTAGATTAAAAATTTGTTAATATTGGAATTGTGACTGTAGATTCGTCATCAGCGATCAAAAAGCTTATATAGTCATACGGCCTTTATTCATGCGTGGCTCATCAATTTTTTTTATGTACTTGGCGTTGCGACAATATCGCGATACTTAACGTAACTAATTTATGTTATGTATTGTTGATTAGGTTAATGATGACATAAGCATCGACATTGGAGGAGTGCTCGTAGATTTTACACGCTACAGCAGATGCAGTAGAGAAAACTTCAGAAAGTTTACTAGCGACTTACTTGGCGCGGTATTTTCAAGAGAAATCTTGGCGACTTCCAGTTTAACTGGAAAAATCTCGAATATTCAAAAGGCCGCTGATCCAAATTATAAAAGAAAAGCCAAATTAGATACGAAAAAGTTAGAAGCAATAAAAGGTGAATTATATATATATTATATATTATATATATATTATATTTTTATTTTATATGTATTACTTTTATCTGTATTTAAAAAATTTAATTTATTAATATAAATGAAATAATTATTAAAGTATATATGTTTTCTATTTTATTTTTAGCTCATGCAATATCAATTTTTGGATATTTAAATGATGTGGATAAAATTTTCGAGAAAATAGTCCGTGCCAAGTGCAACAATGCTTCTCGTGATAACAAGAACCAACTAAAATAAATAAAATATTAAAATTAATAAGACGTTCCTAAACAAAATATTCAGAATAATAAGATGTTTTTAAATAAAATATTTCTATAAATAAGTATATTTGCGGTATATTCCTATGATGTATTAACTCTTATATATATAAAGGTACTTTATTCCTTGCGGAGTACACTGCGGACCTCCGCTCCGCTTACAAAATTTAAACTTCGCAATTTTATTCCTCGCATCCCATCCAACACCTGAGAGAGAGAGAAAGATCATTCATCCATCCATACATCCACACTCATTCTCCGGACCTCCGTTTCCGCCGCATTTTCCTCTCTTCCTTCCACACTCTCATTCACACCCAACCACCCTCCTCCCTCCCTCATCTCCTCTAATCTCCTCATCCAAATCTCTCCCTCCCCATCTTCTCCCAAAACTTCATCCACCATCTCCTGCCATCCTTTTTCAACCCCCCAATTCGTGCATTCCTCCCATACGTGCTCCCAAGTTTCCATTCCCCCTCCACATATCCTACACTTCCTTTCTTCATCCCCTTCCCAATATCTATTCCCCATCATCCCGTCTCCTAACCTAAACTTCGCCACTCTCTGCCATCTTTGTTCCTTCCATCCCTTCTTTAGGTACTCTGGCACCCCCTTACCTTTCACCCTACCATACCATAAGTTATATCTCGAGCCCCTAATTTTCTCCCATCTTTCCTCCTCCTGCCACCTTCTCTCTCTTGCCACTACCTCTTCCCCCCTCAGCTCTCCCCCCTCTCTCATCTTTTCTATCTCAGTTAGGTTCCAGCTCTTCTCCTCGTAAAAGTCTCTCCTTTCCTCTTCCCATTTACCCACTACTTTTCCTACCTTCGCCCTGTCTCTCATTTCCTCCAAACACAACCTCGCCAGCTCTCCTCCTCCTCCTTCTCCCAGTTTCTTTTCATAGCTCCATGCCCTCAACCCTGCCCTCCCCCTTAACTTTTCCCTCTGCATTTCCTCCCTCACCATGTACCCCGGCGTGTACCTCCCAACCCCCACAATCCACTTCAAGAACCTGTCCTGTATCCTCTCTACCTTTTCCCTTTCTTTCCACCCCCAAATTTCTGCCCCATAGCTAACCACCGTCCATACCAACCTATCAAATAACCACATCCTTCTAGCCCAGTTCTTTCCAAATATCCTCTTTCCTATTCCCCATACTTCTCTCATCACCACTGCTCCCTTGTTAACTCTCTCCTCTATATGTTCTTTCTGACCCCCATTTGCCATCATTACATACCCTAGGTATTTGTATTTTCTCACCTCTTCTATCTCTCTTCCTTTCCATTTCCACACCATCTTTTTCTGTCTTCCGCTTCCCCTTCTACACCTCATTATTTTCGTCTTTTCTACATTGACCTCTAGTCCCTTCCGTTCTATGTATCTTTCTAATGCCTTAATCATCCCTTTCATCCCTGTCTCCTCCTCTGCAACCACTGCCACATCATCTGCATACGCTAGCGAGTATATTTTCCTTCCCTTTACCCTTACTCCTCCCCATCCCTCCCTCTCTAACTCCTCATCCAAATCCGCCAGCAGTATCGTGAATAAGCATGGGCTCAGAGGGCACCCCTGTCTCACCCCTTTCCCCGTCCAAAAGTTTTCCCCTACCTTTTCCCCCACCCTCACTCTACTTAGGGTCTCCTCCAGTACCTCCTCGCACCTCACGACCAAGCTTTCTCTAACTCCCCTGTCCCTCATCATCTGTATGAGGATTTCCCTATCCACCGAGTCAAACGCGGCTTTCAGGTCTATATATAGCACTACCATCTTGCCTTTCCTTACTGCCACCCTCTTGTTTATCATATAATTCAGCACGTAGATCTGATCAATTGTGCCTACCCCTCTCCTAAACCCCGTTTGACTCGGTGGGAGTATCTCTTTCCTCTCCACCTCCTCCCTCAATCTCTCCGCAAGTACCGCTGCGTACACCTTGTATGCCGTCTGCGTTAGCGTGATCCCTCTATATTCTTCAACCCTCTCCCCTTCCCCCTTTTTCACTATCGGCACTACCACCCCCTCCCTCCACTCCTCCGGCAACCCCTCTCCTCTCCACACTCTGTCACATATTTCCCATAGCCATTCCTTTATTTCTTTTCCCCCATATTTCCATACTTCATTTACAATACCATCCCCTCCCGCCGCTTTTCCCTCCTTCAGTTTACTTACAGCCCTTGCTATTTCTTCCCTACTGATATCATCTTCCACTCCTTCTCTTCCCCTCACCTCCCCTCTCACCCTCCACTCTACTCCCCCCAACACCTTTCTAAAATGTCCCTCCCATTCCCTCATTTCGATCCCTTCCGTGACTCTCTCTTTCTCCTCCCCCTATTTACTACCCTCCAAACATCCCCTTCCGTTTTTACACTTTCCAATTCTTTCTCCCATCTTTCTCTTTCCCTTCTTTTCCTTTCCTTACAATGTTCTCTATATCCCTTCCTCATCTCCTTATATTTCTCCCCATTCCCTCCTCTTTTCTTCCACTTTTTAAACTCTTCCCTTACTTCTCTTTTCATATTCCTACATTCTATATCCCACCATCCTCTCCGCACCTTTTTCTCTTCTCTCTCTACTCTTTCCAATGCTCCTTCCACTCTCTTTTTCAATTTCCTCCAATCCTCCTCAATCACCTCCGAAACATTATCCCTCTTGCCCATGTATTCCTCAAATTTCTTCCTTCCCTCTTCCGTCCACACCCCTCTTCTTTCTCTTCCTTTTCTTTTCCCAATCCTTTCTTCCCCCCTTCCTCCCCTCTTCACGTACACCGTTAATGGCTGATGATCCGAGTCCACCCAGTCTTCCACCTTCATCTTTACCACTTTACCTCTCGTATCCTCATTTCCGATTACATAGTCAATTACAGTCCCCCCTTCCCTCCAGTATATGTCCATTCTCCCTCCTCATCTCCCTTTATACATCCGTTCAGAATTGACCATCCTAATTCCTTTAGAAAACCACACAATTTCTTTCCCTCTCCATTCATCTTCCCATCTTTTGAATTTCTCTCTCTTTCCCCTACCCCTCCTTCTTCCTCCTCTCCTATACCTCCCCCCTCTCTACCCGTTCTCGCATTAAAATCCCCCCCTATTAATATACTTACCCCCTCTTCTCTCTCCTCCATCCACTCTCTTAATTGTCTCGTTTTTTCCTCTAAATCCCCATTCACGTATACACCCACTAGTTTCCACCATTCTCCCCCTAATTTGACTTTACTCACCTGTAAACCCACCTCTCTCCTTTTCCTATTCTCTTTTCCTCTTTCTATCCCATCCCTAATCCCTACAATCATCCCCCCCATTGCCCTCCCTTTTTTGCTCTTTCTTCCCGCTTCTTGCACCTCCCAAATGTATCCCTTCGGTAACCATCTTTTCACCCTCTCCCATCCTTTCTTCTGTAACCATGTCTCACTCAAAAACATCACATCCCATTTCTTCAATTTCTCCCTAAAGTCCTCCTCTTTATTTTCCATGCCTGCTACATTCCAAAATCCTATTTTATATTCTTTACTGTCCCTCCTTTTTCTATTCCTCTTTTTATCATATTTTCCATTTCCCTCATTCCCATCCTTCCCCCTCTCTCCCACCCCACCCCCCCTTTTAAAAAACCTCTTTCCCTTTCTCCTCCTTTCCCCCTCTCTCCACCACTCTTGCATCTCTTCCCCTCCATTCCCTTAATTGATCTTTGATCTCATCCCATATCCACAATTTATCCTCAATCCACATTTTCATATATCCTACTCTTACCTTCTTTCCTTTTCTTCTATTCCTTTCTGCTTCCCTCTTTATCCACCACTCTACCCTTCTCTCTTTTTCCGTCAGGTCGTCCACGATCCACTCCTTCCTATCCCTCAGCTTCATCTTTCCCTTCATCACATCAATTTTCTCCCTCACACTCGCTAATCTCACCCATACCATGATCCCTCCCCCCTTATCTTTATCTTTATCTTTATCCCTATCCTCCTCACCCCTTCCACTCTCGCTACCACCCCCGTTGCCTCTACTATCTTTTCAATCTCTCTTTTTAATTCCTCCTTTCCCTCCTCCTTTACTCTTACCCCCTTTATAATTATATTCCTTTTCCTCTTCTCCCTTTCCCCCTTTTCCCTTTCTAATTCTAGTCTCCTCATCCTTTCTTCTAGTTCCTTCGTTTCACTCTTTCCTCTTATCTGCATCTGCTCTATCTCTTCTACTTTATCCTTCTCCCTTCCTCCCGTCACCTTCTCCGCCCTTCCCCTACCTTTCTCTATATCCTCCACTCTTCTCTCCAAATTGTCTACTCTTTTCCTCATTTCCTCCATCCATTCCCTCATCTCCTCTCTACCGTCCCTCAATTCTCTCAATTCACTTTTCATTTCTTTAAAACCTTCCCTCACCTCCCGTAACATCTCCCTTAGCCCTCCTTCTTCTTGTCTTACCGGCGATCTCTTTACCATATTGCTCCTCTTAAAGATTTCTCCCTCCTCTACTCTAGTCTCCTCCCCCTGTTCACCCTTCCTTTTCTCTCCTCTCTTCAACAATTCTAGCAATGGCACTATTTGATCTTTCCCTCATAAGACTTTCTGCCTTGCTCGGCCTTCCTACTCTTCTCTTTTCCTCTCCGTTCCCCTCTACTTCCTTTTCCCTCTCTTTCCCTCCCTTCTTTCCTTCCTCCATCTCGTCTTTCTTCTAACCTGCCAATTTTCCTATTTAAAATATTTACTAGAATGACTTTTTTATATTTAAGATTATCACTTTTAATCTAAGAAAACAAATCAATTAAGTTTAGGAAGTGTAAAAATACCAAATTATATGTTAAGATATTATATTGGATACTCAGTAGATTACACCAATTCAAAATTTCCCGCGACTGCACTAACTCTCTCCTGCTATGCTTCTCACTTCTACCGCCCGATGTCGCTACCCTCCCTCTTTTCTGCTTCCTCTCTTTTCTCTATACCTACTATCCCTTCTAACCTCTAAATCCCGTCCCAACCCTACTATCACTCCTGTATCCCTATTCCTTTACCGCTGTCCTATCCCTTATTCTCCCAACTCCACCTGCTACTTCTCCGTCCTCTCACCCCCTCACACTCCAATCCTGCCCTTCTTCTTCTCAAAAACACACTCTCACCAAACACTCTTACAAACACACGACTGTCACTCTCGCTACCGGAAACGGAAGTCTATTAACTCTTATATATAGTCCATTGTATGTATACTTTACTATATATTTCTATGTATCACATAAAATAAAAATAAAAGTAAAGTTTGTTAGGCAAAATAACATATTCATGTAATAATATGTATTATTTATAATTTTGGGTTCAATAATATCACGATTACAAAGTGATTATTGATTTTCAATAATCACTACACCATTACAAAAATAATAGTGCAGTCGTAATCGTAGTGACTATTGGGCTCAAATAATCTTTCAATAGTTCTGTGCAATAGTTCGTCCCAATAATCCGCGAAGAAACTATGACGAATAATCCAATAGTTTTATTAATAGCTTTACTAATAATTACAATAGTTCATTTCCGTAAGGGGACTCTCATTGGCCTTTTTGACAAGATTTAATTATTTGAAATTTCGAGAGTCCTTCATTAACTCCAATTTTTATTAACGATATTACAAGTATACGATATTACAAGTACGATTCGTTCAGTGTTAGCGTATTAGGTTATTGTCCCAAAGATCGTAGGTTCGAATCCCACCGACGCCGATGCGTTTTCAAAAATTATAAAATAATGCGTAATTGTAATTAGCGAAATTAGGAATCTTATATGCAAAACAATAACAGATTAAGCTATAATATTTGTTAAAAAACTAAAAAAATTTTTATATTACACTTTATTTGTATATTAAGTAACACATATCCAGTAGATATGTCATGGATGTCTGATGGATATTCAACAGATATCTAGTACATATGTTATGAATGTTTAGTGGATATTGCGTTAGATATCCAGTAGATATTCAACAGTTCTCTTTTAGCAGATATTTGAATATCCAAAGCATGTCTAGTGGCTGTCATTTTGTTATTCATGGATTCTTTAATATCCAGCAAGAACATCCAGTAAATCTAATAGATATTATGTTCTGTGTGGGATGGAATTTTGAATAAAGGGAAAAGGTGAAAAAGATACAAGAAAAATACAAACAGTTGGATATTAGGGCTGGATTAGAGAACACCAGAGTATATGCTAAAAGAGAAAGTTAATTCGAATGAACTAGTGAGAAGATGTCTACTGAAGAAAAGGAAAGAAAGGGGAAAAATCAAAGTGGGAAAGAAAAAGAAAAAGATTTTGAGGAAATAGGATTTGTGGCATAAAAGGTAGAGATAAAAAGAGAAAGAGGGGCAGAGGTAACGGAAGAATTAGGGGAAAGAGATAAAGCAATATAGATGCAAGAAAGAGCGAGTCAAAAATAAGAGAATTCAATTCAATAGGATATATGTATAAAAAAATAAATGTGGAAAATAGCAAGATATTTGAAGAAAAAAGGAAAAAAAGCAAAAATGGTAAGAATAGCAATATTTAAGATGGGGAACAATAATAAGAGAAGGAAGATACTGAGAAAGAGAAAAAAAATACAGAGGATGCGGAGAACTCGAATCGTAGAAGTATTTATTGCAAGTAGTACCATTTTGTACTTTGTATGTGGTACTATCTTTGTATTTTTACAAAAAATTTTTCTATGCTAACCCATGTAGTAATTACTTATAAGTTTAATTCTATAAAACCCAAGTAGTACCACTTCCCATACAACATAGAAATATTGCAGGAACATTGCAAAATGATTTCATTGAAACATTTTAATATTGCATTTTAATTGCGAAACATTGCTGCAACATTGCTGAAAGATTGCAGCAACATTAAGATATCCGCTTTTTGAAATATTGCATTGAAACATTCCGTTTTTCCAAAATATTTACATAAATATTATTACATCACATAATTTCAATGAACAAAATAATATTTGTGTAACATTTTAAAAAACATTTTTTGCAAAAAAAAATCTCGGAAATATTTTTTCGGAAATTTCCAAGCGGTCACCCATCCAAGTCGCAACTCTGGTGAACGTTGCTTGACCTTAGTGATCGCTGCAAATTGATCTCTCATGATGACCTGTGAACACTTTATGCTGATATGTGTATATAACTGATAGATCAGGTCAATGTACGTTATCGAAAAAATGAAATATGTATAATTAAAGCACAGTATTTATATAAACATATATAAAATTATAGTTTTTTTTACTAGTTTTGCAAATGCAGAACAGCATTTAGAATAACTTTTTTATTATTTGTTTAAATAAGAATGTAATTAAAAAATATATATCAATATAATATAATAATTAAATTAAATATGAAAAAATTTTTATTAAAAGACAATTAAAAAATATTGTTCGTTTATTAGGCTGTAGATCGAGGTTTCTTCATATATGGATCTATTTTGTCTATTGATATGAATATTCATGTTTCTCAACAATACTATGATGGTACAGCACCACGGGACCGCATGCTTTTTTCTAGACGTATTAAAGTCAACATTTGGAGGATGTCTGCAGACGTCTATGTAAAGTTGATTTGCAGTCAACTTTGAAAGCTTGACTTGGATGAGTCGACTTACAGTCGGTATATGGACGGTTGTAACGTTAGGGAATGTAGAGATTCAGCGGAAAATTTAGTAATTTCGCCCAACATTAGTTTGCTAAATGCGGATGAATAATTATGGATGAGTTAAATTAATATATTATTATACGCGAATATTCTGCTTTGGCTCTTTATTGCTACTACTTTATTAAAAAATTATGATATTGCAATGTTTCCGGAATATTACTGTCATATGCCATGCGATGTTGCAGGCATATTGTTAATTTATGTTTCTGCAATGTCTCCGTAATATTGTATTGCAATCTGCAACATTGCAACGTTGCTGTAATGTTGCTGGAATTTTCTGTGCTGTATGGGTTTGTACTTTGTATGTTCATTAAAAAATTTTCTTATTCTAACCCAATTGACCTGTATTTGATTCCATAAAACTTAAGTGATAGTGTATCTTTAATTTTCTGTCAAACTTAAACGATACTATTTCTGTACTGTTATTGAAAAATCTTATTTCAACCCAAATGATATGTATTAGAATTTTCTACAAAATCTCTTATTCTAATCTAAGTGGTAATTACTTAAAATAATTCTCTTGAAATTGTGTAATCTAATAAAAATGATATGCGTTTGTTCAAGAAAATGTATGAAATCTTTAAAGTACGCCTGTTATAAAAAAAAATATACTTTTCCTACAAAACTCAAGTGATAGTATTTGTATTCCGCAAAATCTCTTATTTCAAACTAAGTGGTATTTATTTAAAATAAATATCTTGAAATTGTGTAATCTAATAAAAATGATACGCATTTATTAAAAAAAAATCAAAGTGTACTATCTTTGAATTTCCATTGAAAAATCTTTTAGTTTTAACCCAAGTTGTTGTATTTAATTTCAATAAGTTTCAATGGAATATATTACATTTAATTTAAGGAGGAAATAGTACAAAATGAGAACATTTTATTAAAATAAACAAGTTATAATGTACAAATGGCGTTGCTAAATAGGAAAAGCAGAAAAAACATAAGAAAGAATAAAATAAATGTAACACTTGTAAAGTATGTGTTATAAAAGCAATTTGCGAAATAAGCTTTAGTTTTTTTAACATTTAAGTAACATCGTAAGTTAAACTTAAGATATCACTACTTGGATTTTATTAAAAAAGTAAAGATTTGTAACAAATCGCCTTTCCGCGCCCCCCTCGGACCATCCACCGTTCCAGGCTGTCCGGCCGAACAACCGCCGGACAGCGGGAAACTAGAGTCTCTAGAAGTAGAGAGTCTGGACATCTCGGGGTTCCACGTGATTGGATGCACGTGATTGTGCACCTAAAATGGCAGCACCAATACGGATCCCTGTTTAGTCCTCTTTAGCCAATGCGATAACAGCATACAACACGTTCAAGTGCACACAATGATAAACATACACACACATAAAGCTCACGTACACCTATGGAATTTGATTCTGTTCATGGGGATTCTGTTCTGAAATTTTTTAAATTGAGAAGTCACCACTTTCTACATACTTGCAGTTTATGATTAATGTAACGACCAGATTTTATTAATCGTTACGTTAATCATGAACTGTAAGTATGTAGAAAGATAGCGATTTCTCAGTTTGGAAAATTTCCCCATGGACAGAATCAAAATCCTTGGGTGTACAGTCGTGTTCATTATATTTGCGACACTTTTTCTTCGATGGTTTTTGGAATGTAGCCTTTCTCATCGAACGGCGAACGTAATTGGTTAGATCCACAAGTAAGAACCAATCACGCAACTATAACGCAGGCAACTGTACAGTCGTGTTCATTATAGTTGCGACACTTTTTCTTCGATGCGTTTCTGAACGCGCAACTATAACGAGAGCTGAGAACATGATTGGTTCTTACTTATGGATCCAACCAATTACGTTTGCCGCTCGATGAGCAAGGCTACATTCCAAAAACCATCAAAGAAAAAGTGTCGCAACTATAATGAACATGACTGTACATACGAGGTGTGATCAAAAAGTAAGGTGACTTTTCATTTTTATAAAAAAAATATTCATTTATTCATCCAAAATTATGTTATTCCCTTCAAAATAATCCCTCTCTGATACAATGCATTTGTGCCAGTGCTTTTTCCAGTCGTCAAAACATTTCTGAAATGCACTTTTGGGTATTGCCTTGAGCTCCTTCAGCGATGCAGCCTTAAGCTGCGAATTCATGCAGCGATAAATCGCTGGCGACTTGGAAGAAGTGGGGGAAAAGTAACGCCAGCGTCAAGTATTTGTCGCTTTTCTCCCAGTACATATTCATGTGGCGACAAATCGCTAGCGACTAAAAATACAATAAATATAAAAAAAAGTATTAAAAAAGTATAAAATAAAATAAGTATTATTTTTATTAAAAATAATACTTATTAATCTGTAATTATTAACTAATAATTTACTGAGTTGATTGCAAAAGGCGCAATAGGCGTTTAGTGTCAATAGGCGCAATCAACTCAGTAAATTATTAGTTAATAATTACAGAGTAATAAGTATTATTTTTAATAGAAATTGAAAAGTGAAGAAAAATAAAAGTGACAATACGTTCAAATAAGGTATATTCTGCTGAATGCACAAATATTTTAGGAACAGCAGTAGCAAGAGCAATTAAAAAGCGACGAATAGTGATTACAACTGCTATAATGTTGGAATTGCAAAAAACACAAGAGAAACGGCATTACAAAAAGAAGCAATATTGGGTAGCTCCATACTTAAAAGACCGTCAGGATCACAGCTTTTTTCACGTATCCGTTTTTAAACTAGTATTTGAAGATTCCATACTGCTCACGATTGTGTCTACTTGTCGCTGAAGTTCAACCAAGTTGAACTTCTGACGATTTGTCGAGGGATTCGGCACAAGTATGTGTAGAAGGGGAAAATCGAGGTAGAAGGGAAAAGTCGCCAGCGATTTATCGCTGTATGAATTCGCACCTTTAATCTCCTCAATCGTTGCAAATCTTCGTCCTTTCATAGGCCTTTTCAATTTTGGGAAGAGGAAAAAGCATGGTGGAAGGATAACATGGTGTGTGCAGTTCGCGCGTGTCTCTCTCTAAAAATTTGCCCTCTTTGTCTATCGGTGGGTTATAGTTGACCAGACAGCCAACTGTGAAAAGCAAAATTATTTAGCGTCAGCCTATTGGTATGCCGAGTCATCTGTCTTTGTTTCATGCACTTATTCAAGTATCTGCTTCTCTTTCTATCAGGAACAGTGATGCACATGAAGTGTTACACTAATTTTTGACCGAAGATTCGGTTCATTCGGTTAGTTTCCTCCATTTCCTCTTCATCGCGAGAACACGTGTGAAAGAAATAGGAAACAGCGTAAGAGTGTGCAAGAAATTGACAAGCCTTTAATATGTTGTAAGATAAAAATATGGGACACGTATTTTTATATGTTTAACAGCCCATATGATTGTCAAGAGGATGAAACACGCTCTTGAAATAAATTGATTTTTTAATTTCTGAAGTAATACCGGCAAAATGGTAAAAAATATAAAAAAAAGTTTCAAATAAAAGTTTTATATATTTCTACGTATTTTATAACACTTTGTTTAGATTTTTTTTAATGTCATTTTTTCGAAATTCTCCTTCTCTTCTAAATTTCTGAAAAATTAAAAATTTACTTTATATCAAAACTTATAGCATATTTAACAACAAATTCAAACATGTATGATAAAGTTATAGTTCAAAGACACATTTTTCAGAAATAAACTAAAAATATCTATATCGCTATACACGCGCCTCATCCATATCTACTTTATGGCGTCTATTGTTAATATATATTTAATTTTTTAATGACTACAAGACTTTTTGTATTATTATATTTTTATGTTTTTTAGGTTTAATTTTATTGTCTTTTTATTTGTTTATTTATTTACTAATTTATTTTTTATTGCTAAAAATCTATACAATAATGAGGACGCTCAGAATTTAATTGAGCAAAAATAACTGTATTTGCTTGTCTTATTGTTAAGCCTTTCCAATTTAATATTTAATTTTGATATAACAACAAACTTGTTTAATTGTAAAATATTAAAAAATATCACTTACATGCAAATCACACCTTCCTTCTGACGTATGTAAATCAAGCCATGGAAATATACATACAAGGATAGAAAGAGAAACTAACATGTGTGAAACAAAGAAGGTAGATCCAGCATACCAACAGGCTGACACTAAATAATTTTACTTTTCACAGTTGGCTGTCTGGTCAACTGTAGCCCTTGCAGAGCAAAAGTGGGCGTGGTTTAGCCGAACTGCACACACCATGCTATCCCTTCCACCATGGGAAAAAGTCGCAGGGAGCCAAGTCTGGTGAATACGGTGGCTGAGGCATGATGATAGTATTGTTTTTGGCAAAAAAAGTACTCACTAGTAACGACGAATTTCGCTGACACACGTGTCATACCCAAAACTTCCGTTAAAATTGATTGGCATGAGCCAAACGATATGTTAAGATCATTAGCTATTTCTCTAATCGCGATTCGACGATTTTTCAACACAATTTCTTTCACTTCCTGAACGTTTTCGTCGGTTTTTGACGTGCTGGAGCGTCCAGAGCGAGGTTCATCGTTAACATTTTCTCGGCCCTCTTGGAATAACTTATACCATTTATAAACATTTTTTTTGCTCAAAGTTGACTCACCGTACGCCACTGTCAACATTTCAAGAGTTTTTGAACACTTAATACCATTTTTTACACAAAAATTAATACAAACTCTCTGCTCCATTATTTTCAATAGCAAAAAATCGCCGAGTACGGAAACACGAGTCTAACCTTTATGCCTCTCACATAAAAACAACACATGCTGTATAGTTAAAACTGTGAACATATGATCGTGACGAGTGTACCAACACACAAAAAAAAATTTTGAAATTAGAGTGTACAGAGCGCGCGAAATTCAAAAAGTCACCTTACTTTTTGATCACATCTCGTACACTGACATATTCATCACCGACATTTTAGGGGCAGATATCCAGACTCTCTACTTTTAAGGACTCTACGAGAAACCGGCGCACAGCGCCAACAAAACTTTCAAAACCGGCGTAGCGCGCGTATACGCATCCGCGCGTCGAGAGATTTCCGCGCGCACGCGCTCCGTATAGCGAAGTGGCGGTCGCTGCCGATCTCGAGCGGGGATTCCCCTTCCGTAACCGCACCGTTCCGTACCCTCGTACCGTCCCTGCCCTCGAGATTCGGCTATATAAGCGGCGCCGCTTCGATAGCAGAGTTGCCGCTGATGCGCCGATTTGCAGCACACCGCTGCCAGAAAGAACAGCACTCGCTAGCACCCGTTAGCACTTTCTCCCCACTCATCGGCCTGCGTCGAGCAGCCGAGGCGCCGAGTGGGGACTCCTTCTGTCTCTCTCTCTCTCTCGAGCGGTCTCTCTCCTTCTCGACCTAGCGGTCTCTCTCCTTCTCGACCTAGCAAGAGCTGTGCCTGTAATATAAGAGAAAGAGAACGTTCGAGTCAGAAGAGGATAGGTCGAGAAGAAGAGAGACCGCTCGAGAGAGAGAAAGAGACAGAAGAAATCCCCACTCGGCGCACAGTGGATCGAAGTATAGCGAAACCCGGACATAGAACTCTAATTGTTGTAAAACTATTTTTTTTGCCCAATGAAAATGCAAAAAACTGTGAATCTTATAGATTTTGATCTGCTGAACACGATAGTGCTTTAGTTTTCATTAAAAATGTGGGGAACATTGTTATTTTTTAGGTTTGAATCCTATTTTTTACCCTCTCCGTAATATATGATTTATTACTTAATACAAATGAGTTATTTTATGTGAATTTAATATGCGCAGGTTTCTAATATTGTTGAACAAAAATTTGATAGATAAGATAAATTTAAAATAAAAGATACAAAATGGCGGACATTATTTGGCCATTTTTTGTCACCAACTTTTTATAAACCACTCTCTGCCGAACTCAGGGACAACAAACATGAACGTGGTGGTTTTCTATCCCCTTTTTTATTTTTTTGTGTTTTATATATTTTTTAATTTTTTTGTTTTATGTATTTTTAATTTTTTTTGTTTTATGTTTTTAATTTTTTATTTTTAAATGTTTATGTATGTTTGGTATTTTTGTCCAACCTTTTAGTATTTTCATAATTTATAATTCATTTATAATTTATTTAATTTTTTTTTCAATATTTTTTACATTTTTTATTTTATTATCAGTCTTCTATTGTAAGTCATTTTCAGCATTAAGTTCTGTGGAAACATCGTTATCTGTCGGTAGTATGGAAGATACTAATAAATCATCTACTTCAGGGAAAAAAGTTTTTTTATAAGATTTTGACAATTTTGGTCTCAATGATGTTATGTAAGGATCTGAAGTTATAAGTAAATATTGTAAAATATCTTCATTCGTCATTTGACGATTTGATTTTCTCGTATGTTGTTCACGGGTTTTTCTGAATTCCTTGTTACGCGCTTCTGCAGCTTCTTCTGATAACTGGCCAATAGGCAATACAGCATTTTCAATAATAGCAGAACCATGTAAAAGAATTTTATGGATTGATACTGGCATGTAGTACCAGCCATATAACTCAACAAATAACGAAGCCGTTTCTTTAGCAAAATTATCAAATTTTTTAGGTTCAATCTGTTCACCTGATG